>NC_064923.1:410031917-410341739 GCF_023897955.1 Schistocerca gregaria
AACGCATTAAAAGAAGTTGCTGGTCGCTGCATTTTTATAGTAAAATATAATTACGCTGTGGTCCTATGAATTCTCTTGAAAATGTCAAGGCTGTATATTACATCTGTATTCCGTTTTGCTGCAACTTTTTCCTCTGTCAGAAGTTGCCAACAGTGTGAAACAAGACTCATCCGACCAAACGACATTCTTCCATTGCTCCGTAGTCTAGGTTTTGTAACGTCGACACGACTTTTTGCTGTTCCGTGCATATGTGTCATTGATGAGTGGTTTTGGGATTTCAACTCGCCCTGCAGTTACTTGCATGTGGAGCTTCCTTCGTTTTTTTTTTTTTTTTTCGTGCTGACAAGGGTCGTGAGGGCGGCATTCAGTAGTGCAGTGACTTTTGCAACTGTCGTCCTCCTACTTTTCGTAACAATCCTCTTTCATTAGCGTCCGCCGCGATCACTCAACATACATTTTCGTCCCTGTCGTCACGTAGTGGATTATATTTTTCCGCTTTCCTTGTATGCGGTGTGGTGCCTCTTGAAATACCAAACACTTCGACTCTCTTGGCTTCAGAAGTCCCCACTATATGAGTACAAAAAATTTGCCCACGTTCGAATTCGCTTAGCTCCGAGAAAATGCCCTCACAACAACACAGAACACTGTTCTGACGACTGACTAATCTGCACTTTCAAGGAGGGCTATGGTATCTTGCCGTGTACGTTCTCCATCTTGTGGTAGACAATGGCACATGGCCTTATCGCTCTTATGGTCACGACTGAATGGGGAATCATAGTGGTAGTGCAGAATCTTATGGTGAATGTTGCCACGCAGTATCTCAAATATCCTGGCGTTTCGTGTGTGAACTTCACTGTGGCAGCACAATCTACGACCAGCTTAGAGACAGAGGTGTTGACACTTTCTGCAGTACCTGATCATCATTTTTCAGGACAATGCTCAAGCACGTACAGTGCAAGCTGTTACTGATTTGTTTGTCTGTTGGGGCTGCTAAGTGCTATACCACCTACTGCACTTCCCCGAATTAAGCCCTCGTATGTTCAACTCGATTTCTAAACTGAAGAAAACACTTCACGGCATTCGCTTCAGAACTACTACAAGTTCGTCGGGCAACAGACCGCGCCGCTCGAACTGTCAACACAACTGGCACTACTAAGAGTATCCTATGACTTCCACATCACTGGCAACGGGCTATACACAATGCTGATGACTACGTTGAAGGTGAGTAAAACTTTGAAACACGTATTTACGTATTTATTTTATACGAGCTGTAAACAAGTAGTTGCCACTATTGAAGTTCCAACCCCCGTACATTCAAAGGAAATAATGCCTGTACTGTAAAATTTGAAATTTTCCCGGCGAATCAATTGTTCAAATAGATTTCAGGCTTGCAGCCGGTCGTCGTAAACTTCTTCGCACGATATTTCGGCTGGACCACTGCCAGCCATCTTCAGGTGAGCCGAACGACGACTGACGAAGACGGTGTGGTCCTTCTGTCTGCGCGACTTCAACGCATGCGCGGCAGTAATATCAGCGCACTATAAGACGAAACGGAGAACGTCTTCGTCAGTCCTCGTTCGGCTCACCTGAAGATGGCTCGCAGTTGTCCAGCCGAAATATCGTGCGAAGAAGTTTAGACGACCGGCTGCAAGCCCGAAATCTATTTAAAAATTGCCGGTACTGCTATCAAAGAAACTGTAATCTGTGAGGAGAGGCTCTTAGCTATGTTAAGGTTTGTAGCTATTGACAAAAGTTATCAAGAACTCTGATTCAGTGCAGCTGTATCTCCCCAGTTACTATGTAAAATCATTATTCCTGAAACCTGAAATCTTGTTGAGAAGTTTCAGCGAAAATACATCGTGGGAGAGATAAATATATGAAACATATGACATTCGTGTAAACGTAATGTACTTTTGTATATATGTAACATACAAGATAGTCCCTAAAAGTTTAAGCAACTCATTTAAAATTACACGTAGAAAGACATAGTGGTGCACATGATGTAACAAATAAAGTAACAGATACTCAAGAAATGAAATGTTTAGCAAATGTTACAATCGTAAAAAAGCACTATGCTTTGTTCTTCACAGCAGCAGGTATGGCGATCAGCTGTATTTATGTTAACACTTGTGATGATGAAGCAAGTATATTGTAGAAATAAAAGTCGTTCGACTTTCTGTATTTCAGTTTTTAGGTTTTATTTCTGACAGATATAGGAAATAAATCCTAAAAACCGAAATACAGACAGTCGACAGCCTTTTCTTCATAAAATTTATCTTTCACTGTCTCAATGTGCCTCATGAAACCAATAAGCATTCGTTAAAAAGGATACAAATAAACAATGGAAAATCCAGGATGGAATGTAATAATATTATGTTGAAAAAGAAAATTGCCACTTACCATATAGCGAAGATGTCGAGTCGCAGATAGGCACAACAAAAAGACTGTCACAAATAAGCTTTCGGCCAGCAAGGCCTTCGTGAAAAATAGACACACACACACACACACACACACACACACACACACACACACACACACATGACTGCAGTTTCTGGAAAATGATGTAGCAACACTCTGACTAACATTTGTCTTCAGATTTTTATAAAAGCTTCGTTATGATAATTTCGTCTGTCTCGTAGTCTGTCATGTTAGCCATTTCGAACAGCGAATTTTTCCCGCGCACAGGCAGTAAGCGAACGTCACTCGGGAAGTTGTCAATACAGAACAAGCGCTACAAACAGCACAATTTTTTTGGGTGAAGTGCTCGGTTGGGATTTGGGGGAGGAGCGGAGGGGGATCGTACTGACTGCCCGAAAAGATAAATGGACCTTTCGGTCGGCCACAACAAGCCTACACACGTCCGATTTGTTGGTCGGTCGGCCGATAAGTTAGTGCAAGTGTAGAGTCATTTGCTGTGACCACAGCTCTGGAGCAGCGCGGTTTTGGCCGTACGGCTGTAGAAAACCTTACAACTTCATCTACAGAGTCGTCACAGAGCTGCATTACGGCAACGGCTCTAAACCTGTCCATGCCGACTCGAACACAAAAACGACTGAAAACACTTAAAGGGAACAGTGCTTTCGAAGCGGTAGATTGCTACAGTAATAATTCTTGTTATTCTGTCTCATTAGGTGCATAGTTTTATGCAACCAACGTATTCCTTATTGAATATACATATCCCCAACGACGCTCAGAAACGCACTGGATGTAGCGAAAATATAAGCTACGCCTCCAGTGCTATAATCTCTTGCAGGTATTTGTTGTGGAAGGAATTCTGTGATATTTTCGTTGTAACGTTTACGTCTGTGTTCTTGTATGTGGTGTATAAGTAACTTTTTATAATTACAATTCTCGTTCTTTTGAGACATGTGTTCCCTCCGCACAAGAAAATTCAAATTATTCGGCTGTTAATGCAATACTTAAACTTCGTCATGTCGGTTTGTAACACTGAATGTTCGTTCACAGCATGTGGCATATGCCCACTCACTCTTGTTCTCGTCTTTGACTGAACAAGCAATCTTAATGTCCTAATCCCTTTCTAAATAATGAGGAACAAAGACAGGGCTAGCAGTAGCCATGACACCAATGGCATAAACAAAAATTTTTCGAGTAGGATACGTCATACTAATCAAAAGAAATCAAAGTGCCCACGGCAAGCTAATGAATGAGCCACTAAACATTTATTTGTTGTCTCGAGTACAGATTTCTGCACGTCAGGAATTTTCGTAAGGCCTGGAATGTTACAACTACTAGAAGAGACTTAAATTTGTTGACATGTAGGTAGAAGAGAGCAGTCCTCACTGGGCAGTTAACTAAAGATGTGAAGCGCCTCAGTGGAACACCTATAATGCGACAAAAGTGCAAAGATAATTGTTTCTTAAACAAAATGAGTACAGTCAGTTGTCGCAGCAGGTTTTGGAGCTCTCAAGGAGAACATTACAATTTAGAACTGAGGCTCCAATGTCGTATCTGTGTAGCACCAGGGTTTGTTAGAAGGGATAATCCATCAGCGTTTTTTATTAGTAGTGAAAATGAAGTGTTAGGATTTGTACCAATGTGCGCACATTTTGCATGATGAACATTGGGTTTAGTCTTCGTTATGGGTTGCTCCATATAATATACTAGTCTCTTCGGTACTTCGTCTGTTGAAGTTATTACTGTCACCCGTTTACTCCGCCCCTTTTTTTTACCTGTTTTCCTGAAAGTGGTTGTTTTCTACGTATTATGCTCTCGGTTGCCTTCTCTAACTTTTGACGCCGACTTGCTCCGCTTTTACTTCTGGGATCAGTTGTTGCAGCGTTTTCTCTGCGACACTGAAAAACAGATCAGTGCTACAAATATCATAACGCCTAGGATATATTTGTCACGATAAGGAATTCAACTGTTGACTCCACTTCTCACAAATCGATTTTATTTGCTGTCACCTTCGTAGTAATTTGTACTTTATTCTGCATTACAGTCCATTGTAACATCCGACATCTTGCAAGGCAGGATACGTTGATATGTAAAAACATTTGGATGTCGGGACTTCTAACTTGCAAGCATTTCTAAATGGTTACAAAAAGGCACCACTGAGAGTTGTAACCGACGGACACGCGCCAGACCACTAAAATACGACTTATGTATGAACAATTTCAGTATTTTTGTGATCGAAAAATACGTCAAAATAAGTAATATTGCATTATTATACTATTATGTAAGCTGACACAAAGCACAAACAAAAGAAAATTACACGGAAACTGCTTTTTGACGATTAACACGAGATTAAATTTTGCCATGTTCTTAACATTCAAATGCTAAGAACAAAGACTGATGGCACACCATGTGGCCCTTTATTAACCATGTCCAGAACCACTACGTGTCTGTTACTGGTCGTTCAGCATCACTTCCCTGTCTCATGTCTTGTTTCCTGCGAGTATGGAGACGTACAATGGTTTGCGAGGAGTGTCTGCAACCTTTGTCGAGTCATTTCCGCAGAATGTGTCATACAGAATTATATAGTCATGTATCGCACAGGCATATTTCACACCAGGGACATGACGTGCTATGACACTTTGACTCCATTTTTCGACTTGTAATGTCCTCAGGCTCGTCGCCATTTAAATGAATTTTCAGAAGTTCTTGGACGACGTCTGCTCGCCTATCCCACAGCTCTCTAAACGTTGGACAATCTGCATACGCGGTTGCAGTAAGACTTTTGGAATCTGGCTGTTCTGAATTTGTCTAAAAAAATCTCACGTCGCATGTTTGACACTTTGTCTGGACGAGACAATACACCATTCATAGAAGTTCTTCTTTGCACTTTCTAAATTTCGTACTTCAGCGACAACGTTACACCTCTCATCTGCAGTTAATCATTCACGCAATATGCGAACTACACCTGATCGTCTGTGAGTGACCTATTGTGGTTGCAGTGATTTCCAAGTTCATCACGGGAACGGATTTCAGAGAAACGAATGGTCACGAGACGTTGTCGTGCGACATCCGCATGGAGCGTTTTCGTAGAAGCTAACACTCTTCATATAAAGTCATTAGAATCGAGTGCCGAAGACCGCAGAGGTTAGCTAGACAGTAAAATGCGACCTTAACTCTTTCGTTAACTCATAGATGTATCTATTACATCATGTGTAGAAATCCGGGGTCAGCTGCTGGAAGTACAGCTAACAATCCAAACGTAATCTCCATGCTTACGTGGTGAAAGATGTATGGTCGAGAGTGCCGTCATATCGGGGGCTTCCGGGATTATAAAGGTGAGTATTGTCATCTCTTCTATATTTATTTTGTCCTTATTTTGGCAGTCAGCCAGCGTCACGACCTAAAGAAAACTGAATCGGTTTTTCCCACTGGTGAGTCAATGTTACAGGGGGCTCGCTAGTTTGACTGGATATTTCCAATCGTATAAAGATGGTTTGAATAACATTACAGAATAATAGCTCCTTCTATGAAAATTTTCTGTTTCCGTCTACCGAACTTGATGTAAATTTGGATTGAAAAATAAGTAAATCCCCGTGTCAGTCAAGTTTCGAACTGACTGCAACACGGCGATTATGACTTAACTTTTATTGAAAAATTCGTGGTTCTTCATCCTCATTAATATTTATTGCTTCAGACCATTTCTAAGAAATAGAAATGAGTAGTAAATAAAAGAAAATCGAAAAAGTCAGAGGCTCTAGAACATGAGAAAGGTACTTACTTAGACATAAGAAATTACAGTATAATTGTAATTTTATTGAAAATTGGTGGCTACTTCGCGAATATACTTCAGGTCAAAACACATGAAGTATCTGAGGAAATTCAACACTTAGAAACAACAAAGTAATTAAAGTATCACATAAGTTATCTAATTGTCAAACGAAACTATTGAGAAATATTTGCTATAAGACGTCAGAAATATTTGCTATAAGATGTATAATGAGAGGAATATAAGGACAGTCGACAAAAAGAAGGCTTGAAGGAAACGGTGTCGCATGGCATCGTTATGAACAACAGTGATATAACTCATACGATATGTTCCTCAGACGAATAAATGTGTTATCAAAAGCAGATGATGCTTATATATATGAGGGAAGGGAACACCCTGAAATCACGTAATAATGATAGTTGTAATAAAAAGAGGGGGAACATGAACATGAAACCTGCGGAATCATTCACGGTAAATATTTGTAAGAATTCGAGGCCCTGTACCTGTAACAATATTACGTGGTGTAATTCACAACAAAGGTAAAAGAGATTATACATAGCTAACGGACCATTGTTTTTGTAGAAATCAATAAAATTAGTTATATCCTCACTAACGGCCTAGAAGCAAACAAACTTTAGCCAGAAGGACAGACATACTTGTTTTGCTACGGTACACGAAATTATAAAATGGATCAGAATGAAATTTTGACTCTGCAGCGGAGTGAACATCCCCCAGGCTGTGGCTAAGCCATGTCTCCGTAATATCGCTTCTTCCATGAGTGCTAGTTCTGCATGGTATGCAGGAGAGCGCCTGTGAAATTTGAAAGGTAGGAGACGAGGTACTGGAGGAATTGGGGCCGTGAGGACGGGTCGTGAGTCCTGCTTAGGTCGCTCAGATGGTAGGGCACATGTCCGCGAAAGGCAAAGGTCCCCAGTTCGTGCCTCGGTCCAGTATACAGTTTTAATCTGCCAGCAAGTTTTATAAAATGGATGTTGGTATGTATGTATGTATGTATGTATGTATGTATGTATGTTCCACTTCTCCTCCTCAACCACTGGACTTCTTTCAACCAAACTTGGTACATGTATAACTTTTGTCTGGAAAGTAGTGGTATAAAGAGGTGAGGGTGGGGGTGAAAAAGCAGTGCAGTCCACACATACTTTAGTTATCTAGTATTTGACAATGAGAGCACCTAGAGACTTGCAACCAACTTCACACATAATTTCAAAGCCTTACGAAACTTTTTCTCGTTGACGGTCCCCACAAAATGATGAAAGGAAAAAAGTTTGCCCCTTACTATGTTTTCGCTGTTTATGCAGTAAAACTGCCAAATGAAACATTACTTCTTAATTTATTTCTTCTTTACTACTGACTGTACTCGTGATACATTTTGCAAATAGTAGTCACAAATACCACTGAATGTACCAGGATAGTTACATAATTGTGCGACAGTTAATTGAGGAGATACGACATCATCAACATTGAACGTGTGAAAAATTACCGCATTATGTAAGAGACTTAAATTTATTACGTCGTCGTTACTAACTATATTCGCAACACTTTTCGCAGACACCATCCACATTTGCCACTGAATGAACCTGCAAAAAAGTAACATTGTATGTCACATAGTTCGGGACAGATGACATAAAAAAGACAGGGAACAGAAGGAGACGGATGCGGAAGGAGAGGAGATGAACAGGGGAGGGAAGGAAGTAGATGGACAGACAGATGGGGGAGGAGGAGATGGACAGAGAGAACAGAATAAGGAGCTAGATTGAGAGAGGTGATAAGAGGAGATGGACACAAGAAAAAAAGGAGAGGAGAATATGGGTGGAAAGGGGGAGGAGGGGATAGGCAGAGAGAGGAGAGGAGGAGATGGACAGAGAGTGAGGGCTGGAGGAGTTGGACAGACACAGGGTGGTAGAGATGGACAGAGAGAAGGAGGGGTGAAGGATAGGGGGAATGGATAGACAGAGCTGGGAGGAGAGTTGGATAAAGGGAGAGGGCATGAATAGAGAGTAGGTAGAGAGATGGGGAAGGAAGAGGTGGACAGAGGGAGAATGATGTGGGAGAAGGCAAGAGGAGATGGACAGAGAGAGGGGCAGAAGGAGATGGGTGGAATATGGGGATGGAGGAGATGTATGGAGAGGGGGGTGGTGGAGATGGACAGAGAGGAGGAGTGGAGGTGATGGACAGGGACAAGGGGATGGACAGAGAGAGATGAGGGAGAAGAGTTTGACAAAAAAAGTAGGGATGGGTGGAGAGAGGGGGGAGGAGGAGGTGGGTAGTGGGAGGGGGAATAAGGATATTGACAGGGAGAAAGGAAGGAGGAGATGAACAGAGTGAGAGGTCAAGAGGAGATGGACAGAGAGGGGGGAGGAGGAGATAAACACAGAAAGGAAGGAGGAGATGAACAGAGAAAGGTGGTGAAGAGAAGGACATAGAGGAAGAAGGACAGAGTGAGGGAGAGGAGAAGAAGGACAGAGAAAGGGGAAGAGGAGATGAGCAGAGAGAGGGAGAGGAGAAGGAATTAAAGGGTGTTGGAGGAGATGACCAGCAGGTGGAGGAGTACATGGAGAGGGGGAATAGATTGACAGAGGGAGAGGAGGAGATGGACGGAGGGAGGAGCAATGGACAGAGAGTGGAGTTGGATGAAGTGGACGAAGAGAGGGGGAAAAAGAAGTGTGTAATCCGGCTTCGAGTCCCGATCAGGCAAAAATTTTCATTGTCGTCATTCCATACTACAGCTGATGATTGTCCTTATTCGCAATTGCGAATTCATATAAAGAGAGAGGTGATGAAGTTGGACCAAGTGAGGGAGGAGGTGGAAGGGATATGCAAGGATAAGAGGGATGGATAGGGCGAGGAGGGAGAAGTGGTGGATAAATTGAGAGGGGATGAGCAGGGAGAGGAGGAAGGGAAGGAGGTGATAGAGAGAGGGGGCAGGATGAGATGGATAGAGTGAGGGGGCAAGAGGAGATAAACAGAGAGAGGAAGAAGGAGGACCAACAGAAGACTGGAATAAATAAATACCATGGGAACGACAGGTTCCTCAGCTAGTAAGCTATAAATGAGGTCATAGAAGGAAGCAATGATGAGTTACCATTCTGTTTGGAATTTATCAACTTCGAGAAAACTTCTGTGTGACCTAGAATGACACTTGCGCTGAAAATATAAATGTAACAATTCATTAAAGAGTTTGTAGACTTAAGTTAAAGCCGTATGAGCTTTGAAATTCAGACCTGAAGAAAGGGCTAGGTACGAAGTTTAATAGCACCAAAACAATGTTGTGCAGCATTGAAAGAGATGATAAAATAAATCAATAAACTGGTACAGAGAGTACCAATGAACGGATTTTATTTGAACTACTGTAGATTCGCGTTGGGTTTTTTCGCTCATTTTTGGACAGCGGAAGAACGTCTGCGAAGAATGGATGAACTCAATAGCGTAAGGATTAAAGTTGAGTTGAAAATAATCATCTTATCAAAAACATTATGAACATTTTAAAAAGGAAATAGACTAGCAAATGACCCCTAAAAGTAATAGACAGGAAAATACAAATGGTTTGAATTTGTTAGGCGTGATGAATACGGTATTCGAATGTAGCTTTTTGTGTATTTACCGACCAAGACTGAATGCCACCTGGTGTCGTTGCGAGCACGTGACGCCTTAAGGAAAGGAAGTAGAGCAGAGACAAACTGGGAATCATCTAGTTACGATACGGGCCGCAGACGCGGAAATCCACTGCCGTGAGTGACTTTGACAAGGAGCAGATGGGACCTAGCAATTGGGAACGAGCAACACAGAAACTGAAAAGCTGTTTGGTTGTTCACGTGTTACTTTCTAGAACATCGGTGGAAATTGGTTGATGGATGGTGAATCCACGAGTAGACAACATCATGAAACATGGTGGTCGGTGGCTTGCCCACACTATAAAGCAGGATAAGCTGCAGCTGTGACAGATATGACGACAGAGTACAATGCTAGTGCAGGTACAAGTGTTCCATAACACACAGTTCAGTGCAAATTATTAAACATGGGAGTCCGTAGCAGACGACCCTTGCACAGTCCCACGTCGATCCAACGACATGGTCAGTTGCGCTTCCCGTAGACACAGGGTCATCGAGATTGGACCGTCGGTCAACGGAAACGTGTCGTCTGGTCGGATAATCACGTTTCTTGAAACAGCAATTTGATGGTCGTTTCTGGATACGCTGTCCAGGCAAAAGGGTGCTCGAAACATACACTCCTGGAAATGGAAAAAAGAACACATTGACACCGGTGTGCCAGACCCACCATACTTGCTCCGGACACTGCGAGAGGGCTGTACAAGCAATGATCACACGCACGGCACAGCGGACACACCAGGAACCGCGGTGTTGGCCGTCGAATGGCGCTAGCTGCGCAGCATTTGTGCACCGCCGCCGTCAGTGTCAGCCAGTTTGCCGTGGCATACGGAGCTCCATCGCAGTCTTTAACACTGGTAGCATGCCGCGACAGCGTGGACGTGAACCGTATGTGCAGTTGACGGACTTTGAGCGAGGGCGTATAGTGGGCATGCGGGAGGCCGGGTGGACGTACCGCCGAATTGCTCAACACGTGGGGCGTGAGGTCTCAACAGTACATCGATGTTGTCGCCAGTGGTCGGCGGAAGGTGCACGTGCCCGTCGACCTGGGACCGGACCGCAGCGACGCACGGATGCACGCCAAGACCGTAGGATCCTACGCTGTGCCGTAGGGGACCGCACTGCCACTTCCCAGCAAATTACGGACACTGTTGCTCCTGGGGTATCGGCGAGGACCATTCGCAACCGTCTCCATAAAGCTGGGCTACGGTCCCGCACACCGTTAGGCCGTCTTCCGCTCACGCCCCAACATCGTGCAGCCCGCCTCCAGTGGTGTCGCGACAGGCGTGAATGGAGGGACGAATGGAGACGTGTCGTCTTCAGCGATGAGAGTCGCTTCTGCCTTGGTGCCAATGATGGTCGTATGCGTGTTTGGCGCCGTGCAGGTGAGCGCCACAATCAGGACTGCATACGACCGAGGCACACAGGGCCAACACCCGGTATCATGGTGTGGGGAGCGATCTCCTACACTGGCCGTACACCTCTGGTGATCGTCGAGGGGACACTGAATAGTGCACGGTACATCCAAACCGTCGTCGAACCCATCGTTCTACCATTCCTAGACCGGCAAGGGAACTTGCTGTTCCAACAGGACAATGCACGTCTGCATGTATCCCGTGCCACCCAACGTGCTCTAGAAGGTGTAAGTCAACTACCCTGGCCAGCAAGATCTCCGGATCTGTCCCCCATTGAGCATGTTTGCGACTGGATGAAGCGTCGTCTCACGCGGTCTGCACGTCCAGCACGAACGCTGGTCCATCTGAGGCGCCAGGTGCAAATGGCATGGCAAGCCGTTCCACAGGACTACATCCAGCATCTCTACGATCGTCTCCATGGGAGAATAGCAGCCTGCTTTGCTGCGAAAGGTGGATATACACTGTACTAGTGCCGACATTGTGCATGCTCTGTTGCCTGTGTCTATGTGCCTGTGGTTCTGCCAGTGTGATCATGTGATGTATCTGACCCCAGGAATGTGTCAATAAAGTTTCCCCTTCCTGGGACAATGAATTCACGGTGTTCTTATTTCAATTTCCAGGAGTGTATACCGCACCACCAACACTTACCCGTGGAGACAGGATAATGATTTATGGGACGCTCAGTTGGACCTCCATGAGACCTGTGATAGTGATCAAAGGCATCATAAAATCTGTGAACGATGTGAGCATTACTGCAACCACCGACAGATGTGGCTTCTTCCACCAGGATAACTGTGCGTGGCACGAGGCCGAGGCGAAACATTTCATCACGATGGGTTCCGCATGGCTAGATGGAAATGAAGAAATGGACGCGTCACGACGCTCCCCAAACGCACTTGGAGCGCGAAGGAGAGGCTTCTTACGCCGTACCGTAACACTGGATGAGACATGGGCCACGTCGTACGGGCCAAAATTGAAACACCAGTCCAACGAATGACGTCATTATGGGTCGCCCCAGTATGGAGAAAGTTAGGGTGATTCTCGTGTACGACTGTGATGGCGTTATCCTAACGCATTACGTTCCTCCACGGCAGACCGTCAATGCACAGTATTACTGTTCGTTTTTGGAGCATCATCTGGGACCAGATTTGCGAAAGAAGCGGCGACACTTTCTGCGCAAACCACCCATCATTTTGTACGACAATGCGAGTGCGCATACAGCGCAATCTGTGGCTGCTTTGTTCGGTAGATGGGACTGGGAAGTACTGTACCATCCACCACACTCCCCAGACTTAATTCCTTGTGACTTTGATTTGACTCTGAATAACTGTTCCAGAGACAGCAGACCGCTCCATTCGCACCATCAACAGAACCGGCTCTGCTGACGATATACTACGCCTTCCAAATCGCTGGCAACGTTTTCTACACAACGCTGGTGACTACTTTGTAGGACAGTAACGGGTACGAACATGTAACTCTTTTTTACCGGTTGTGCATAAGTAGTTGCCACTTTTTAAATTCCAACCCTCGTATCTGTAGTCGAGGTACAGTGTTGTGAACAGCACTGTGTAGCATGAATCTCTAATGAGATTCTTGTAGAATATCTAATGAGATTTGGGGACCTGGAGGCCAATCATGACGGACGTGGCGGTTCAACACGCCATTCTCAACAAACAGTGTGCGCAAGAAATGTTTCACACTTGCTGCAATAAAAGTAGAACCTTCCAGCAAGCATATATCAGCCAGGCTAGGTAGTATGTAACCGCCTCTCGCACTGTAGCTCATTTTATACTCGATTCTCATGCAACATCACTAACGTGTTTATGTCCAGCGCCATCTGCTGGGCTGTTTTTTGCACTCGTTTTTGGTTTCAATTAAACCTTATATCATTTAAGGCATGTGTCTTAATTCTTACCTCTCTACCTACATTATTCCGTGAGTTAGTGCATTTTCAAATGTTAACGCTCTTTTGGGTCACCCCGTACTATAATCAGTTACCGTAGTTTTACTTTTGTTGATATGCATCTTATAATCTCTTTTGAAGACATCATCCCTTCTGTACAACTGCTGTTTTACATCCACTGCAGTCTCTACCAGGATTACAACGTCACTGGAAAAATCTCAATGTTTTAATTTTTTCTCAACGAGTTTTAATTTCCATTCTAAATTTATGCTTGGTTCCTTTACTGCCTGCTGAAGGTACAGATTGAACAATATTCGGCAGAGGTTGCTGTCCTAGCTCCGTCCCTTCTCAACTACTGCTTCCTCTTATGCCCCCGGCCCTCATAACTGCAGTCTGGTTTCTCTACAGGTGGTGTTACGTCGTCAAGTCAATCGCTGGCACGCCAGTCGGGAATGATAGAACAGACAGGGCTGAGCGAAGACGTCAGCCGATCGCACGCTGACCGACCCCTCTTCAGAACGACAACGCGACAGCAGCGGCCCCTATGTGAAGAGGACATAAGCGCAGCGCCCTACTGGTCGCGGCTAGTGCTACAGCAGCTTCAAGACTCGCAACTTAGATAGAAGCGTCAACTCTAATCACTTGCTTTGCAGCCGGCCGCGGTGGCCATGCGGTTCTAGGCGCTTTAGTCCGGAACCGCGCGACTGGTACGGTCGCAAGTTCAAATCCTGCCTCGGGCATGGATGTGTGTGATGTCCTTAGGTTAGTTAGGTTTCAGTGGTTCTAAGTTCTAGGGGACTGGTGACCTCAGCAGTTAAGTCCCATAGTGCTCAGAGCCATTTTTGAACTTGTTTGTATCATCCCCTCAGAAAAATTTATGAATTACTGTGCTGGTAAACCTCTTACGTTATTTGATTTTCAAACAGCTGAGCAGAACTGAACGTACTCAGCCATTTCTCTCTTTACTTATTCTGATCAACACTAAACTGACATACAATATTTTTAGCGCAACGCAATCTGACTTTCAATAATCCCTACAAAAGAATGGCCCTGACTATACAATAACCTATACATTTCATGAATCACTTACCTCACAAAAATCTTCGTTACTCGAACTGCTGCAAAACAGCGAGCGCCACTACTGCCAGCTAAATAAAAGATTCAAACTACTGGAGGCACTAACTACTGACAGGCATAGTTAGCAAATGAAAGATTTTGACAGAGAACAAACAACGTATTTACCTTAATAATATTCAAAAGCAATTATAGTTCATGACACACAGTATTACAAATTTACTCTTTCTGATGGACACACATCCAGATCGTCCGCTCTCAAAATTCTGCCATCTCTCCCCCCACATCCACCACTGCTGAAGGCTCACCTCCAACTGCGCAACATTACAGCAAATATTCCAACAATGCAAACCAGCCACAGACTGCACACAGCATAGTCAGTTATTTTCATACAGAGCGCTACGTGGTGTTACCAACATAAAACCCGAAACACCCTATCACAGTCAGTGAATTTCATACAGAGCTCTACGTGGCGTTACCAACATAAAAACCTAAACAGCCTACTTACATAGCCTCCATACTCCCCACAAAAAATTTGACAAATTGTTTTGGGCAACGCCCAAAAATATTTTGGGAAATTTTTTTATACTAACGATAACAAATATGTCAAATGCACACACTTGTTGATACAATGTTGGTCAAAAGCAAAAATTGTTCTCATAAAGACAGTCCTGATCATTTATCACAATAGTAATTACAGTATTTTATTCACAAAGTCTGAGCAGTAAAATAAAATGCACACGGAAGTAGTGGATTTCCATGCAGTCTTGAAGAAGTAGTGTTGTCCTTCCAAAGGAAAGACAGTGCTAACTCTTTACATGCAGACAGGTAATGGGCCACAAAAATGCAAACCAGCCACAGACTGCACACAGCACAGTCAGTGAAGAGATTTCTTATTTTGTCTGTCGCCCTTTGCTTGCGACACATTCTGTGTAACACAAAGTTAAGTATTGTATTTTTTCATTTTATAATAAAATTCATTAATAGAATTTGTTTGAAAGTTGTCTACCGATCCGAGGACGCAGGCGTCCTAGACACCCCATATAGCCGGGGCCTGGGTGTTTGTGTTGTCCTCATCACTTCGTCATCATCATCATCATCATTCGTGACGGTGGCTAGGTTGGACTGTTTAAACATTGGGACTTCGTATGGGCGCTGATGACCGCGCAGTTGAGCGCCCCACAAACCATACATCATCATCAACACATGTATGACAGCTAGGCTGAATTTAAAAAGTTGTACATAACTTTTCGCTTCCTGTATTTTACCCGTGCAACCTTCAGTTATCCAAAGCGTGTACTCCAGTCAACATTGCAAAACGCTTTCTCTACGGCTACAGAATGACTTCGTATCCTTTCAGATATCGTCTGGCGCAATTTGTCTTCGTTGTTCAAAATTACACTGTACAATATGTGAGCCAAATAAATCTTGTCGTCTTCTTTATGAGTTACAGCACATCTTGACCTCTACTTTTACTAACAAGAATAGACAACACGCGTTTCTTAGCTGTTGCCAAACGATTATAGATACATGTTAACTTTTGGGCGCTTCTTCTGTCCCAGTGCTGGCCTCTGAGGCCGCTGGCGCTTAAGCCGGTTCTGTTGCGTCGCTCCCCAAACAGAAAAACAAATGTTTAGGACCTGTGGTCGGTGAAGCTCGCGCTGTCTTCGCGCCGGCAACGTAAAATGTGTCCAGCGCTTAAATGCTGCGACGGTCGCACGGATGGCGCGTCCCCAAAGCGAAACCTGTTCCCAGAGAACCCGGCGCTCGCTAGGCGACGCCGTTTCGGGCGTATTTTTCTGCGTTATTGTTGCCAAAAAATAGCACCCCGCGTGGCAAATGTCGACGGCTGCGAAACGCTTGCTTCAGCTTGTTTATAGCCCACCCATAACAGATAATAATGCGACGGCTGTCGACATCTTAACAGTGTTCCGAGCCGTGTGGACTGTCATGTATCTGCCGTCGCACAGCCAGCTGTTAACAGGAGAATATGTTCAAACTCTGTTTCAAGATTTCTGTTTGTAGGGCACCTTACTGCATCACTGAATAAGGATAACCGTTTCATTCCGAATCTAAGAACATCCAGCTCACTTATCACACCTACCAGTACGACACATATTTAAGGTACTCATGATAAACAGACAAGACAATAATCATTTATTTGTATTTCTTTACTTTAGGTTTCGAGATTAACCAAAGGTTAGGGTAATGCATCCTTTTACCAAGTTGGGTAAAGATCATTTGGGGGAGGAGACCAAACTACGAGGTCATCGGTCTCATCGGATTAAGGAAGGATGGGGAAGGAAGTCGGCCGTGCCCTTTCAAAGGAACAATCGCGGCATTTGCCTGACTTATACCATCTACTGTGCGCCAAACATACACTGGTTCGTGAGGCATGAATGTAGATGATTAATAGTGGTAGACGTTTTAGCTCTGTTTCATCGTGCTCGCAAAATATCGAACTGAAAAGTATCGGAAAACAAATTTCTTGTAGTACTTAGTTTTCTTGTTTCTTATTATTACTCAAATAGATTTCTGCAATGTCGGGTCACAGTCCGTGGAATGACAGGAAACACCCACTCAAGATAACGTAGCAATGCCAAGATATGTATCATTAAGATAAACAATTAATAATATATAAAAAAATCTTTCTTCCAAGTAACGGTCTTCAATCAGTAATGAAGAAAGAAATATCATGACTTCCTGGTAATCAGGCTAGTTGTAATGAACCAACCTCCTCTATCACTAACTTCTTTTTATAGAGACCATCGATACCATGTGAACTATAGAATGTTGCATAGGTTAAAATTATCTCCGGTGTTTCATTAAAAGAATTCATACGATTTTGTATACGATGTATTATATTTCATTCTAAAGTGTATAAGAAGAATCTAATGTGTTACAATCGATATGTACTAACAGTTAAAATTACTCTTCTTTTGAAAATATTTGAAATTACAAATTTGTGGCATACTTAAAATTCACATTATTGTTTGCACAATCTAATACCAATTATTAAATCCATTTATGGATTAATTTAGAAATTAATGATATATTTTAGCGATGACTCATCTTTTGTTTTGTAAACTGTTTTGCTTTGTAAAATGTTTGGAATATTGTGATTACGGCAGAATGTAAGTAGTGATGGGTATGCCCCTCATGGAAACGCACGTATTTTGTTAAACTTGTCAACAGCAATGTAATTATTGGTTTTTTATAAACGTGTAAATTGTAAAGTCAGTGTGATTTTAAGAAGGGGATAAAATGAAAAGATATTCATAGCAACAGGAAACTCTTCAATAGTTATTTTGTCATCTCGAACCTAAGAAATCGAAATTTTCAGCTGCAAGAAAGTACTCCTAGACAAGACTTTCAGCCATCTACAACAAGAACGAGATAACCCAGATAACTAAAAGTTCTTCTTTTGTAATCTTATTCCTCTCGAAGTTTTCAAGTTTGTGCAAGAATGTGACATTAACGGTGATGTGTACGAGAGTAAGATTACATCGTCCTTGCAGGAAATAAAGGCTGTATACGTAAATAAAGAGCACAGTAAGTGTAAACTCGTACGAATGTTAGTTGTAAATAAGCTGGAAAACTAATTCTAGACAAAGCCATAGGCAAGTTTACTTTCATATCTCCTTAAGTTGGCCTGTCCGACCTCAGGTTCCCTTCCTCAAGTTGTTGGGTAGAGCATTCTCTGTGTTTTTTCACATTTTTGCGCGCTCTTACGGAAACATCCTGTATAATAGAATGGTGAGGCGACGGCACGCGAAAGCGGGAAATTCGGGTTCGAGTCCCTGTGTGGCACAAGTTTTCACTGTTGTCGTTCCATTGCCCAGGTGATGATTGTCGATATTCGCAATCGCGAATGCATTTCTTGTATTTCACAACGGCCGTGGTCGCCGCGGTCCGCACGTCCGAAGGAACATGGCACCGTAATCCGAATAACCCAGGCACTGAAATATCGTATTGTTCACTTGATTTGTAGTTCTCTGGTGCCGCTTTCCGCAGAGGCGTTGTACATCCTCGTCTAGCGATTGGACAACGCTAGCCGCTGTGCCTTCCTCTAATGGTGGCTGCTGAACTCCTCGTTGCCAATTACTGCTGCTGAATCGATCGCCTCGTTTGTGGTATCGACGGCCGATAACATATGATGATAATGAGTCCCATACTTATTTACCGAGCATAGGGGAACGATGCGGGAGACCTGCGCCGCCTTACTAGGCAAGGTCCTAGTGGAGGTCGTTTACCTTTGCCTTCCTCCAACCGTAATGGAGATGAATGATGATGATGAAGACGACACAACAACACCCAGTCATCTCGAGGCTGGAAAAATCCCAGACCCCGCCGGGAATCGAACCCGGGACCCCGTGCTCTGGAAGCGAGAACGCTACCGCGAGACCACGGGCTGCGGACAGGACAACATATAGGACGTGATGAAGCGGCATTGTGGGTAAATAAGAATGAAGAACACTGAATAAATGAGCAGAACGACGTATTTTTCGAACATGAGTGTATGATTGTCCACAGTTCGCAAGTTTCGACAGCGAGAGTCGAGGGTCGATTATCGGATTAGTCGATAGGTCGATAAGCCTGCTCAATCCGCAGTTCACATGTCAATGTAATGAGGTTCACATGCAACCCGGAACTCTGGCAGGACCAGTCCATTACAGGAATGTTATTGTCCACAAACCGTTGCCTTAGTGATACTGCTTTATGACAGTGTGCGTTCTCACGCTGATACAAATAACCTTCGCCCCCGAATTGCTCCTCTACGTTCACAGTACACAATGCTGCAAAATATGTTCATTTTCTTCCACATTAAACGTTTTCATAAGGGCAATAATGTGACCACTCCCTAACCACTTAAAAACGTTGCCTTCTCCATACTTCACTTTCGGCACTATGCACGATAGCATGTCAAGTTCTCCAGACAATTGACAAACCCCTCCATCGTCTTGCCACTGGGTATAACGTTATTTATTACACCAAATCAATCGTTTCCAATCATCCACTGTCCTCAAGGGTCTCGTAGCAATGCCCACAGAATTGTGTGGATTATGAGAAAGTGCGCAACCAGTGTACCCCATTATTTTGAACACCTAGCGCACAGTCAGTGTGCTCGCTGGAATGCTGGTAACCTTGAAAGAACGCTGAATCGTTCGCGGACGAGGAACTAATCCAGTTTTGTGAAGCCATAGCTTGGAATTTCACTTTCCACTACTATGCGAAGTGTGAAAGGAAGAGTCTGACAATTTATATTTTTGCCTCTTAGAGAGAAGCGTGGCCAGTGACACACATCAGTTTTACATCGCTAGGAGAACTTAGGAGATGTCATATTGGATTAATTCATACCGAATTGGACTCCATATTTATTGGTTTTTAAGTTGTAGCCAATGTGCTATGCATGTAAGCTCTTTTAAAGCACCGGTGCACTGAGTATTTATCGGAAACGCTTCGTTTTTGTTGCAATTTATTCTATTAAAATGGCGGGATACTGCATGACGGCAGTTAAAGGCTTCTCGTATTTGATGCTTCTCGTATTATAACTTGTGTGCCATGAATGTATGCCATTTCAGTACCATGGTGCATTGATAATTTAATAAAAGTGCGACGTTTTTGGTATAATTTCTTGCAGCAAAATATCGAAAAATACCATCTGTGGTTACAGCCTTCAGACATTTTTATCTATTTTAAACTACAGCTTTGACAATATTTTCATGGTGAAACCGTAGCGTAATAGTGATAGTCTAATGAGTCGCCAAGCCAAACGTGGCAGACTAATTTCGTTCTCACGCAACTTTTACAAACAACTTTGTTCGAAGAAAGTATGTCGATGCATTGCAGTATGATGCGGCTTGTTAAAGGAAATGAGCAGATCTTCGCACTATTTTCTGGACAAAAAAATCAACTGTATTTCAAGGCCGCTCTAATAATATAAAATTTTGAGCACCGTTATAATTGAATCGCTGCGTGCACAAAGCAAATACGTCAATTTTTTAAAAAATTTCGTTTTATTGCATCACCACCATGTTTTGTAAACGATTCTGATGCTTTCTTATTATTTTAATAGAAGTATTTTCTGAAATTCTCGATGTTATTTGTTATAAATAAAAGCGCTGCCGTCTATGACTATGTTTGTTCAGTTCTGTGAAGGTGCCAAGAAAAGTGAACAAATGAACTGCAAGACTGCCGTCTGCATCATTGGCTGATTCCTTCGAAGTTCTGTACAGCTTAAACTACACTCCTGGAAAAGGAAAAAAGAACACATTGACACCGGTGTGTCAGACCCACCATACTTGCTCCGGACACTGCGAGAGGGCTGTACAAGCAATGATCACACGCACGGCACAGCGGACACACCAGGAACCGCGGTGTTGGCCGTCGAATGGCGCTAGCTGCGCAGCATTTGTGCACCGCCGCCGTCAGTATCAGCCAGTTTGCCGTGGCATACGGAGCTCCATCGCAGTCTTTAACACTGGTAGCATGCCGCGACAGCGTAGACGTGAACCGTATGTGCAGTTGACGGACTTTGAGTGAGGGCGTATAGTGGGCATGTGGGAGGCCGGGTGGACGTACCGCCGAATTGCTCAACACGTGGGGCGTGAGGTCTCAACAGTACATCGATGTTGTCGCCAGTGGTCGGCGGAAGGTGCACGTGCCCGTCGACCTGGGACCGGACCGCAGCGACGCACGGATGCACGCCAAGACCGTAGGATCCTACGCAGTGCCGTAGGGGACCGCACCGCCACTTCCCAGCAAATTAGGGACACTGTTGCTCCTGGGGTATCGGCGAGGACCATTCGCAACCGTCTCCATGAAGCTGGGCTACAGTCCCGCACACCGTTAGGCCGTCTTCCGCTCACGCCCCAACATCGTGCAGCCCGCCTCCAGTGGTGTCGCGACAGGCGTGAATAAAATAAGAGAGATCAGAGCCCGTACAGAAATATTTAACTGATCGTTTTTCCCAGGGACTTGATGGTGGTGCAATGAACCCCCAGCAGGCATTTAATTTTCAATTGCAAAGTAATCGTGTAGATTTAAATGGTTTTGGATCTCATTCATCTCATACCTGATTATAAATTTCAGATGTAAAATTTGTTCAACACAGGGTCATCCTTTTCTAAACGTTTCTTGGCAGCCTCCTAATTTGTGACCTACTTGGCGTGCAGTCTGTTTTGTCATGCTTTTGAAAAAATTTTCTCTGTCACTGGAAAGAGGGATTCTTCCTCCATAGTTTTTGGGGTCACTTTTGTCTCCTTGTTTGTGGATTGGACGAATTAATGCTGTTTTACAATCTTCCGGCATAGCTTCAGTTTACCAGAGTTTTTGAAAGACTCTGTGTAGCTTCTTTATTGTTCTATCACCTGTCATGTATTGAATTTCAGCAGTTACTAATTCTTCAATGGAGACATCATTCATGAGATATTTCATATTTTAGATTTCGTCCATGCTGGAGGGTTCTCAGTTCGTGTGTTATTATTATAATAATAATAATTATTAATAGTAACAGTTCAGTCTGTTCAAATGTCTTTAGTTTCAAATTCAATTAAAGACATCAAATTAAACTGCAACACAAAATAAAGTATTTCGTCCAATTTAAAAGATGTGGCTGAAAATACATTCAAATATATTACTAAGGAAACTGAAACACGTATTAATTAACGTCTCATGGACTGGGGTTCACAGTTATGTATAACATAGTATTCACCGTTGACTGTAGAGATCGTTTGTTTCACAATTGCAATTTCGGCCTTAAGGCCATTATCAAGTGGTACTGCAAAAGATTTTGCTTCAACACATGTCATATTTTAAAATCCACTCGTATATATATATATATATATATATATGTGACACCAGAACTAAACCTATTCATTATTAAAATAAGCAGTTCACGATGTACGAAGCTTCGCGCTCGTTCAGTATTTGCTGTATTTTTAGAGTGAAAAGGCTCATTTCTGGTGATGTCGGGTGTGCCTCTCTGAGGATTTTAAAGTCTGACGTGTGTTGACACAAAATCTTTCCCAGTACCACTTGATAATAGCCTTAAGGCCGAAAAATAATCTCTACATCCAATGGCGCGCATGTCCTTTAAAACCCATACCTTTCAGTTACTCTCTGTATTTAACTTCCATCACAGTTTAAAGCTAGAAATGGAACCAAAACATTCACTTCTTTCGAGCAATATTGTAAGAGTCGAGCCATCCAAAAAGCGTTACAGGGTAATACGGTTTCAGTCATCACCCTCGTTTTAGTCCAGCATCTGGAGATGATTTCTTTGTTATTCTACAACAGTAAAATTCTCAGAACAGAGCATACTAACAACATAATGGCTCTACCGTAATTTCAAGATTATTATTAAGGTAAAAATTTATCACAACTGGCAGAGCATTGCTATACTGATAATGCATGAACAGTTTACTACTGATGGTATTATTCTTACGTCATCAGATTGTCGGGACACTGAGCTTCATTCTAAAGATTTTGCTCTGTATCACTGATTGTGAGAGTACAAGGTCTGTGAAACAGACTTGTTGTTGAAAGTCAATATTAATAGAGGATTAGAATTAGTAAAATGTTATATTTAACGTCCTCTGAATATCGAGGACGTGTGGTACACTCAGAAATGGCGGTTTAATACAAGAAGAGTGACCTCGAAGCATTAAATTATATTTAGCTGTTTTTAAAACTATTTTGGGGTCACTGGGATGCTTTGAAATGCACAAAGCCTGAAGGATAGAAACTGAATTGACCGACTCTAGTGTGATTTCTCGTTGCGAGGATATCAAAAGAATGGTTCTAGAAGCTGAAGGAGATGGTATTACCAAATGAGGGCGAAATCTTTTTAATTTCAAAATAAATCCTGAACTACTGGCGTCAGCACACATTGCTTAGTACTTATGTAAAACGTATTGGGAAGTGTAGTATCCAAAGGTGATTCAGATATCCCACCCAGCCGAGTACCGACAGAGAGGAATCATCAAAGATAATTGGGCTAATGGCGAAAGCTGTGACATGCACCCACGTGGGGAGCGACCATCGTGGCAAGTACATAAGCTGGCGCCGCCCTCTGACAAGTACACACAGCTTAACGCCGCAGCCTCGAGTGGGGATATTTATAGAATATCAATACATCGATATAAAAGAAATTATTCAGGTAGTGAAGGGAGACGAAAATTTAATAGTCATGGGTGACTGGAATTCGTCAGTAGGAAAAGGGAGAGAAGGATACATAGTAGGTGATTATGGATTGGGGCTAAGAAATGAAAGAGGAAGCCGTCTGGTAGAATTTTGCACAGAGCATAACTTAATCATAGTTAACACTTAGTTCAAGAATCATAAAAGAAGATTGTATACATGGATGAATCCTGGAGATACTAAAAGGTATCAAATAGATTATATAATGGTAAGGCAGAGATTTAGGAATCAGGTTTTAAATTGTAGGACATTTCCAGGCGCAGATGTGGACTCTGACCACAATCTATTGGTTATGACCTGTAGGTTAAAACTGAAGAAACTGCAAAAAGGAGGGAATTTAAGGACATGGGATCTGGATAAGCTGAAAGAACCAAAGGCTGTACAGAGTTTCAAGGAGAGCATAAGGGAACAATTGATAGGAATGGGGGAAAGAAACACAGAAGAAGAAGAATGGGTAGCTCTGAGGGATGAAGTCGTGAAGGCAGCAGAGGATAAAGTAGGTAAAAAGACGAGGGCTGCTAGACATCCTTGGGTAACAGAAGAAATATTGAATTTAACTGATGAAAAGAGAAAATATAAAAATGCAGTAAATGAAGCAGGCAAAAAGGAGTACAAATGTCTCAAAAATGAGATCGATAGGAAGTGCAAAATGGCTAAGCAGGGATGGCTAGAGGACAAATGTAAGGATGTAGAAGCTTATCTCACTAGGGGTAAGATAGATACTGCCTACAGGAAAATTAAAGAGACCTTTGGGGAGAAGACAACCACATGTATGAATATCAAGATCTCAGATGGCAACGAAGTTCTAAGCAAAGAAGGGAAGGCAGAAAGGTGGAAAGAGTATATAGAAAGTTAATACAAGGGCGATGTACTTGAGGACAATATTATGGAAATGGAAGAGGATGTAGATGAAGACGAAATGGGAGATAAGCTACTGCGTGAAGAGTTTGACAGAGCACTGAAAGACCTGAGTCGAAACAAGGCCCCGGAGTAGACAACATTCCATTAGAACTACTGACAGCCTTGGGAGAGCCAGTCATGACAAAACTCTACCAGCTGGTGAGCAAGATGTATGAGACAGGCGAAATACTCTCAGACTTCAAGAAGAATATAATAATTCCAATCCCAAAGAAAGCAGGTGCTGACAGATGTGAAAATTACCGAACTATCAGTTTAATAAGTCACAGCTGCAAAATACTAACGCGAATTCTTTACAGACGAATGGAAAAACTGGTAGATGTGTACCTCGGGGAGGATCAGTTTGGATTCCGTAGAAATGTTGGAACACGTGAGGCGATACTGACCTTACGACTTATCTTAGAAGAAAGATTAAGAAAAGGCAAACCTACGTTTGTAGCATTTGTAGACTTGGAGAAAGCTTTTGACAATGTTGACTGGAATACTCTCTTGTTGGGAAGGGAGTGAGACAGAGTTGTAGCCTCTCCCCGATGTTATTCAATCTGTCTATTGAGCAAGCAGTAAAGGAAGCAAAAGAAAAATTTGGAGTAGGTATTAAAATTCATGGAGAAGAAGTAAAAACTTTGAGGTTCACCGATGACATTGTAATTCTGTCAGAGACGGCAAAGGACTTGGAAGAGCAGTTGAACGGAATGGACAGTGTCTTGAAAGGAGGATATAAGATGAACATCAACGAAAGCAAAACGAGGATAATGGAATGCAGTCAAATTAAGTCGGGTGATGCTGAGGGAATTAGATTAGGAAATGAGACACTTCAAGTTGTAAAGGAGATTTGCTATTTAGGAAGTAAAATAACTGCTGATGTTCGAAGTAGAGAAGATATAAAATGTAGACTGGCAATGGCAAGGAAAGCGTTGCTGAAGAAGAGAAAGTTGTTAACATCGAATATAGATTTATGTATCAGGAAGTCGTTTCTGAAAGTATTTGTTTGGAGTGTAGCCATGTATGGAAGTGAAACATGGACGATAACTAGTTTGGACAAGAAGAGAATAGAAGCGTTCGAAATGTTGTGCTACAGAAGAATGCTGAAGATTCGATGGCTAGTTCTCATAACCAATGAGGCGGTATTGAATAGGATTGGGGAGAAGAGAAGTTTGTGGCACAACTTGACTAGAAGAAGGGATCGGTTGGTAGGACATGTTTTGAGGCATCAAGAGATCACAAATTTAGCATTGGAGGGCAGCGTGGAGGGTAAAAATCGTAGAGGGAGACCAAGAGATGAATACACTAAGCAGATTCAGAAGGATGTAGGTTGCAGTAGGTACAGGGAGATGAAGAAGCTTGCACAGGATAGAGTAGCATGGAGAGCTGCATCAAACCAGTCTCAGGACTGAAGACAACAACAACAACAACAATACATCGATATTTATCCAAAGTAAAAACGATATATATCACTCTACTTTCCTTGCCAGTATATCAACATAGCGATATATAGATGCCAATATTGAGTGACGATATTTCTATTTTATATTATACTTTTTTCCATGATTTTCGATAAATATTTGGAATTGTCCTTTTGAAATTGTAGTAGAACATAATTTTACTCTCACCATGTGAAGAAGTCTTACTACTTTGTGAGCTTTCATCATACCCTGTCTTTCTCTTTGACTGTGTGAAGCAGGTGTAGGTGGCACAAAGAAGTAGTCCGACTGCACTGGGGTGTGAATGGAATAACAAGACTTCTGATGTGAAGAAATAGCACTCAAGGTGCGTTGAAAAACAATTTTTAACGCAACTAGTGTGCTATTTGAAAATGTGCTATTGTTGAAAATAATGAACAAAAATCTAAATGTTTATTTGATACTACAATAGTGAAGCCAAAGTCACAGTTTACAAAAAAATTATCTACTGTGACTATGGCTTCATTATTGTAGTGTCAAATAAACATTTAAGTTCTATTATCGTCACACTCCTTACGATAATTATGTCGGAATATAGAAAAATCTAAATGATAAGATTGGTCATTGGCGCGGGTGAAGAAGGTAGAGTGTTAGGTTGATCTGCGGAGGCGGCAGCTGCGGCCGAGCCATTCTAGGCACTTCAATCCTGAACCGCGCTGCTGCTAAGTCGCAGGTTCGAATCCTGCCTCGGGCATGGTTGTGTGTGATGTCCTTAGGTTAGTTAGGTTTAAGTAGTTCTAAGTCTAGGTCACAATGACCTCAGATGTTAATTCCCATAGTGCTTAGAGCCATTTGAACCATTTGGTCTAGGGAAGGCGACCAAACAGCGACGTCATCGGTTCCATCGAATTATGGAAGGATGGGGAAGGAAGTCGGCCTTACCATTCCAAAGGACCCATCCCAGCATTTCCCTGAAGCGATTTAGGGAAATCATGGAAAACCTACTGGTTCGAACCTCTTGTCTCCGAATGCGAGTCCAGTGTGCTAATCACTGCGCCATCTCGCTCTTTGAACGGAGACATGTGAGGGGAAATGCTGACGTAATCGACGTTCGGCGCTCTCAACAGAAACTGCGACGTTTAAATTTACCCCGCAATTTTGACACCACAACTGCTAGGTTGCTTGCGTTTGCAGAAATGAAAATATCAGGGAATTCGACATGAAGTGTTCCAGACAAATCCGATATGTGACTAAACCGAACGATGCACCCATTAGACACCTTTTATGTGCTACTTCCTTGCAATTACCACTATTAACAGAGTGGTTATCGCCAAGAAGAAATTGTGAACATGCATGGTTTCGGTTTAAATTCTGGCTCTAAGGGGGATACGCAGGCTGCTATATTGCTGATGCACAGAATATCTAATAATAATTCAGTACTTAAATATACAGCTCTAAAACCGGCAGTATATTTAGAATGTGTGAAACGTCCCCATAGAAGAATTTATGAATTGCTGTACTGATAAACCTCTTACATTATTTGATTTTCAAACAGCTGAGCAGAACAGAACGTACTCAGGCATTACTATCGTTACCTGTTCTGATCAACACTAAACTGACACACAATATTTTTAGCGCAACGCAATCTGACTTTCAATAATCCCTACAAAAGAATGGCTCTAACTAACATTAACCTATACCTTTCATCAATCACTTACATCACAAAAATCTTCGTTACTCAAACTACTCCAATACAGCGTGCGCCAATACTGCCAGCTGAATAAAAGATTCTAACTACTGAAGGCACTAACTACTAATAGGCACAGTTAACAAATAAAAGATTTGGATAGAGAACAAACAATGTATTTACCTTAATAGTGTTCAAAAGTCATAATATATATATATGTCAGTTCATGACATCCAGTCTTACAAATTTACTGTCTCTGATGGCCAAACGTCCAGATCATCCGCTCTCAAAACTCCACCATCTCTCTCCTCACATCCACCACTGCTGGCGACCCACGTCCAACTGCGCAACGCTACACGCTGTTAACAGCCAACTGCCCAACACTACAATAGCGACTATTACAACAATGAGATCGAGCGACACGCTGGACACAGCACAGCCAGTGATTTTCATACAGAGCGCTACGTGGCGTTACCAATATAAAAACCTAAACAGCCTACTAACATAGCCCCCGTGCTCCCCACAAAAAATTTTATAAAATTGTTTTGGGCAGTGGCCAATAATGATTTGAAAAAATTTTTCATAATTACAATAACAGAGAACTCAAATGCACACACTTATTGATACAAAGTTGGTCAAAAGCTAAAATTTTCTCACAGTCGATTAAAACAGTCCTGATCATTCATCACAGTTGTAATTACAGTTTTTTTCTCAAAGCCTGAGCAATAAAAGAAAATACACACGGAAGTAGTGGATTTACATGCAGTCTTGAAGAAGTAGTGTTGTCCTTCCAACAGAAAGATAATGCTGACTCTTCACATGCAGACAGGTAATGCGCCTCAACAGAGCAAAACCACAGCAGAGACAGTCAACGTTGAAGAATATTGGTAGGTAGGTCATCACAGAGCAGACCCACTAGTTCTGGTAGAGATTACGCTATTGTTGGGCCACCAGAGGCGCAGACCCACTGCAGTCCTTATAGAAATGGCCAGCAGGCATCCGTTGCAACTGTGCAGGTGTAGAATCACCATCGAAGAGTCTTGTGGACAATATATCAAGACCATGAACCACCACTTGTGCACTCACAAATTTTTTTTTTTGAGATGTCTGTAGAACCAGCAATGCTGTTTCCAGTCCCTTGCTGAATTATCAACACATGTGCAAATGCTAACAGTCCCCTTTTTTTCTCGAATATTCTGCGTATACTATGACCAACAAAAACGTGTGCAGTGAAATGAAACTTAATTTGAAGAACTGGTGTCTATACAATTATAAATTTACAACATAAGAATACGATTACAAAGGTACAAAATACATCATTGAAGAACATAATAGTACAGATAACATTTGTAGTATTACAGGCTTTACAAAAGAATAAAAATAAACAGATACATCAGTGTTACAGGAATTATGATGTAAGTAAATAAATAAAATAATGAGAATAGTTTTCGAAACATTAATGTCACACATGAGCATTGAAACTGAACAGAATTAATAATGTCTAAACATCATTACAAAGTAAATAACATAGTATTAGAAAAATCCTACAACATATCTCTTACCAGATAAACATATAAAGACAGGAAGAATACAAATACACAATGGTACACAAACACCCAACAGAATAACACAAAAGGAAAGACAGGGTTTGTTTTACTATAGTATTTTCCAAACAAAACATTTTTTCTTGGAGATCTCCCTTCGTTCATCGTTATTCCTAAAAAGTCCTATCTAAGCCTGCTTTCTTATTCTATTCATCCACTTTTAAAATAATTATTCTTCACTGTACAGTAACTTTTCTTTTACAAACTTTTTTCGTATAACTCCTCAATGCATTTCTTCCAGTTCATCACAACTCATTCTCTTATATAGCCTATCCCCTCTTAAGCTAAATTAAATCTACTGAGCTCAGATATATATACTAAGGGACAATGCAATGCAGCAGCAAAAATAAATGAATAAAAATAAAATAACTCAAACAGCAATGACAAAAAATGCAAATTGGCAAAGCAAACAGCAATATATCTAAATTAGCAAAGCAAATGCAATATTACAACTAATATAAGGCAATGTGCAGCAAACAAGAAAAATAAATCAGTAGTAGAACTGGCTTAACAGAGTAATACAAAGTGAAATTCAGTAGTACTATGCCTGGCAAACAGCAGCAGGAAATACAATAACTTATATCTAAATATGACAAAGCTCAAAGAGAAAAAATATTACAGTAAAGATGGCCATGTCTAATACCTATGTCACATCTTAACACTAGTGATGCTTCATGATAACTTACTCTAGCAGACAAGTTAACAAATCGGTAAAAAATACTTCTGCTATTCCTGTGAAGGGAAATATCTATTTGTGTTCCCCTTTTTTCCTTTTTTTTAGGAAAGTAGATCATAAAATTTTTGTTTAATGGATTTGTAGACAGAAAATATTTACTTTAGTACATCTATTAAATTTTATTTTAACCAATGCTGCAGTGCAGCTAGAAACTAGATATTAAACAAAATGAACAAATATATACATAAAGCAAGGGATGAAATGACATTCACTAGGCATATGGTATTTCATAAGGCAGTAAACAATCTCTCAACTAGCAATACAATAGCCATGAAATGTTTCTCATCGTTTCATTAGTCATTTCAGTAAATATCAGAAAGTGTCGTATTTGCGATGCTTTCTACAAAGGAATGATAATAGCGAGGGTAATAGCCTCTTTTTTCTACACCTAGTGGTTTTTTGTCCAGGTGGCTGGTGTAGCTGGGCGCTCACAATGCGTTAATGTCAAGGTCACTTACCTTTCTTACTGAAATTTACAACAGAAGTTTCCGCTGCGGTGACACTCTTTTATAAAAATTTCACAGGTCAAGAACTTGCGTTACAAATATGTGGAAATAAAATCCTATAAATATAACAGTGTCCAAAAAATTTTCACTTACATTGTGATATATTTACACATTTCATAACTCATTAAGTACGATTCTTGGTTTCCAACATCCTTTTTCACAAATCAGCGTCCCTAACCACTACTCATTATTCCTTACCTTACTACACATATTCATATTCGTCTACACTTCTTCAATGTTTCATCATAATAAATACATAGCATAATCGAATTCCTCATATAGCATCAGCTTATTGTTCATAAAGATACCTCAGCAGCATAATACACATCATTGTCGTAATAATAACTTCATATCACCTCAGTCAAATCGCAATTATTTCAAAACCTAAAAAAATTCTCTGCCTATTGCAATAGTGTCATCTACCTCAAACGTACTTTAAAAATCATGATCCCATACCAAATACATCATTCACAGCTCTCATAGTATCACAATGGTTCCAAAAACATATGAACAGTTTGCAAAGTACAGACAAAATACAATTTCATAAGTGTTTTTGTCTCTCTCAGTTAAATGATCGCATAGCTGTGTAATTCATGTGATAGAGAAACATGGTACCGATGTGTAAACTTTTATATGCAAATATCATATTAGTTAGGGATCCTTGTGATTGCCAAACACATGGTACACAAAGTAGGTGTGTACCCCCTGAGGATTAATGTAATTATACCCTCAGGTGTTACAGATTACAGCAATGGAATGAAATGTATCACGGAAAACCTATGTATCTTTGTAATTCATAAATCTTTAAAAATAAATGTTTTAAGTACAAAATTAATCACTCAAATACCTGTCCTTTAGCGCTAAATGTGCGTCTTGCTGTAAGATAAACTCTGTCATTACTTAAGGGTAAAAAAATGTGCCAAGTGTCGTAATTATCGTCGTCTGTAAGCAAAATTCTGTAGAAGTCAATGTACTTACCTCGTAATTAACAAAAGTGAAATGCTTTGCGTATAGATATCGTAGTTATTACGTACAGTACTGTGATCAATAAAGTACTACACGAGTAATGTATTGTTGTTCTACGAAAAAGGCTGTCTCATTATAGCTATACCACAAACGTTACTACTAAAACATGTTTTACTTTCCAGAAGAATTCAGAAATACTGTGCAGATGTAAAACAGATACAGCACAAAAGCAATAATGTAAATTGTGTCACACATTAGTAGCGTCATGATATAATCCAAATAATCTCACAGAAAGTACTTCAAATAAAGAATGTCTTGTCAAGTAAACCAAATGTAGCATTAGAATTTCATTAACAGTATATGTTCTAAGAATGTAAGCCGTATATTCTTTATGTAACTGTGCAACTAACAAGCACGAATGTACACACACAATAACACCGTAACGTCTGTTCACTATAGCAATGCATTCCTAATTACTGTCTAAATATGTTCCCTTGGTTCTAGACTGGATCGTTAACTTCAAAACATTGTTGCATGTTAACAATTTCTAAGTTTGACAAAGCGTACTAGTAACGTGAAGTAAAAATTTTTATAGCAAAGACTAAGGTAAAAAGCAGATTATCTCTCAATAAACGGTTTTGCATGTGAAATGTGGTGTAATCCTTTACCTTTCCTCGGTACGCAGCAAATCAACTTGAACGCGATTATTATGCGGTGTATGTCGGTAAAGAATGCTAAAACTTTTCTCAAGGTTAGCGTCTATGTTATTTTTCTCTGAGCCAGCTGGCGCACGTGGCTGCCTGCGGTGCGAGTCATTGTCTGTCTCTTTGTTGGCGCGAGTTGTTATTGGGATTAGGAGACCTAACTTCTACAAATTCACCATGCCGAGAGTGCCTTCTCTGTATCAATCCCGCCAGTTCTGATGAAATTCAGGTCTGTCGTTATGTCGGTGGTTTCCATAGTTCCATATTTGTCGGTCGTGGGGTGGAGAATTTCTCCCAGAATCGTAACTGCTCAGGGGACTGTTGCATCTGAAGTTCTTCTGTCTCCCTTGATAGTAATTATTGAGGTTCCCACTTTGTCTGTTTCTCTGATTGTCTCTGTCAAATTTATTACTATGGAAATGAAATCTTTTTCTGTAATTATTACTACTCTGCCAACGGATGTCATAGGCTGGTGGCTGTTTTGGTCACGATTTGCGTTGTAAGAATAGTCTTGTCGTGTCCAGTTATTATTTCTGTCATAGCGGAATTGTGACACATGTGACCTGTAATTGTTGTGCTCCTGTTTTCGCGTTCCGCGATTGTCAGTGTCAATTTCCAATTCTTGTAACAGTCAATGAAAACCTTCAATGTTGTCTTTGCAACGTCCTGCCAAAATAATATGTCGTAAATGTTCAGGCAATTTGATTAAGCAAATGCGGATGAGTTCTGAGGGGCTGTATGGGTTTGAAAGATACTGATTCTTATGTAACATGTCTTCGAAATATTTGACAAGTCTGGAAAATTCAGATCGTTCAAAATGTTTCATCATTATGATGCTATGTTTTACTCGGTCTTGTGTAACTTGAGACCAATATGCTGAGAGGAAAGCATGATAAAATTCTCCTTCACTGTGACAATCGTGAATGACCGATCGCATTCTTACAGCTGGTTCATTCTCTAAGTAGCCACACATAAATTCTAGTCTGTGCTCCAATGACCAGTTAGGAGAAAAACAATGAGAGAATTGATGGAGCCACGCTTGTGGATGAATGTCGTTGCCAGAATTCTTAAATGTTTTGAATTTACGTGTAGTAATGAACAGCTTATAGTCAAAATCATCATGTCGGCGAGTCGCATGTCGGTCATTGTTACGTCGTTTCGGCGGTTCCATCTCAAAATTCAATGCGCCTTGCCAATTTCTTTCATAATTTCCGAGGTGTCCTGTGTTATTATTTTGTCGCTGTTCCGTATTTCTATGTCCCTCTTCCTGTATTGGAGAGCGAGTGTCTTCTGAAATATGTAATTCTTGTATTACTAGTGCTAACTGATCTTGTACTTCCCGGATTTCTCTTTTGTACTGTGTATTGATTTGATTTTGATTTTGTTTGAATTTTCTAATTTGTTCATACTCTTCTGTGTTAGTGAAAGCTACAGGTCTTGTGTCATTCAGATCATCATCTACCTTTGTAGATAAGTTAGTGAACTGTGCTGAAAGTTCGGCTACTTTCTCTGATAGTGAACGTATTTCGTCAGCGTGTTTTTCTGAACCAAGTTTCAGTGTGTCCATTTGCGTTGAAATCGTATCTACCGTGTCCTTTGAGTTTTCCTGAGTTTTTGCAAATTGCGTAACTGAAACGGTAGATGCAACTGAGTCAATTTTAGCTTGCAAGGTGTCGTGATTTTCTTGAACAATAGTTTGCAGTTCTTTTATGGTTTCTTGGTGATTCTGTAATGCATTTTCATGATGTGAAAAAATAGGTTGAAAATGCTCACAAATTTGTATTTTTACGTCATTACAGATTTTTCACATTTCGATTCGATTTTAAGTAACTCAGCAGTTAAACCTTGACGTGTTTCTTCAAGTGTTTGTTCCATTGAGTCTAACTTTTGGAGCTGTTGCTGTGTTTGTCTCTGATTTTGTTCCATTGTATCTAACTTTTGAAGATTTTGTTCCATTGAGTCTAACTTTTGCTGTGTTTGTTGTGATTCTGTTCCATTGTGTGTAACGTTTGAAGATTTTAAAATTGTGTCTAACTTTTGTAGCTTTTGTCCCATTTGTTTCATTAATTCTAATAACAATGCACTGGTGTCTGAAACATGTTCCTCAGTGCTATTCGGCAGTGCATTTGAACCAGTAGTATTCGCATTTTGAAAAGCAGAAAATGTGTCTTGACTTATTTGAGAAAACGGTGCTGACGTCAAACCTGAATCTACAGTATTTGCAAGATTGTGTCCTGTCATTTCGGATTACTGGTGCGAGCTGTTGCCGACTGATCGATCGACAATGCTTCCCTGTTCACTAATTGCCATCCGCTCCATTTCTCTATGTACAATTACCAAATTACTACTTTGGATGTCTGTTAATTCATTACTCGGTGGTGCTGATAAGCTAAGCTCGTCGTCACTACCATTACTCAATTTACTTTGGAGTCTAGTGAAACGTTTATCACACGCTATAATTATCACTCATTTCACACGATAACGAGAAAAGCACAATTTGAAGAGCATAAATAAGAAAACACATTAACATAGGACTGAAAATAAGATCTAGTTAATTTGCAAGCGCCGCTGCGAAATACTTGGTGCAATTCTACGTGCATGCCACTTCTGTTTTACTGTACAACAATGAAAAACTACAACTACAAAGTATATTCTCTCTACAATTACGCGCTAACCATAAACAGTATTACTAATTACTCAAACTACAAGAAAAAATCAGAAGATTCCAGTGAGGTATCCTCGGTTACCTGTTCTGATCAACACTAAACTGACTCACAATATTTTTAGGGCAATGCAATCTGACTTTCAATAATACCTACAAAAGAATGGCTCTGACTAACATTAACCTATACCTTTCATGAATCACTTACATCACAAAAATCTTCGTTACTCAAACTACTGCGTGCGCCAGTACTGCCAGCTGAATAAAAGATTCTAACTACTTAAGGCACTAACTACTGATAGGCACAGTTAGCAAATGAAATACTTTGATAGAGAACATAATATGTATTTACCTTAACTGTGTACAAAAGGCATAATATATATATCAGTGCATGACATCCAGTCTTACAAATTTACTGTCTCTGAAGGACACACATCCAGATCATTCGCTCTCAAAACTCCGCCATTTCTCTCGCCACATCCACCACTGCTGGCGGCTCACCTCCATCTACGCAACGCTACGCGCTGTTAAGAGTCAACTATCCAACACTACAATAGCGACTATTACAACAATGCAACCCAGCCACAGACTGCACACAGCACAGCCAGTGATTTTCATACAGAGCGCTACGTGTCGTTACCAACATAAAAACCTAAACAGCCTGTGCAACTGATATATTGATAGACTGGTATGATGATTTTTTTCCGTCTGTATATCGACACATTTTCCCGAAATATCGAGGGCTGATATTGACATTTGTTAAATGTCGTTATAACGTATTCCAGATATTTTTAAAAATATCAACAGTCCTTGCCCAGAGTTTTACGAAGTCTCTCACTAGTTGGTGAAGCCTGACATAAAGCCATTGGACAGCAATGAATTCTGACGTTGCCTGATTATGTTTTTTGATTTGATTGTTATTTGGATTGTGATATATGCTTAGACAAGATAGCTACACTCTGAACTTTCGTTTTAATTCACCTCATGGTCTCAGCTGTCAATCACGGCAGGAGCCTCCTGTTTTGTTCTTCCGGTCCCCTTGTTACCATCAGTGCAAGTAATCACAAACTGTGTTTCTACCTAAGCAGAGTAGGATAGAAAAAGTAGATCAGACTATAATTTTAAGAAGAATCTAACTGACTTGCGCAAATAATTCACACTTTGCCCTAATCAGTTACTGATAGGTAAAATCATTGTAGTGATCAGTTATCGATAGGTAATAGAGAAATAAGGAAATGCAAGTATTTATTAATAAAAGATGTTTTATTTTGAACAGTAGTAAAAAATATTTGTCCCATTTTAAAAATCGATATCAGATATATTGCGTGCTACACCTTTTATGTATTTAAAGATTTGGGAATATGGATTATGTGTATGAAATATTGTTTGCAATGTAATAATTATTTCCCTTCCACTTGTTCTATTGGCTTTGTTTTCTGTTGTAATGCAGTATCAAAATCTACACTGAAGATGCCAGTGTAAGTTGATGCTTCCCCTGCGGGAAGTTGCAAACTTCCTATCAATTATACATCTGCCCATTCACTTTAAAACTGTATGGACCACCACCAGGAATATTAAGTTAAACTGAACTGAAGAAAATGTCTGAGCGTTGTTAAATTGTCTAATATTTTCTGGGGCGTTATCTGTGTAGTCATGATTTTGCTCTCTGAGGTTCTGAATCTCTTAATGAATTTTGATGAGATCTAAGTTAACTTTTTCTTGTGGCTACACATGATAGCTGAATGCTCACTGAACTCCAGTGCAAATAATCTTGCAGTGAAATGTACATATATTTGACCCTTTCTACCAGCAGTGTGTGTTTGCACTTCATTGACTTTAAGGAAAAGGTCACAACAAAATTTGAAAGTTTATGTAGTTGCTTTGTTGCACTGATGTTTTGATGAACATGAAGTAGGTAAGCTGGTGACACTAATTGTTGCTATTAAATATAGAATCGGTCTTGGCTGTGATTGTGCTGAGCTGCTCTATCTCGCTGAAGACGAAGTTGTCTTTTTTCTTTGCTTTGTCTTGCCTTTCTTCTTCTGCAGTCTGTGGCAGGTTCCAGTGGTGTGGAACACTCTCTGGACGGAGGTCTTCCTCTCGGTCTGTATGTTGTACTGTGTGATATTGTGGAAACCTGAAATACAGGAGAAAAAAGTTCTGTTTTTTGTAATAACTCATTTGTAAAGAAAACTTAATAAGACATAAATATTTGCATAATAAATGTTTGTTATAAGTCTACTGACGATGCAGCTTAATGGTATTGAAGTTAGGAGGTGTGTAATGTAATGTTTCATATGCTATAGAGCAATTACAGATTAAAAGTTAAATAAATGAAATTACAAAGTAGTTTATAAAAGTGAACAGAACTCAGCTGTGGTGATGAACCTAGATGCAATTCAGTTTATTCGTGCAATACATAACACTTGCTTAAATAAAGTACACAACTCCAACCGCTGTTATGCATAATACCAGAATTAGATTGCCAATAGATGCCGACTTCCAAAATTCCTTACATGGACATGTGTGGGCGAAATCACATGATAGACTATGCTTCCATAAGGAATCTAAAGTGCAACAGCTGTCATGCATGTTAGTTAGACTGACTGTCAACAAAAGGCACCTTCTACATTATTTTCATAAAAATATTTTCAGATTACAATTTGGTAACAAAATATTAACTTTAGGCTGTTTATGTACTATTCGTCATTAATGGGAAATGAAATCTTGAAAATGATACCTCAGTCATTAATTTTCATTATGTAATATGGAAGGGAAGATGCATTGGCAAAAAAACATCATTGAGAATCGGTATAGTATATGCTAGTTTACAACTGCTGCTGAGCATGGCCAAAGAAGAGCAATGGCTAGGGAATACCATCTCTGTAAGAACAAGCAATATTAATTGCTTGAAGAATTAGGTAATACATATATGCCAGTACTGGACCAAAGGGCATCCCCAAATCAAATTTCCATTTTGCAGATTCAGAACTCAATTTTGCATTTCCTCCTAATTAAAAAGATCGTTGTGCTATCTCGAAAAATCAAATTTAATTTTAAGTTTTTTAAAAATTTTATAACTATTAAATTAGAGCTGCCAAGCCACATTTTCTCAGGTCGAAAAACTCACATTTTCTTTTTCCATACTAAAAATTTTAAAAGTACTAAATTTCGCTCTCCATAAAAGCGAACAACCAAACCACAAATATCAATGGTGCATTTTACCTGAAAATGATTACATAAAAAAAATCAAATTTTCACCTCTATAACTACAACTGAAAAAAACATGGGGGACAAAGATAAGTTACTTAAGAGCTTAGAAAATCATTTTTAAGGAAAGAGAGGATTGAGCTTAGAAATTTTTAAAATTATTGTACAAAATGGCTTCTCAAACATAACTAGAAAAGATCTGGAGGAGTATATTGACTATTTTAATAGAAAATGAAAGAAGGAAATATGAGGAAGGAACAACTAAAATACAAAAATCTCAAATAACTTCAATCAATTGCTAGAAAAGAAAAATTGAAGAACTATTCCAAGCTTAGAAAGCAATCCTTGTTTGATCTAATTGTAAGCCCTGTAGACAGTAAAAACAATGACGGTGATGGTGATTTGACTAAAAACTCGCTAAAAGAATTTCATCTAATATATAAAAATAAAAATATAAAAGTACTCTAAATTTAGAAGAAGTCAGATAATTGATCTTATCAAAGGACCTTTAGTTAAAATTACTAATGATGATGATGATTTAAGTAAAAATCTTTAAGTGAACTTCATCAAATATACAATAAGAACAATTTAACAAATTATTCTAAGGTTAACAAACAACAACTACTTGATCTTATCAATAGACCTGAGGGCAAAATCGTTAATATAAACAATGTTCAATAACAGCTTAGACATTAAGCAAAAACATTATCAGAAAAATTTACCAGGCTACAATTTTCTAGAATACGAAAATTTTTCAAATCACCCAAACAAATTCATAGTAAATGTTCAACTTTCGAATCAAGAGTATTAACTTATGGAGTGGATAATATAGATAATATTTTTAATCAATTTAAAGAAGAAATAAGCATCAAATTAATGAACTTCTTATCATAAAGATAGTCAATTGAAGTTAACATGAAATTTTATTGTAGTTTTAAAAGACAAGAAGAAACATAATAATTGAATTTTATACCATCTAATCAAGTTTTATTAAGAACAATGATTTAGAAGATAATTACCATAATTAAATGAATAAACTGAAATGTAATAAATACAAAGAAAAAATCTGGTTTGTCTTTATTTTTTGTAGACGGTTTAGAGTTAAATGTTAATGGACAGAACCCAGTTTATGGTTGTTCATATATAGATTTACCGAAATCAATTAAAAATAAAAAAATGTAGTTAATGTCAAAAGCATACATCAAAAATGCTTTCTACATTGAATAAAATCAGATTTATGTACAGTAAATGACCATGTACAAAGGGTAATTAGCTATAAAAAGTTAGACTACAATTAGACGAAGTTTTTGGAAAAGAGGTAATTGATTTTCCAGTCCAGTTAACAGATAGTCCAAAATTTGAGAAGAAATCAAACATTTCAATTAATGTTAATGCAAATGAAAGAATTGGTGAAGAAGGTGAACATATTATTGTTTATCCTGTTTACCAATTAACAAGACAAACTAGTAAATCTTCTTTTAATTTGAGATGAAAGTAATTCACATTATTGTGGGATAAAAAATCTATCTAGATTTATCAGCACACAGACATCGAAAAATAGGCATAAAATTTATCTATGTGATCGATGTTTAAGATACTTTTATTCACAAGAGAAATTAGAGATTCGGGAAATCAATTGTAAAGAGCACAAAGAAGTGAAAATAGATATGCAATTTGAGAATTACAATCATTCATTCCTTTTGTCATTTAAACAGATTCAAATATGTGAGCTATATCCTGAAAAAACTCAAATCAACAAATGTCAAAAACAATTGACAATTTCATTCAGTTATTTTGTTAAATAATCAAATGGTGATTATAAAAATGCAGTTACTTATACAGGTAAAGATGCAGCATAAAAATTTGTTGAAATATTAAAAAAAGAATTAAGAGATGTTGCTAGAATATGTAAACGAAATGTTCCCACGAAACTAACAAAATAAGATGTAATCAATTGTAAAAATTCAGAAATTTGACATATTTGTCAACAAGAATTTGACTATGATAATAAGAAAGTAAGTGATGAAGATCATTTAACTGAAGAATATCGCGTAGCCACACATCAAGAGTGTAATCTTAATTACAAAAACCCAAATTTCTTACAGTTTATATTCACAATTTAACAAGTCGTGATATTTATTTGTTTATCAAAGGATTAGCATTAGATAATAAAGATATTGAAGCAATTCCAAATAAGGAACAAAAATATATTTCTTATAGAAAACATTTTGACAATATATTGATATTAAGATTTTTGGATAGAATTAAATTTATGGCTTAAGCATTGTAACATTATCTCCCAATCTTAGAAAAGAACGATTCAGAGAAACAGCAAAATATTTTGAAGAAGAACAATTAGATTCAATAATTAAAAAATTGCAAAAAACAAAACTTCCCAAAGAAGAGTGCTTTTATTTGAGACTTAATACATCAGATATTTTTGATGAAGATTGTAAAAGAGCAAAAAGAGTTTGGAAAAGTTGAATATCAAAAATTTAGATGCATATACAAGATTATGAAATAAAACTGATTTTTCAGTTTTATCAAATATCTTCGAAAATCTTAGACATGCATCCTTTAAATCTTATAAACTTGATCCATCTTGGTATTTTATATTTCCAGAATTGGCTTGTGATTCTATGTTAAAAGTGACAGTAATCAAATTCGATTTCTTACAAGATAATGACATGATCTTATTTCTTGACTTTATAATATCCCCTGTGAGTGTGGAAGCAACTATGTAGGTCAGACGATTCGTACCGATGCCGACCCCTGTGCATAATACCAGTGACGCCATATTAAAAATAGAGAACTGGAGAAATTGGCAACTGCAGAGCACAGCCTCACGAACAAGCATAAAATATTGTTCGATGAAACAAAAATTCTGTCCCATGCCTCCACATACTTGGATTGTGCTATTAAGGAGGCTGTTGAAATAAGAATGAGTCAAAAGAACTTTAACCGTGATAGCGGATACCATCTGAGCTGTGCATGCAAACGAGCACTTGATACAGAGAGACGTTCCTTCCAAGTTTTACGTAGGAACGGAAGTAGTGGCGCCACCGGCGCACACATGACACCACCTGCGACAGCAGTACGTAATCGCCGACCAACGATAAGCCAACCAATCAGATGTGGTACATGATCAGAAAGCTACCACACAAGCAGTGAAGACAGTCAGTTGCTCCTGACGATGGCGATGGAGGTATTATCCAGAACTGATGTGGCAAGAATACCGAGAATATTTTATATGAACATCAAAATAAAGGCTATCGTCTTTAAAGAATAAGTAAGAACAATGAATTTTATATTCGATGCTAAACATGTTTAAAGTTTATATACCACTCTCCATTTATCTATTAACATTTTATAAAAAGCATTCACTTTATTAACCAAACTATAGTGTGAAAAGGAGTTTGATGTGCTGAATCCCTTCCTGTTTGTCCCCCTTACAAAAATTCAGCTTTTGTTTGTATAGAAGATCCCAGTTGAATCTGTTTATTCCCATGAAGATCTGAAAATCATACAGTGAGTTAGATGTAAGTAATGGTTGTTTAGAAGTGTTCACTAAATTATCAGAACTTAAGAAACATAAATCTTATATCATTACAAAAACTGAAATTTTACCAACTAAATTTGGAGGTGACGTTTTATTACTTTCACATGAAAAATATAAAATTACTCTTCCAGAACGATATATAAATTTTTTTAAAATGTTGATAAATTGGATAAACCAGTAAATCTGTATTTTGTTCATCAAGGTACAAAAAAAGATCATCCAATTCATGTTTTTGAGTTTTAATAAATTTCTAAAAATTTAGAATTGTTGTTTTAATTGAGTTGAGATTGTTTTACAATAATTTTCTAGTATTTCAAATATCTTGACCTTGCTCATCATTTTACCTATTTTATTTTTTTAATTTTTTTTAGTTTTTTGACATGGGGAAATTGTATTATTTTGGTTGGGGAAACTGAAAAATTTTGTTCGTGGTTTGTGAATGGAAATTTGCATCTGAGATGCTCTTTGGTCCAGAATTGGCATGATGTATGACTGAAGTGCAGTAACAAGCCTTCTTTCTTTAAGTAATTCAATCCACAGCCATGTGGCTGAACCACCATTACAATGGATAAGGTAATGTTAACGTGATATCGGGTGACAGAAGTCAATCAAGGGTCAAGGGTCTAAGCATCAAACTACCATGACGCAACTATGACAACTGGTCGTCATTAGGAGTGGGACAATGTATTTGTAAAATCCAACACTTTAAAGGAATTTTCTGAAAATGACACCTGTTGTTGATCAGCACATAAATTTCTTCATTTACTTCACACACTACTGGAACAGGCACGATAGCCACCAACAGAAAGGCACACATCTCTACAAAAGATGATATTGTCCACTTCTGGTGAACTTTAACCAGTTTTAACTGAACTTAACTGTTGTGATAGTGACGAAAAACTGCTGAATGATCCTCCAAGGCAATGTAGGAGAGGCATCCACCCTTCATCCTGCTTGACCTGTGAGATGAGGCTGCATCATGCTCTCTATATTCACAACTCATTGCAAAATAATCCCATAAATTTGAGGATATTATCGACTGAATAACAGAAGTGTAATGTTTTATTATGGAGCACAAAGTCTATTTTCATAATAATTTTCCACTCAGTTCTACTTTCAATATAAACTGTAAATTGCCCAAGAAGATTAAGGAAATTACTAAAATGAACTTATTTAAAAAAGCAATTAAAAAGTGCCTGTGAAGTAACACATTCTGTACATCGAAGGACTGCTTAGGTAAAGCAGAGCACGACTTTGGCAAAAGTGTAACACTTGTAAAGTACCTACAACAAATAAATTCTATGTTCACCTGTCAAAACAGACTCGACAAACAACCTGTTCTGTCAGTAATCAGAAGCTAACCTGCATAAACTGTGAGCATGTTGTATGACTGTCAGTTTCGCTCCCATTTAACACCTCAACAGATAATTACATGAAAAACTAAAAACTGAAATTTTGCATATGCTATCTAACTGCATATTTGAATAAGAATTTACTATTGGTACAAAATCTGGTTTCTGCAACGGAATTTACTGAATTACAGTACAAGACATGTTATGATGTGTCAGTGTATTGTATTGACCCTTCATTTTGAACTAACCTCTTTAGATGAATGCCTTTTACCAAGTGGTTTACAGAAATTCACAGCACTAATGGCTAAAGCTTACTGGCACTAAGAATAAATTTAATAAAAAGGATTTTGTTTCGATCTTGTTAGCTACTAAATAATTCGTAAGAAGAGATTTCATAAATTATGTCTATTTAAAAACTTCAGAAATCTACATGACCAAAAATAGTTTGACAAGTATTGACAATGGCGAAATGCCTGACAATGATCTTATAAGTATCAATAATGACTGAGTTCCAGATTAACAGATTATTTGAATTTCAAAGTTACAGTAACGTTAGCAACCACAGCATATTTATGAATTGGATGTGGAGAATAATTATTATTATTTGGAGGATAAGGAGGCTTTTCTAACTGACAAACAAAACATGGGATAACTGCAAACTCGGACTAACAATCAATAGCCTAGCCCAGCAATTGCACTTTATGCTATGGTTGCGAATTTTACCTTGAATTCCATCTTCAAGAGTAACTAAGCCATTTAAAACTCTCCTCGCAATACAAATGAAATCAGACCTTGAGTGTGGTAAGATCTGCCATCATCAATGTGAGGGCAGCATGACATGTTTTCTGTCACCAAGCTCTCGACCAACACTACTAAAATCTTACTCTCACAGACAGACTTCGTCTCACAACAAAGCTTAGAATAACAGTCTTATGCATCACAATCAGATTGTTACAATCGATATCTGAGTTTTTATTTATTTCCATAGAGAATTGCAGAATCTTACACAATGCAAAGAATAGCCTTAAGTTTGCTAATTGTTTTTGATACTCACTGTAATATTTAATCAATGTAATGGAGAGTTCTGACATACTCCTTTCATTGCCTCCCTGTCGCTTCTTTAAAAATTTCAATGTGACTTATGTACAAATAGGACAAAAGGAGCTAAAATTATTAATTCAGAAAAACACACACACACACACACACACACACACACACACACACACACATATATATATATATATGCCAACATATAGTTTAGACAGCAAATATTGCATTTACAAAGAAAATAGTGAAACATTTCTTACTTACTATATTATTCAAGTATTTAAAACATATGGAGATGTAGAAGTTCTGTTAATGTTAGAAGGATTGTTCATTATTGGTTCTGTTATCCTGAGACAGCTTGGGAGCCTTTTAAGATAAGTAATTAGGCATATTTTAGTACATGAAAAATTTCGACCTATAATGTTTAGAAAAATAACAAGAAAAACATGTAGAATGTTATTGTTTTGTAAAAAGAGAATGTTCACTGCACTGCAGTTTTGAATTTTTTGCGCTTTGCACACTTGTAGAAATATGAGAGGAGAAGCAAAGTAGTAAACTGTGTGTGGAGGTGTGTTTAGTGTCTATATCATTAACACCTCAATGTAGAGTGTAGTAGAATCATGCAGCAGTGTGTACAGTGACTATCTCGCTGACACCTTTACTTGCAAAAACTGCATTTTTGGTGATGCAGTGGCTTCTATTGTCAAAGTCCTTTCACTGAGACAGCAATGTGTAATTGTGGCTCGAAAAGGCAGAGCTCGGCATTGGTTGCTCACTGACATTCAAGAAATAGTATTTATTGCATGACATCTATAGTTTCATACATCCTTCATTATGACGGATATCCTTGGTTGCTGTCATCATTGGAAGTGACATCATTGTTGCAGATATCATATGTGCATGTGCATTTTGTAATTGGTTTGTTCCCTGGCAGATGCCAGTTACTTTGTACTCTATGGAGAGAAAATACTTATCGTAACAACTTTACTAAATTTTTACACATTCCAGTAAACACAAGTGAAAGTAGTTAAGTAACTGTAGATGCAGTTTATATGAATGAAAGTTTGTGAATTCTTTCTTATGAGACACAAATATATTAACATGAAACTAAATTTAATGTACATGAAACTCATGTGTGGCATTATCAGAACTGTTTGATTACTAATTAAGACATCTGCTCATGCAGCTTATTAAGGTAAACATATAAAATAGAAAATCCTGACAGACAGTGTTTGTTTGTAATATAAACATCAAACAAAGTGTGCTGCATTTTACAGTGTCATACACAAATTGACTGAAAAAGATTTTATATTGCCTAAGGAATGCTTTGCATAAAGTAGCAACATAAACAAAACGATACTGAGCCATGCTCACTCCCAACTATGCGTTTTCGTGAACATGGCTACCTATCTGTGTTTGGTTTCCCATCCTTTTTGTGGTTACACTGTGGTTCTTCTTCCTTCTACGTGTGGCAGCAGCGATGTGTATTGATATTTGCACTGCGTACCATCTTTGTTTTTGTGCATATATTTTCTGGCAAGGGGTTCTGCAGTCAGTTGGTAGGTTGCTGCAGACCAGGGAAGATGTCTCCACGTGGTGCAGCCAGCTGGGTCCGCTGGCGGTCCCTGCACAGTGTCGGAGCATGTGTGAAGCTCTTACATCATTAAGAGTTTCGTGGTTCATCGACCTAGGATATCAGAGTTGAGTGGTGTTTTAAGTACCCAAGCCATGTCCATTCATGCTGTGTGGTTCGTTTTGGTGATTCACTGTGGGTGAGGTTTTCCTGTGAGCAACACCAAGAGTCTATTCGGTGAAATTTAGCCCCCATGCGGTGGAATGAACTATATTGGTTGACTACAATTCAAGTACACCAGCAGAATTTTCTGCCTTGGGGCTGTTAGTGTTCTGGTTACCTGCCCTGGCCACTAACGTAATTTCAGGCAATGTCCTTTCCCCACCTGTTGTCATTGTCCAACACAGTGTGTAGTTTTGACAGCTTAATACATATACGTATTTGACTGTGGATAATTACACCCATAATACTTTGTGTTTGAATTCTCATGTACGTTTGGTGGCAAGCAAGTCGTTTGTCAGTCGGTCCATGGCTGTCCCTTGGTTGGCTTCCGATTGATCAGGTGTAGTTGGGCTCACCACCTTCTAACCTAAGTGAACGAGGGCAGACCAACCCCTGGAGGCCTCTGAGTGCTGTTGTCTTTACTGTATTTCTCAATGGTGTTTAATTATCTGTTTGTAATCTATCATAGCCAATGATAAAAAAATTCTTGGTTGTACTACATTTTATGTAAGTAAGTTTGAATTCCAGCAAGTGGATATTTGTTGAAAGGTTATGCCATTGTGTTGTCTATTCTTTTAGTCTGGTTTCAGCTACTTAAAACTTAAGGCTTATAGTTATACTTTCTAAAAATTTTCGAAAATTAGTTTTGGGCCTTCAGCCTTGGAACCTTATTCTTAAAATTACCTTTCAAGCTTAAACATTGCAGCTTGGAACCTTATTCTTAAAATTGTCTTTCAAGCTTAAACATTGCAGCCTTCTGCATTTGAAATATTATGGTAATTTATTTACAAAAGTTTTAAGTTTTATTGTGGGCCTTCAGACATTTGTATTGCATCTTGTTTATGGTTTGTCTATTCACCCTTGCCTTGAGGCTTCACCCTAGCTGTGATATATATGTATTTTAATTATTTTATTTGTGATTGTAACAGTGTGTTTTCAGTCACTTGAAATTTACTTTGTTGATTTTTAAGATTTCTTGTTTGGAGGCCTTCAGCAGTGAAAGATTTGGAGTTTGAAACTTGTAGTTGTAAAAGTTCGGCTATGTCCCACCTTGTAAATGTGTTATTAAACTACAACTAATTACAATTTTAAGGTGAAATGGACCTCAACCTTATTTGGCCCTAATCACCTGTTCTGCCCAGCAGGTTTAGCGGGCGTTTCAGATACAAAAATATTATGCTGCATAACATATACTTTGCATATATAAATACAGGATATGCTGCTTGAGGCAGCTATATGCAAGAATGCTAAAAAAAAGTGTTGTTCTTCACAGATAGTATTTGGTGCATATTGATTAAAAATCTTAACAATGACATATATTAGTGTTTTACTTAAGTAACTTTAATGTGTTAGTAATCATATACTGGATAATATCATACTGTTCGAGCAGTTATTTGTATGATCAGAAGTGCTCTTTTGTTGAGGAATGTAAGTACTATCCTACCATCACCCTAAGTACCACAAAACACTTAGGAATATATACTACACATAAATTGGATCCATCTTTCTACAGGGTGTGGATTGTAGTAAAAGAGATTGGTATAATTAACTTTTTTATTGTTGTATTCACTGCAGAATACTGTTCAATATAATGTTGTTTCTTGTCTTTTCATCTTAAAAAAAAATTGATTAGTCTTTATACTAACAGTAGTACCAAAATTCTTTCTTCTTATGAGTATCATCAGCTCCTGTTATTAGGAATTTTTTTTATTAAATCTTATTTTCACATTCCTGGTTTACGTTGCAGCCACTGCTGCAAGAGTTATTGTCATCATTTTGGTACACAAAGGAAGACATTCATTATTATCTAAGCTAACAAGAAATAAGTGTTTTTCTTTCTGGAGTGTTTGCCAAGTTCAGTTTCCTCTGACACCTGCAAAAAGATTGTTGTTATAGGAAATATTTTTGTGTTTCTTAACTAACCTTTTGTGGTTCGCTTGCTTTCATTTTATTATGATTTACTTCCATTCCTCGTCCTACCCTTTCTTATTTGATTTCTGTTACTACCTGAAAAGATTTCGTTAGTGACACACATATATGCATACAGCGCTATATTTGTCTATGTTTACTTGTGACAGTGAAAACGGTGTAAGAGAAACCTGAATGTTACCTTGTTCCACGGTTTTAGTTTTACCTTCCTCCATAATTTGCATTGTTAGCATTCCCGCTTTATTTTGAGCTATGCCATGAACTATATTTCTCTGAGACTATCCTTTGTCTCCTTAGAAAAGTTTGCTTACACTAGAATAATCGTAACAATGACAATTCATTAATAATATAATAATTAATAATATAATAATCGAAGTATCTTCCACAGACCTTCTTACAAAATATTTAGTACTGGAGGCGTCTACAATGGACCTGAGTGCATCTTACCTTCATTTACTTACTTTAATATAGAGGAATTCCTTTAAACCTCTTGTATAACTTAACACTAATCCTTCTCTGGGAGTGGTGTCATCTTGTTATTTTAATTGTGCTTTCCGCATCTGTTCCTGCTGTCAACTCATACAATTGATAAGTGTTATTATTCATCAACTTCTGGAGTGTTCTGAAAACTAACACTGTGGTTTAGCAAGTGGAAGTTTCTATACGTAGCATGTCTTGCCATTATCTGTGGAAATTAATCATTTCATCACTTAGGAAGCGCTGGATTCTTTTATTAAGCTAATGATACAACAGTGTGTCTCATTTATTATTTAAAATTGTAAGGACAGAGGAATTATTTGTTTTCTCGTAGAGGCATCGGCGACCATTTCCTTTCACAAGCTAGTAAATCTATTTCTCTCTTAAGAGGAGCACTTCAATGAGGGACGTGACATGTTCTACAGCCCGTCCGCTAATCAATGTAATGGAGAGTTCTGGCACACTAATAAATAAAATCGATAGTAAAATATCTATAAATCCGCACTACACTTTTCTTTTTTGCAGTACACAAAATGGAGACCAAACATCGTCGCTATGACCCTGATGTCAGCTGAAAGTGCGTTGTCACACAGTAAAATAATGTGTGTATACTGTGTGCAGTGTTTGCAGTTATTGGGCGTGAAGAATAAATGAACAGTACAGCACTAGTCTTTTACATTATTAATTAACTTCTTTATAAAACAGTATTGTACACTAGGGATAAACCGAAAGAAGTAGCATTGTTTTAAACAACTTAGATTTGTATTCGAGAAGGCAGAGGGCCATCCAAATTTAGGTTTTCCGTTGTTTTCCTGAATTATTTCAGACAAATACTGGCAGGATTCGTGATTTAAGGTGACGGACGACTGTCTCTCCCATACTTGTCAAACTAGACATTAAGTATGAAACGCCTCTACATACCTAAAGAGCAATGGGAACCTCATCTTATATGCTGTGAAACTAATCTTTTCTACTACAAGCTTTTTGTTTTCTGTGTTTTGGGAGGAGGTAGTGTGGAAAAAAACAGGAGAACACTGTCCAAAATGGCCCTGAGCACTATGGGACTTAACTTCTGAGGTTATCAGTCCCCTATAACTTACAACTACTTAAACCTAACTAACCTAAGGACATCACACACATCCATGCCAGAGGCAGGATTCGAACCTGAGACCCTAGCGGTCGCGCGCTCTAGAGTGTAGCGCCTAGAACCGCTTGGCCACCCCGCCACTGTCCAGTAAACATGCGGCCTAAATACGTACCTTAAGAGCTATAAACACTTGTTCAGGACAAGAGATGTGTTTCACTGTGACGAGGATGAAAAGCGTTCATACCTCTTAAAGTATGCATGTTATATCGGACGTTTACTAGACTTCCTTGTTTCTAGTGTCATGTACTTTCAACTGTACGCGTTTACGCCATTAATTATGGTACACCCTGTATATGAGTTACGTCTTGTAGTACCACGACATATTCAACGCCTTTGCAAAAGTGATCTAGGAATGAATAAAACTGTTACTAATACCACTATTCCAGTTCCTTATTTTACTTACGACTTGATATTAAGGTAGTTATGCAGAGCTGCCGATATCTTGTATCATGTTTCTGTACTCGAGATTCCTCTTATTTTATACAGTAACTTGATGTTCTAGCGCTCGTACACCATTTCGACAACTGTGCATAACTGCCTGAAGCGCAAGTAACAGAAAGCTTCGAAATTAACTGCAGTAACGTAAACAACAAACACAGCTGAGTGGAGATTTAGTACGAAAATAGTCTTCGTGCTGCAAAACAAAATCACATCTGAGGTGCCAATATCCAGTATCAGGTGTGCAACACTATTGCAACTACAACACGGACAGTTGCGGTCCAACACAGCTGTTACGTCGTTTCTCTTCTTTGACGACCGCCATTTCAGACTGGAATAGCGAATGTTGCTTTAACGCCAGTACATTTCTTGAAGTACGTGGCGGCTGAGATGTTGGTCACCGCTTGGAACCGAGACGAAGTCACCCCCAAGTGGCTCCCGCTCAAACAGAGCTCGTTGTTTACGTCGGCGCCCATCGCCGGCAGACTGGCCGGTGGGCAGCTGAGTAATCCAGCCGCAGCGAGGTGCGGTAATTGATAGAAAGCGGCCGGGCCGCTACCAAGGACGACTGCCGCCGACCAAGGCCGCCCGGCCAGCGGCAGGATGAGCGTCCCAGCACGGGATGGGAAGCCGTCGCTGCAGCCGCCGGACCGCATTCCCAGCCAGCGGCAGAACCGAGGCGGCCGCGATCTGCGCGCCTCTGCCACCGAGCCGTGGGCCAGCCTCATCAAGGGTCTGAGGGTGCCAGTCGTGTTATTTACATTCATCTTACTGTACGAGGCTCGTTCAGTAAGCAATACACCACTTTTTTTCTGAAAGCATGTTGATTTTGTTTGAGATTCCAGTACACCATATTATTCCACACTATATTGGCTACAAAGCCAATGGCCTTGCCGTAGCAGGAACACCGGTTCCGGTCAGTTCACCGAAGTTAAGCGCCGTAGGGCTGGGTTAGTACTTGGATGGGTGACCATCCGGTCTGCCGAGCGTTGTTGGCAAACGCGGTGCGCTCAGCCAACACCGACTGAAAGGAAGGCCTCGGCGCTTGTTGGCGACGTCACGTCAGCTAGGCTCGGCGAACACCAGGTCTGTTGCAGGCTTACTCATGATGGTGGTGTCTCCTTCTCTGACACAGGAAAATGTGAAACTATTGGCGGTACGTGACAAACACACATTGTACTGAGAGATTTCTGCAACCGATTAATTGTGCAATTCATTACACTTCTTAACAAATAGTGTACTCCTGAACTTAAATTTCCACCTGTTTTAAGGATTGACATACAAAAACAACTTCATGGACCAGCAGCAACAGAATTCGTGCTAATTTACCTTATTTGTAAATCTGAGGAAGTTACGTTTGTACTGTGAACATATTGCTGCTCTTCTTTAGGTATCTTGGTTCACTATGGGGTGATGAGCACTGGATGTTAATGAAATACACTCCTGGAAATGGAAAGAAGAACACATTGACACCGGTGTGTCAGACCCACCATACTTGCTCCGGACACTGCGAGAGGGCTGTACAAGCAATGATCACACGCACGGCACAGCGGACACACCAGGAACCGCGGTGTTGGCCGTCGAATGGCGCTAGCTGCGCAGCATTTGTGCACCGCCGCCGTCAGTGTCAGCCAGTTTGCCGTGGCATACGGAGCTCCATCGCAGTCTTTAACACTGGTAGCATGCCGCGACAGCGTGGACGTGAACCGTATGTGCAGTTGACGGACTTTGAGCGAGGGCGTATAGTGGGCATGCGGGAGGCCGGGTGGACGTATCGCCGAATTGCTTAACACGTGGGGCGTGAGGTCTCCACAGTACATCGATGTTGCCGCCAGTGGTCGGCGGAAGGTGCACGTGCCCGTCGACCTGGGACCGGACCGCAGCGACGCACAGATGCACGCCAAGGCCGTAGGATCCTACGCAGTGCCGTAGGGGAACGCACCGCCACTTCCCAGCAAATTAAGTACACTGTTGCTCCTGGGGTATCGGCGAGGACCATTCGCAACCGTCTCCATGAAGCTGGGCTACGGTCCCGCACACTGTTAGGCCGTCTTCCGCTCACGCCCCAACATCGTGCAGACCGCCTCCAGTGGTGTCGTGACAGGCGTGAATGGAGGGACGAATGGAGACGTGTCGTCTTCAGCGATGAGAGTCGCTTCTGCCTTAGTGCCAATGATGGTCGTATGCGTGTTTGCACCGTGCAGGTGAGCGCCACAATGAGGACTGCATACGACCGAGGCACACAGGGCCAACACCCGGCATCATGACGTGGGGAGCAATCTCCCACACTGGCCGTACACCTCTGGTGATCGTCGAGGGGACACTGAATAGTGCACGGTACATCCAAACCGTCATCGAACCCATCTTTCTACCATTCCTAGACCGGCAAGGGAACTTGCTGTTCCAACAGGACAATGCACGTCCGCATGTATCCCGTGCCACCCAACGTGCTCTAGAAGGTGTAAGTCAAAAACCCTGGCCAGCAAGATCTCCGGATCTGTCCCCCATTGAGCATGTTTGGGACTGGATGAAGCGTCGTCTCACGTGGTCTGCACGTCCAGCACGAACGCTGGTCCAACTGAGGCGCCAGGTGGAAATGGCATGGCAAGCCGTTCCACAGGACTACATCCAGCATCTCTACGATCGTCTCCATGGGAGAATAGCAGCCTGCATTGCTGCGAAAGGTGGATATACACTGTACTAGTGCCGACATTGTGCATGCTCTGTTGCCTGTGTCTATGTGCCTGTGGTTCTGTCAGTGTGATCATGTGATGTATCTGACCCCAGGAATGTGTCAATAAAGTTTCCCCTTCCTGGGACAATGAATTCACGGTGTTCTTATTTCAATTTCCAGGAGTGTATCTTGCGATTGTACACGTTGGGGGAGGGGGTGGGGGAACAGAAGAACAGGCAAAACATACTTCTTTTATCAAATAATTTTTTTTTATCTTATAAAGTTTCTCCTTTCAGTTGCAAGAGGGGAATATTTATCTTTTCTAATGTGCATGTTTAAAAATGTTTCTCGTGATGACTGGGTGTTGTGTGATGTCCTTAGGTTAGTTAGGTTTAAGTAGTTCTAAGTTCTAGGGGATGTTAAGTCCCATAGTGCTCAGAGCCATTTGAACCATTTAAAAAATGTTGAAGCTCAGCAGTATTTTCGATGTATGAACCTATTTTGTTTCCTGTTTAGAATTCCTTTCGTTGAAAACGACTGGGCAACAGTTGGGCATTTACACATGTAAAATAGTTCACATTTCCAATGACGAAGTCAAACGAAAATAAATAAAAGAAACGAGTTAATTGTAACTGGGTTGGGGTAAGTTTCGATAACAAAATGGATCAAGTAAATATAGTTACTTGAATGTAAAATTTCCGAAGCTTGCAATGGGGCAAAGCATCTTCTCATATTGATCTACGTTCGTTTTGACAGGATTCAGTAATACAGAACTATGATCTTCATTTGTAGCTTTACTATAGTAAGAAAATCTTTCATCTAAATAAAACTGCAGAATCCAAAACAATACCAAACATTTTGTCCAAAAATAAGAGATTTATAGTGACAAGCACGCCCAGGCGTTTCTGCCTGCAACAGACCTGGCGGTCGCGATGCCTAGCTGACGTGACGTCACCAACGAGCGTCGAGGCCTGCCTTTGAGTCGATGTTGGCTCAGCCCTTGCGAGGCAAACTGAGGAGCTACTTGATTGACAAGTTGCAGCACCGGTCTTGTAAACTGACATATGGTTGGGACGGCAATGTGCTGACCCCAAGTCCCTCCGTAGGCTGAGGATGACACGGCGGCCGGTCGGTACCATTGGCCCTTCATGGCCTGTTCTGTCGGAGTTTAGTTTTTGAGTACAAAACTCTATTTTTCCACGTAATCTCAGTTCAATGCATTGGCCTTACGCTACCTTACTAGGAGGATCTATATGCCCACACGGAACACAATGTGATCATAAGTATCTGGACACATCCACAAAACATACGTTTTTCATACTAGGTGCTTTGTGCTGCCACCTACTGCCAGGTACTCCATATCAGCGACCACAGTAGTCATTAGACATCGTGAGAGAGCAGAATGGAGCGCTCCCCAGAACTCACGGGCTTCGAACGTGGTCAGGTGATTCGGTGTCACTTGTGTCATACGTCTGTACGAGAGATTTACACACTCCTAAACATCCCGAGGTCCACTATTTTCGATGTGATAGTGAACTGGAAACGTGAAGGGACACGTACAGCACAAAAGCGAACAGGCCGACCACGTCTGTTGACTGACACGGACTGCCGACAGTTGAAGTGGGTCGTAGTGTGTAATAGGCAGACATCTATCCAGATCATCACAAAGGAATTCCAAACTGCATCAGGATACACTGAAAGTACTATAAAAATGGTTCAAATGGCTCTGAGCACTATGGGACTTAACATATGAGGTCACAGTCCCCTAGAACATAGAACTACTTAAACCTGACATGACACACATCCATGCCCGAGGCAGGATTCGAACCTGCGACCGTAGCAGCTTGCGCGGTGCCGGACTGAAGCTCCTAGAACCGCTCGGCCACAGCGGCCGGCTTGTGTAGTGCCATCAGTAAAATTCGGAGGAGGTTGTGTTATGGTGTGGTAGCGTTACTCGTGTAGGGGGCTTGCACCCCTTGTTGTTTTGCCTGTCACCATCACAGCACAGGCCTTTTTGATGTTTTAAGCACTTTCTTGCTTCCGACTGTTGAAGAGCAATTCGGGGATAGCGACTGCATCTTTCAACACGATCGAGCACATGATCATAATTCACGGCCTGAGGCGGAGTGGTTACACGACAATAACATCCCTGTAATGGACTGCCCTGCACAGAATCCTGACCTGAACCCTAAAGAACACATTTGGGACGTTTTGGAACGCCGACTTCGTGCCAAACCTCACTGACCGACATCGATACCTCTCCTCAGTGCAGCACTCCGTGAAGAATTGGCTGCCATTCCCCAAGAAACCTTCCAGCACCTGATTGAACGTATGCCTGCGAGAGCGGAAGCTATCATCAGGTCTAAGGGTGGGCCAGCACCATACTGAATTCCAGCATTACCGTCGGAGGGCGCCACAAACTTGTAGGTCATTTTCCGTCTGGTGTCCGGATACTTTTGCCCACGTAGTGTATCACTCCACTCGTCGACGTCGGAACCAATGTCTTGTGGCGTCAGTAACTTCCCCATCATCCACTTACTGCTTCCCACAGAGCGCATCCCTCGTTGAACCAAACAGATGTAAGTCGGAAGCTGCAAGTTCCGGACTGTAGGGTGGATCCGTAAGAGCAGTACAATGAGGTTTTGTGAGCTCCTCCCGGGGGCGAAGACGTCCATTTGCTCAGAGGAGCTTTTGTGCTCGCCTCTAATAACAGCGCCTATGGATGGACAGCCATCAGCCGTATAATGGAATGATGGTAGCGAAATTTTGCCAGACTGGGAATCGAAGCCGGATTTCCTGCTTATGGCCACCGGTCGTCTTACCATTTGGCTCTCCGAGCACGACTCATGGTCAGACACAAACTGCCATATGTCGTCAACTATGTGTCTACAACGTGTACTCGTACGTCCATTATGTGTATTCCTATAGAGAGACGACATTTTACTTAAAAGTCGCTCGCCCTTTGTCGGGGCATAAATACGATGCTGCAGTGCCTGTGTTATTCCGAATTAAGATGCAAAGTTTCTTTTGACACACATGCATGTCCGAAGGAATAGGCACGGAGGCGACTACAGCCATTATGGAAAGGGGAACGCTTGCAGTAAGTGGGAAATCTCGGTTCGAATCTCGGTCCAGCACAAAAATTCATTGTCGTCATTCCATTATACAGCTGATGGTTGTCCATATTCACATCTGCAATTACACTTCTTGCATTTCACAAGGGCTGGCACAGTGGCTTTCCACAGCTGCATGGATTATCCTAGCACGACTCTCTTCTGAATCTAAAATCTCAGTCATACCTCCGTGGCTTTGCACAACTGCACACACCATTACATCATGCCTCCCTCCTCAATAGAAATTCACATTTACACCTCAGTCCACTTGGCACTCCCCTTAAGGTCAAACAGCACCTCAGCATCGAACAAAACAGGGGATGATGCGTGTATCCCAGGCATTGGTGACTAATCAAATATAACAATATGGTTCTAGAGACCTTTTCAGGGTTCAAACATATGTGATGTATCTACTACTACTCAGCCGTGTAGTGGTTAGTGCATCTCAATAGTGAGCAATATCCGAAATTAAAACCACAGTGAAAATCCAATGCAACTTTGTGCATGTGAGTTGTGCAGTATTTCTAGTATGCCTGTCTATTACGTCATGTACAACTTTTCAATTCTGAGTGCTTAATGAGTATGTTAAGATGTCTAGAACAATTGAGTCTGCCACCAAGTGTGAAGCGCGTGTTGTCATTAGATTTCTTCATGCTGGAGGTGGGGATGAGAGGGAGAGGGGAGAGGGGGTACCGCCTGAGGTCATGCAGCCCACATAACGTAACTGTCACGCATGATGTGCGAAGTGTGGCAATGGCGCGGGAACTTTGAAGCGGTCGGGAAGGAAGCGAATGCTTCTTCAGCGAGTGGATCAGGCGACTCGATAAAATCGTCTACGAAGAGAATTCAGAGCAAGTGAAGATAGTTCTTGCTATTGTGCGTTGCCCTTCTTCATGATAATGTTGGGCCACACACTTCAGCTGCAATAAAGCGTTTACGATGAGAGCTGTTTGATCTCCCCACCATACAGTCCCAACTTGACTCCATATGATTTTCATCGCTTTGCTCACATGAACAGCTTGCTGTGAGAACAGCATTTTTGCACAGACGACTGGCCGCAAACCAGCGCAGAGAATTGTCGAAAATCACAGGCAGATGTCTGATATGAGGAAGTGGGTACCACGCTAAGGCAAATCTGTAAGTCGGAGCAGCGAACATGTGGACAAGTAGCAGGAAGGCGTAGATATATGTTGGAAATAAAACATTTTTTATTTTCACTGTGGTTTCCGTTTCGCGACCGGTCGTCTCTTGAATAAAAATAGCTCTCATACTACAAGCTTCCAACAAAGTCATCACTACTTCGCCTTGCTATTCATGAGAAAATTTCGCGCGCTAAACGTGGGTGGCTTTATAATACGTGGTGATCTGAATTAATTTTAACGATAGGCGCCTATAAACTCAAGTTACTTATAGACAAATGTTTCAACGTTAACAATCCCCAGTACACGAAACGTCACTTAATTTTATTGTGTCTCTAAGGTACTGCAATGAGGGGATTTAAAGGGAGTCCGTTTCGAATGTGTATTCAGCGACCCGAGCTGAATTCTACATTTTTGCTCCTTTGTCAGTTATACGGCATTTACAGGGTGTTACGAAAAAGGTATGGCCAAACTTTCAGGAAACACTCCTCACACACAAAGAAAGAAAATATGTTATGTGGACATATGTCCGGAAACGCTTACTTTCCATGTTAGAGCTCATTTTATTACTTCTCTTCAAATCACATTAATCATGGAATAGAAACACTTAGCAACAGAACGTACCAGCGTGACTTCAAACACTTTGTTACAGGAAATGTTCAAAATGTCCTCCGTTAGCGAGGATACATGCATCCACCCTTCCTCCCCTTGGAATCCCTGATGCGCTGATGCAGCCCTGGAGAATAGCGTATTGTATCACAGCCGTCCACAATACGAGCACGAAGAGACTTTATATTTGGTACCGGGGTTGTGTAGACAAGAGCTTTCAAATGCCCCCATAAATGAAAGTGAAGAGGGTTGAGGTCAGGAGAGCGTGGAGGCCATGGAATTGGTCCGCCTTTACCAAGCCATAGGCCACCGAATCTGTTCTTGACAAGCGTACAAACACTTCGACTGAAATGTGCAGGAGCTCCATAGTGCATGAACCACATGTTGTGACGTACTTGTAAAGGCACATGTTCTAGCAGCACAGGTAGAGTATCCCGTATGGAATCATGATAACGTGCTCCATTGAGCTTTAGTGGACGAAACTAAAATGAGCTCTAACATGGAAATTAAGCGTTTCCGGACACATGTCCACATAAAATCTTTTCTTTATTTGTGTGTGAGGAATGTTTACTGAAAGTTTGGCCGTACCTTTTTGTAAAATCCTGTGTATATGATATGTCACTGCAAATTACGCCATTTTATCTGATTTACCCATTTCGACACGCGTAACGTCATACACTCTTCAATTTCCCGTGGGACAACGTATCTATTGAATATAGGCCTACGCCTTATTTTGATGAAGGATTAAACGCGTATTCCCTTAGAATTTTAGGTTACAGCTGACATACAACAGTAAGGCTGAGTTCAGCCCTGGCGCAGAATTCCTGGATCATCCGACGGTGGAGACGACAGATTTGAAATTGATAACTTCCGTCAATAAGAATTATACTCTCACCTTAGTCGGCGATGATAGGTGACTGCTAGTAAGGTACGTTACGTAGGCTAGTTGGATCTCTAAGAAGCACGTTATCACAGACTTCGTACAGCGTGGAGTTTACAGTTTTCACTACATATTCAATGTTCAAATGGTATTACCACAAAGTACCTTTCCTCCGTTGTTGCGCGTTGCGGAAGCTTGGCCATTCTCTTATTATTAATCAAACTCCAGATCATATTTTTCGTCAAATGATGTTTTCTGTTTCGGGGTATATATTAGGACATGAACAGTGCTCAAATTTCCCTATGAATACTAGTTGTTAGTTCAAGAAGGAGTGGTAGATTTCGAATGTTATACAAAAAAGGAACAGTTATATCATTAACAAAAGATAAAAGGTGTACAATATCTTTTTTCCGTTTTCAACATTTTATGAATAATTTAAAGCAAGCGTATGAAGTCCTATAGCAAGTTTCATTAGCGGTACATCACGCTACATTTTAAATGTTGAACTCTTCACTGTTAAAATATTGAAATACCAAAAACCGTATCCACAATACACAGTACATTAAATTTTCTGTTATGACCTGTCACAAATTATACTACATATTCCGGCATTACGCGTAAAGTGTAACAGATGCCATTTAAGGTTGTCTCCCTATGTTGCTTTTAGTTAATTGTGGATGATAGGCTTCTTTTAAACAGAGTGAGATCAACGTTTGAAATGGGTCATGACATGCCGCTGGTGAAATTTGTTTTACGACATCCGAATAGTTCGATATTCATATGTAAGGAGAAATTTTGAAAGAAAAACAAAAAATATTGTATATTTTTTATCTTTATTAATGACACAGTAAATTTCTCATTTTTTATACATCGTCAATAATGGAAACGGACGGTCTGAGAGATCTGCTGTGTCAGTTCGCGAACTTCGTTTAGGCCGTTATTGAGGTGTCCCGAAATTCCAACTCTAGGATTCTTGCTGGCAGTGTTGACTCATTAAGAAGAAAGTGTAAAATTCATTCAGAGGACACTTAGACGAAAAAACGATACACACCTGGATGGCGCACCCTTAATCTCTGTACCAAAGGGTGTGCACAGTCCAGCAACTTTGTTTTTGAATCGGTCTCCAGTAGAACTTAAAAAAAATTGCTTGTAAAACTCAAGTACTCAGGGCCAAAGTGCAGGTGTGGTAGTCCAATGAAGTGGTCAAAGCCAGCTGGAACAGATCAGTAAGCACATTTGACTAAAACCACTTTGTCAAATTCAGTATGACTTCTGCGCTCGAGCAGTCCAGTATCAAACGCTACACTGATTCATTTTCAAACTATGATATTGGTAAGTCAGCATCGTAGCTTAACCTTCTACCAAGCATATTGTAACATAGGTTTGTACGACGGTGCAGAAAAGTAATCTGTATGGCACAGAGTGAAGCCTAATTATCAAATGTCGATCGTGTAACTCTACTTTTGGATTTTGCACTCTGTAGTCTTACAAAGCCGACTGTCTTCGACCTGTAAAACTTACAGCAACGGAAAGAGGCTCCTATCGGAGCACAAAAAAGTGAATATGCTCCAGTTTAAAATATTGTGAATGAAAAGTGTGGTACCAGCTGCCTCACTTTAACTTCCTCAACACCTTTAAAAATTATCGCAATAATTTTGGGATGCGAAAAATTCGAGCTCTTTTTAACATTCAACTCACCCCTCACTTCCACAAGCTCCCCTAACTCGCTCACACCCATTTGTCCATATCTGCCCATTCTCATTTACTCATTGAGGCCAGCTCACTCTTACTATCCCTTCGTGTGTCTCTAAATGCTACTGTCTCCTGTCTCACAGCTACAGTCTCCTTCGTTCTGTCCTACTACTACTGTCTCATTTCGCTGTCACTGTCTCCTTCTTGCTCTCTCTTCCTGCTACTATTTCATTCATTCCTTTCCACTGCTGCTGTCTCTTCCACTGTCACTATTTCTCACTCCCTCGTTGTCATTGTCATAGACTGTGTTTCTCAATATTAGTGACTCTCACTTGCTTCCACTTCCTTCTTCTCTCTATTCCTCTCTCTCTGGCACTGTCTCCTTCACTCTTTTCCTAGCACTTTTCTGTCTGTTTCCACAATGTCCTTTTGTTTCTCTCACACTGCCATTGTCTCCTTCGTTCTTCCTATATCACAACCGCAATCTGCTACCTTCAGTTATTTGTTACTTTTCCGCCTCTTTCCCTCTGCCACTATCTCATTCTGTTCAAATTCAAATGGTTCAAATGGCTCTGAGCACTATGGGACTTAACATCTGAGGTCAGCAGTCCCCTAGAACTTAGAACTGCTTAAACCTAACTAACCTAAGGACATCACACACATCTACGCCCGAGGCAGGATTCGAACCTGCGTCCGTAGCGGTCGCGCGGTTGACTGTAGAGCCTAGAACCGCTCGGCCATTCCGGCCGGCATCTCATTCTGTCTCAAAAATAAAGTCTTATGGGACTTATCTGCTAAGGTCATCAGTCCATATGGTTACACACTACTTAACCTAAATTATCCTAAGGACACACACACATCCATGCAGGAGGGAGGACTCGAACCTCCTCCGGGACCAGCCGCACAGTCCATGACTGCCATGACACCGCTCGGCTAACCCGCGCGGCGTCTCAGAAATAAAAGGAATGAATATGTTCACGTGCCAAAATTGCTGAGAAAATTTTTAAAGGTGCTGAGGAAGGCAGAATGAGGCATCTGGTACCCCATTTTTCAGTCAGAGCCTTTTAAACAGGAGCGCAATCGCCTTTCTTCTGTTCCGATAGGAGCATTTATCAGCTGGTATCCTTCTTTACCCTGCTGCAGCAGAAAATCTCAATCATATGAAAAGAACGTTATGGGCCAATAAACTTTTTTTAGCTTACTTACGTGAAATTGAAATAACGCAAAAATGATGTTACACATCAGAACGGATTTTATGTGCACGAAATCTTCGCGTTTGCTTCAGTACTACAACAAGGGATTCCCTTAACCCTTCTGACGACAACGCAGACACCTTACAGCATATTTCTGCGCGGTACGTCACTTCATAAGCTACGTTCACGCCTCAAACCGGATTTTATGTGCGTATTTTGCGAGTACAAGTAGGGCGTCTTTGAACCTCTGTATCTCGCAAACGGAGTAATACACCAAGAAAATTTTCTCGGTTGTTCGATATCGGGATCTTAGGAATATATGGTAAAATTTGCAGACATTTGGTGTGCATAGCCGTCTTAGAATTCGCGGCCCGGTTTTGGTACAAAAAAAGTTTGTTGTTGGCAACATTCTTCTTGGTAACGGATAAAAATTTTTGAAAGCGGACACATCTAGATAAACGCATAGAGAATACACCGTTAAAATTTGAACAATTTTCTGTGCTCAGTTATTTAGATATTTGCCGCTCACGGCGAAAGCATGGCAAAAACACTTTTTAGAGTTTTCTCAGGAACCGCCCATGAGCTTAATGGTGCCTCTATAATGCGTTAATGAGCACAGTAGATCACATCTAATGCAAAAAGAACCAACCGATATGCCTTACCTAGAAGAAGTGTGTAATATTCATAGATTGACCATGTGCTATACGATATACAAATTGACCATGTGCTGTTGGATGTGCAAATGGGCCCCAGCTCAAAGGCTATCCAAAACAGTTGACCTTATCTTTCTATCATCAATAGGACCCGAGGTATGAGCCGCGGAAATATTCCTTTTTCATGCGCGGCGCTTTTCAACTTATTGCTAGCTCATGCCGTTGCATGCGTACTGACAGCCTAAGGAAGTACACATAAAGATGCTGGCAACATTTTGTTGTCTTTGATGTGTTTTTGGTCCTATAACATCGATACTTTGTTTCTCCGTGTTACCAAAGTTCCTCTCTTAGAGACCTTGAATAGGTGATCATTCAAAGCTCTCTCGTGGTAAGATGCGGAGCTTTGCATGTGAATGGCTGATACCACCGTCTTTGCGAAGTGGGATTTATATTCTAAGCACGTTTTTGTGCAGTTGTGAGCCTTCGAGGTCGCCCGCTCCTATTGTAAGTGGCAAAACGTAGTATTTCACAGTGACGCTCATATACAAGTTAGACGCTACAGCGGTCATTGCAATCAGGCAGTCTGTATTACTGAGAAGTATAGTGGACACAATTCAGGAGCCATAGGATACAACACTCCATCTCGATTAGCGCATGTCAGAGGAAACGAGAATTGCAGGAGCTTCAACACGATGCCACAGTTAATCAAGAGTAGTGAGTGGCGTATTGTGATGAGCCAGTTGCTCGGCTACCACTGACCACACGTGAGAGATCTGGAGAATGTGCTGGCCAGGGCAGCAGTCGAACATTTTCTGTATTCAGAAAGGTCTGTACAGGACCTGCAACATGCGGTTGTGCATTATCCTGCCGAAATGCAGGGTTTCGCAGGGATCGAATGAAGGGTAGAGCCACGGGTCGTAACACATCTGAAATGTAACGTCCACTGTTCAAAGTGCCGTCAATGCGAACAAGAGGTGACCGAAACGTGTAACCAGTGGCACCCCGTACCATCAATCCCGGTGATACGCCGGTATAGCTATGAGGAATACACACTTCCAATGTGCGTTCACCGCGATGTCCCCAAACACGGATACGACCGTCATGCTGCTGTAAACAGAACCTGGATTCATCCGAAAAAATGGCGTTTTGCAATTCGTGCACCCAGGTTCGTCGTTGAGTACACCATCGCAGGCGCTCTTGTCTGTGATGCAGCGTCAAGGGTAACCGCAACCATGGTCTCCGAGCTGATAGTACATGCTGCTGCTAACGTCGTCGAACTGTTCGTGCAGATAGTTGTTGTCTTGCAAACGTCCCCATCTGTTGACTCAAGGATCGAGACGAGGCTGCACGATCCATTACAGCCATGCGGATAAGATGCCTGTCATCTCGACTGCTAATGATAAGAGGCCGTTGGGATCCAGCACAGTGTTCCGTATTACCCTCCTGAACCCACCGATTCCATATTTTGCTAACAGCAGCAATGTGGCGATAAGATAAACCACAATCGTGATAGGCTACAATCCGACCTTTATCAAAGTCGGAAACGTGATGGTACGCATTTCTCCTCCTTACACGAGGCATCACAACAACGTTTCACCAGGCAACGCCGGTCAACTGCTGTTTGTGTATGAGTAATCGGTTGAAAACTTTCCCCATGTCAGCACGTATTAGGTGTCGCCACCGGCACCAACCATGTATGAATGCTCTGAAAAGCTAATCATTTGCATATCACAGCATCTTCTTCCTGTCAGTTTAATTTCGCGTCTGTAGCACGTAATCTTCGTGGTGTAACAATTTTAATGGCCAGTAGTGTATTTATATCTGCAGGCTCTTATTCAAGACACAAAGACCAACATTATGGTGTTGTTGTGGAGGCTAAGTAGCTTATGTTAACCGAGGACGTAGTCTTTCAAACATAGATGTACGATGACTGTCAGTTATGTATGTACAGGGTGACAGTCATCCATGATGGCCGCTGATATTTCGACGATGGCAGGCATATTGTCACATATGAGCTACATCACAATGTATAACAGTAAAGTTTGTGGTGGAAGAAACGTGTCCTTCCAAATAATTTTCCCGCTTTCCTATTACATTCGTAGATGCCGTTTTGGGGAAAGATGGTCGGTACCGCTGTGTAAGACCTGGATGTACCCCATTTTTCCCTCACTGTCATTACATGAAACATAACTTGGAAGAAACAACCCTTCTTTCTCGTATTAGATCATTGATGCCCTTCGGAAAACGCAACGCCTCTGTTGTAGTTTCGTGCCGGCGCTGTGGACGAGCGGTTCTAGGCGCTTCAGTCTGGAACCACGTCGCTGCTACGGTCGCAGGTTCGAATCCTGCCTCGGGTGTGGATGTGTGTGATGTCCTTAAGTTAGTTAGATTTAAGTAGTTCTAAGTATAGGGGACTGATGACCTCAGATGTTAGTTCACATAGTGCTTAGAGCCATTTGAACCATTTTCTTGTAGTTTCTCTAACTGTAGTTTGTTAAGAATTTCGATGCAGGTTTATCGCTAACGAAAAAGGCTCGTGACGAAGTGCACAGCACTTAGAATTTTCGCTTTCTCTGTATTTATTTGCCATTTTTCCCAGACTAACGATCAATCCCCTAGAATTAGTCGAACGAAGGTTTCATAAGTAAGTCTCCTCCGGAAGTGAATTGTTCTTGTGTGTATTCTCCCAGCAGATCTACTAGCACATTACCTCCCCAGGGAGAAATTCATGACTTCGCTCCGTATTAAACCTTTCCGAGCAGATGCTCCGAGATAACCTGGCGGTAGCGACTCACTCCAATTGTCGATCTCCCATCAAGCACTCAAGTGGCATCTGACCCTTTCAAACATTTATTCGCGTTACAGCACATTTATTTATGTAGACTAGCAGTTGGTCGTCTTCACGCCAAGAGCTTATTAATTAGTCTTCCAGCATTTTGTAATAATTTTATAACGACCTGACCTCTCCGTATCACTGATACATCGGCTGCAAATAGCCTTATGGAATTGAAAATTGTCAAATCATTGATTTAAATGTGGATGGCAACGCTCCTATCGCCCTTCCGTGATGTACACTGGACGCTACTTTCGGATTAGACGGTGACTCTGGTTACAGTTCTCAACCGACTGCCAGAATGGATATGACAGGAAGCGCAAATGATAACAACACAAGTGCTTTATGCATTGTCAGTGCACTCATGGAGAACGCGGAAATTACAAAAAAAAAGAATGTTCAAATGTGTGTGAAATCTTATGGGACTTAGCTACTAAGGTCATCAGTCCCTAAGCTTACACACTACATAACCTAAATTATCCTAAGGACAAACATACACACCCATGCCCGCGGGAGGACTCGAATCTCCGCCGGGACCAGCGGCACAGTCCATGATTGCAGCGCCTCAGACCGCACGGCTAATCCCGTGCGGCAGGGATATTACAGGACTAATTGTAATCCATCAACAAACTTGTATTGAAGTCGCTGATTTCACCTCTTTCTCGTTTCGGACATATACAAAAGATGGCGAGGATAACAGTAATCACCATAAAAAAACGCTGAGTTTCCCGGTGGGTGTTCCAATCCTTGCTGACACGTCGTAATCGAGACTTAAGCTGTGCTCTCAGGAATTTCCTGTCTAACGACTTATCTCTGCTGTGGCAGGTGTCGTCAGACCCGATGCTGATAGGTGTTAAAGTCTCAGATGCTAATTGCTTCAGAAACTCCACCAACTGGACGTGAATAAACAGTGTGCTATTCCTCTTACAGGGTGACAACTATTGAACTATAAGAAATAAAGTCGTCATAACTCCTGAACTGTATGCGTTAGGACGTTCCAAACTGCATGGTTGGCCGCGGGGCATGATGGGAACTAGAATGCACGCGCATTCTTGTTGTCGGGCATTTCCGCGTGAAAATGTCACGGTACAGCGTGCCTGAACGTACAGCGCTTGTGAAGGCCTAGTAACAGCAAAACTGCGGCTCAAAGGAAGTTCGCGACCGAGTTCAAGCTGAAGACAACCGGCCCAATTGTGCTAACAATCTAAAATTTGATTCGCAACCTTGAGAGAATGGGCAATGTTCGTGATGACAGTGTTGGCAATGTCGGTCGTTCGAAAAGGGTGAAAACGCATGAAAAAATCGAGAAGGCACGCGCTGTGTTTCAAACCAGACCCAGGAAATCTATCAGACGAGCTGCACAATAAATGGGAATTAGCCGGGAGACACTGCGGCAAATCGTTGTTGAAGATCTGCATCTCTTCCCATATAAAATTCAAACCCAGGGCCATGGAACTATTGTCCACAGAATTGAAGAAACAGCACTTTGATGTGAATTTGGTTTGATTTAGCGACGAAGCCCACTTTCATCTGTCGGGTTCGCCAGTTAGAGAAACTGATGCATTTGGGGGACTTAGAAACCGCATTTCGTGATCGACAATTCTTTCCACCCTCAACGGGCGACTGTGTGGTGTGCAGTGTGGTGAGATATTCATTGATAGCACGGTGACTACCGAACGGTACGCGAAGGTTTTGGAAGATGATTTAATCCTCATTATTCAAAGTGACCGTGATTTCGACAGGATGTGGTTCATGCAAGCTCGACCCCACCGTAGCAGGAGAGTGTTTAACGTTCTGGTGGAGCACTTCGGGGACCGCATTCTGGCGCTGGTGTACTAAGAGGTCACTGGCCTGGGCGCCGATTGACCACCGTATTCTCCGGATCTGAACACATGCAACTCCATTTTGCGGGGGTCTACTAAAGACAAGGTGTACAGCAATAACCCCAAAACCATTGCTGAGATGAAAACGGCCACTCAGGAAGCATCGATGTTCCAACACTTCAGCGGGTCATGCAGAATTTCGCTATTCGTCTGAGCCACATCGTCGCCAGTGATGGCAGACATATCAAAATGTCATAACCTAAATCCGAATATCTGTAGTGACGTTTGTGTGTCGAACAAAGTGTGTGCACATCGTAGTTTGTAACTAATTTACATTTTTTCGTGTAGTTAAATAAATATCACCCAGTATCTTTGGCTGTAAAATCCCTGAAGTTTTTATTGTGGAAGCAATTAATGTAGGTTTGTGTAAATACCTATGAACACAGCCAATGACCATATATGCCTTAGCAAGGGACGAAACATTAGACAGAAAGCTTTCCTCCAGCTCATAACCTAATACCTAGAAACCACAAGTCTTCAGAGAGTACCACCAATGATATTAACTTTTTTTTCCCTGCTGTTCTCTCGACATTCTTACAAACGAAAAACTAAACCAGTAAAGTAGTAATCACGTATGGCGGTTTCGAAAGCTTCAAAACAGTATTCAAGTATGATTATTTTACAGAAAGCATGTAAATGCTGAAGGTGTGGTTTCACCGCCACTTGCCCCCAATACAAGAAGATTGTCACAGGACATCTAACTTGGCTTTAAGTGAGAAACTGAGGAGGTGGTATTCCGAACCAGTCTAAAGTAACTGTGTGTGAGTCACTCTCCCTCCCTCTCCCTCTCTCTCTCTCTCTCTCTCTCTCTCTCTCTCTCTCATTCTCTAACACACACACACACACACACACACACACACACACACTTACTCACTAGTCTGCTCAAAGCTTGCAGTCATTCCATCACATAACACCGATACGTGCGGTTGGTAGTACCTATGAATCTGTCTGTTGTTACTGTCTTTTCCTAGCCAAGGTATGCAGGTACCTTTCCATTAATGATGCACATACACAATCTGTACTTCACTCGTTATGTGTGTTGTTTTCTTCCCATACACTTTAAAATGGTTCATATTGCTCTAAGCACTATGGGACTTAACATCTGTGGTCATCAGTCCCCTACACTTAGAACTACTTAAACGTAACTAACCTAAGGACATCACACACATCCATGCCCGAGGCAGGATTTCAACCTGCGACAGTAGCAGCAGCACAGTTCCGGACTGAAGGGCCTAGAACCGGTCGGACGCAACGGCCGGCTAAACACTTTAATTTCCTAATTCTTTTCAAAGCGGTAAAGCCCAAGAACAGAAAAAACATGTGTTTCATAAGAGTTTAATAGCTAAGTCGAAACACAAAATAGTAAAATATAATTAAGGAAGTTACACATATATGAAACACATTAATTTTCGTAAATCGGCGAAGAGCTGAAGAATAGCTAAAAATCTTTTACGAGGGTTCATACTGAACTCCGTGCGCCACACTCCCGTATCACGACGCTAACACAGCCAAATTAAACAGCGCAGCCTACTATTGCAGTTGAGTATCGTACGGGGATTCGTTTTCGGCGGGCAGCTAAATGTTGCAGCTGAGTCAGGCCAATACAGATGACTTCTTTAGCAGTCTGTATTGGCTTGACTCAGTTGCAACATTGAGCTGCGTGCTGAAAATGAATCGCAATACGATGCTCAACTGCGCTAGTAGGCAGTGCTATTTAATTTGGCTGCGTTAGCGCCGTGATACGGTAGTGTGGCACGGGGATTTCAGTGTGCACCAACACTGCAGACACTTACATAGATGGAATTAATTGGAACCTACGTTTTCTGGAGGTACGAAATGGAATGCCATGATACAATATTGAAGTAACGTCAATACGGAGGGAGATGCAGTGCACGCTTCCTTCGATGCGTTGCCTCCTGCATACGAAGCATAACAAATGCATTTCATTTTCCTATTCTCGATGTAAAACGGTTTGAGTAGATCTATGAGCAAGAGTACACCTTACATCATCCCAAACGCACAGCACGAGATTCACGCCGGGAGATTGAGCAGAATTGTCTTACGGGAGAACCTTGCCTGGTCGATTTTGTTCTGTTGAAGGTTGAAATCATCGGCTGCTGCACTATCAAAGTTACGTGAATAAGCTTCAAGGACAAACTGAATCTGACTTTACTCAAACATCCAGCAAAAGTTAGTGGTTGTTAGTCCATAATGTGTTGCCTCTCACTCTCAAAGCATCATCCAGCGCACTACCATGAAACGTGGAACGGTTTGCCACGTACAGGTGACGTAAGCAAATTACAACACACCGATACGTATCTGGTAAACTTTTGCAGCAGTGTTTTTCGTAACAACATACTCAGCTTTCACGTCAATATATTTACTTTTTGGATTATTGCAATTTTTTTATTTTCCGTACCTGACAGAAATCAGAGCAGAACAGAAGTAACATTTAGAAATTGTTCAAAATATTTGTCACTTGCCATTCTGTAACAGACACAATACATGACACACAAGTTAACTATCAAATCCCAACAGTATGACAGCTACAAATGTGAAAAGAGGAACAACAAATTAGAATCCGCTAGTAGACGCAACAACAGAAACTATGGACATTTACACTAATTGTGCATAAAAATAGAAAATGTTTATGGTATGAGTTGTGAACAGTTACTATCCGTGTAGACTTTTTTAACGCCTGCTTTCATTTATTTAAAATGTAAGTCGCTCAGCTGCAAACATGTCACCGTCCAACTTCATTCAGAGTGAATTCATAGACGGAAGAGAAGGCTCACACTTACACTAGAATAAAACTACAGCTACCAGCTGTCCACTTTCGTATGAGCTATCATGGTGTAATTATTGCACGGTTCAAATACTTAGGTCAATTTACTGATTCCATTTCATTCGTCATAAATGATGTGTATCGAAAGCCTGCAACCCTGTCAGTAATAATTTAAGTAATAAAATACTGCAGCAGTTAGGTTTTTTCGTGGATTGTACAACAGCATAAAGTAAAAGTAGCTTTCTTCACAAAAAATAAATTACAGCACTAATTAGATCACAACTAAAACGATAAGACAGATACATTCTTTGATTCTGAAATATACACATCCTAAACTTGTACTAGATGGGACAGACGTGCAGGAATTTTCGTACCAGGTACACAGAACACGTCAGCTGTTACACACATGCCCAGTTCACTAAATCAGTCCTAGCAACAAACACAAAAAAGAATCGGCAACTGTTCACAAACAGAGAAGTAGGTGTTAAGCTGGTCTGTCACTTCCAGAAGTCTTATGCAAGGAACAAAACGCAGGGATTAGAATTTTTTTCTTTCCACGAAAAGTCAGGAAAAAATATCTCTGTGACAAACTAGAAATATTCCTCCTGTAAATAACGACTGTAGTAAATCCATAAATACCTTCAATCTGTCATGCCTTTCTCTCTATATTGGCAACAAACAGCATAATTAATTCAAGTACTCATTGTTACTTAATTATAGCTGTAATAAACGACAATTTAATAATCATCAATTGAGTTCAAGAATAAGTTTGTTGCCTGTTCCGAACTTACAAACAAAATCATTCCCATCTGTTTCGAGGTCAGAATCTTTTCCTATTCGGCTCGTAGTTCAGGGGAATTCTGTGACTTGCCATTCTTATGAGGTGTTGTCTCCAGTCTTCACGATACTTTTGAATTTTTTTATTCGCGTTGAAAATATTTAATTCTGGTCTAATATCTTCATTTCCAATCATGTCTCTTCTTGTGCAGCCCTTTGTCTTCCTTAGGAGCCACATCTCTAATATTTGAATTTTATTTTCTTATTCGTTTGTGGTGACTTAACTTTCGCTTCCATTGGATAACACAGGAACCACCATCACTTTATACAATTTCATGATGGTCTTTGGGAGACTTGGTCTCAAACTCAATTACGAGTATCCAAAAAAAAAAAAAATTATGTGGCTGGATATATTCCTCGGAATGCCATTTCTCCGTTTTTTTACTAGTAATTTTAAAATTGTTTTTGTTGCATATTTCTTTCAGTTCGTATACCGATCTTTTGTGGTCGTCTTTATTCTTTTGGACACTACCGATATCACCTGAAAACACCAGTACATTCAGCTATTTCTCATTCGTTATGTTAGTTTCTTTGATTACTTTACGTTACCATTTACGAAGAATAAAGTCAATGTAAATATTAAAAAGGGTCGGCGACAGTCCACACTTTTGTCTTACATCTTGGTTAATTATTATTTCCTCCAATCGATTTCTGTCTGTGTTTATTACAGTGCGTATATTTTTGTAAAGACTTTTCACGACGTCTGTTACGTGATTAGGATATTCAAATTCAGATATAATCTTCCATAGGCTATGAGGATCGCACAGTCAAAAGCTTTCGCGAAGTCGATAAAGACCATATCGCTTTCTATATTAAATTCTTTGTGTTTTCGTAAAATGTACGTAATTATAGACACATTGCCAGTTCATGATATAAATCCCATTTTGTTCTTCATAAACAATAGCTTATGAGACAATCTTCATGAAGTCTTTAGCTACCTTTGAATATAGTTTGTAGCCAGTGTTTAGAACACTGATACCGCAATGGTTTTTACAGTTGTTGTCTCTCCTTTTCTTGAAATGAGAGATTACTTCTGCTGTATGCCAAGGGTTTAGGATCTTGCAGTTGCTCCAACATTTGTTTACTTAGTAAAAGTTTTCTTTCTAGTGATAACCTTCGGTAATTAATTAGTTCTGCATATATTCCATCTTTTCAAGTAGCTTTTCTGTTCTTCATTCCTTTCAAAGCCTATTGTAGTTCCTCTGTAGTATATGGATCTACTGTTCCACTGCACATACTCTCTAATGTGTCATCTTCGACATTCTGCGAACGCCATAAGTCCGTGTAATGATTTATTCACTGTTCATTGTGTAAAATGTTCAGTGAGGCAGCCTGTGATACAGAACTAGATCAACTGGTGACAATTTAAGTAAATACGTAGATAATCCAGAATGAGATTTTCACTCTGCAGCGGAGTGTGCGCTGATATGAACACATATCACATATATAATCCACTAAACCAAAAGACCTTTGACTCTATTAACCTCTTTGGGACGTAATATCGTCGCAGCATCTCTTTATCGTAGCATCATTTTACTACGCTATCATTCTATGGAAAGTGAACTATGTTGCTGATAGTTTGGGTTTGTGCAAATTGCTTGGCAATGTAGGAGATGCAGTTGATGTATGTACATACAAAAAAGCTACTTTCTAACATTAACATATAAAATTGTTGCCGCAGCGGTAACACTGTTTCCCATTAGGTCACTGAAGTTAAAACCTGTCGGGTGTGGCTGGGTCCTGGATGGGTGACCGTCTGGATCTGCCGAGTGCTATTGGCAAGTGGGATGCGCTCAGCCTTTGTGAGGTCAATTGAGGAGCTATACTACATTGAGATGAAGCGACTCCGATAACAAAAGATGACAACTGCCGGGGAAGCGATGTGCTGATGACATGCTCCTCCATATCTGCATCCAGTGATGCCTATAGTCAGAGGAAGGCACGGCGGTCGGTTGGTAACTTTGGACCTTTCGAGGCTTGGTCGGACTGAGTTTACATTCCAGAAAACGCTACTGAAGGGCAAGAGAAGCAGAAGAACACACATTCAGACTTCCAGTACAATACTAACATAAGCTTACAGAACACTTGAAAATGGAAATTAAGAGTTTACTGATGTTATGATTGCTACTGTTCAAAATATGCGTTATTTATAGACGAATGTTTCTGTTTACTGATAAGTGACTACTAATATAAGGATAAACTCTCACGTTTGAAGCAGATTGTCAGATCTTGGTAGGTAAGACTATTTGACACTAAACGGCCAATTGGCCGGCCCTTGTGGCCGAACGGTTCTAGGCACTACAGTCTGGAACCGCGCGACCGCTAGGGTCGCAGGTTCGAATCCTGCCTCGGGCACGGCTGTGTGTGATGTCCTTACGTTAGTTAGGTTTAAGTAGTTCTAAGTTCTAGGGGACTGATGATCTCAGATGTCTCATAGTGCTCAGAGCCATTTAAACGGCCAATTGTCTTGCAGGAATTCCGTCGAGCAGTGCTTGAAAGCCATATTGAGTGAGCAGCGCTTTCGAGCTCCTAGTCATCACATCTGACGCTGAATTTAGCTGAAAGGTTTCTCATGTCCCAAACTTCACCAATGACGTAATACATACTCCGAAGGTTATTGAGAACTCACTCTCAGCTTCACGTAGTGGAATGTGTGATAACTATGATTTCTCGAATTTCTACTTCAGCACTTTTCCGAAAATGCTCATCGACGTCACTGATTAGGTGTCCAATTCCTAAACGTGACGATGACATTTTGTTTCCACTAAAACGCAAACGGGTTTTCCCTTGTTTCACTGTCGAATTAGTGTCCCATTACCTGTCCCTTTAGATTCCCAGAACGTGCGCGAACCAATACGCGATAGCGTCTGAAGCAATTCCGGATACGGGAGTCTCTGCCGGCGCCGTTTAAAGCCGTTCTTGACATCTGAGCTCACTCGCGAATCCAGTCCGGTAGTTATGCAACGGCGGCAGCGAAGGCTGCGGCGCGGTGCGTCTGCTCGGTTGCGCTCGCCGACTCGGGCTCGTCGTTCTCAGAAGCAGCCGTGCATCCGTTCTCGCGTCTGACGTCAGCAAACTCCGCTAGGCGAACCCACTCGCTAGACTGACAGCTTCGTGCGCTGCCCGTGTGCCGTAATGTGGTTTCTTGCAGATAGAGTCTTCAGGCAGCGGTTTATGGTCTACCTTGCCTTATCCACGGACTAAAATTCTCAGCTGTGAGGACGTCTTCAAGGAAATGTTTCCTAGAAATCGCAAAAAAAAGTCAACACTGAAGCCATGATTGTAATTAACAAACAAATTCAGTGACTCTCGCACAGTCACATATCGGCAGCAGAATCGTAGTTTTGGCAGATTTAATCGGCATACGATCGTCTGCAGAGAAATAATCAATGCAATACCATGACATACATCTTGTGTAGGTGAAGCCACTGTAGAGGCTTGTACCAGGGGAAACAAGGAGAGGGTATTTACTGGTGGCTGGCATCCTCTCTGTAAAACAAATCTGCACACATGTATTAACAGGGTTCCTTATTCACAAGAACAAAAAGTTGCTTATCTTTAAGCAGGTTGCTATGGTACAAGCTCTTCCGTAATAGTCCACATTAGTCTCGCTGTTGCTGAAGTGCAAGTCCCGCTGTAAACACTTGAGTCTCGTAGCCAGTAATGTAAACTGACAGACGCCAACTAGAATGGTGACTGACCTGAGACTGCGACTGACTGGAACTACGACTGGCCTGAATGTCTGTGACTGACTGGGTGACTGTCTGTGACTGTAACTGGGTCGTTCGGTCCGCGGCGGCGATCTAAATACTGGCGATCGAGAGGGAGTTGGCGGCACATTGCTTGTCAGTCTGTCTTTGGCGACAGCTTACACCAGCACGCTACATATATTAGACTGGAGCATAAGTTCGTGGCGTTTTTGTTTCGCATGTTGATATTCCAGTTGCTATGGGTTTATTTACCGATTGCTGTTTTTTATTTGTAGTTCACTTTTCCCATTAGAGTTTACATATTCTCAGTTTGTCAGTTGGAAATAGTGACTGGAGCTGTGAACGCTAGAAAATGGAGTGCCAAGTGGAGAAAACGGAACATTTACGACACATTATTCTGTTTGTGTTCAGTGGAGGGGCTACAGTAGCGAAGGTAACCTGAAACCTTCGCACCGTATATTGGGGTAATGTCATTCGACAGATCAAAGCAAGAAAATGATTTTCTCCTTTTAAGGAGAATCGTTTTGACATTCATGACTCTTCACGTGCAGGAAGACCTCTGGGGGTTGATGAAGATCGTTTAAACGTATTAATCCACAATGATCCATGTCAGCATAATCGAAAACTGCAGTAGTGATTAACTGTGGTCATTCTACCATCGTGCGACACTTGCATGCAATGGGATGGTTAAGAAATTGGGTGTATGGGTACTGCAAGTTCTAATCCAAAATCATAAAAATCAGCTGGTGGCCATTTTTGCATCTCTGCTTGCTCGTCATAAATTGGTTCACGAACGACACCGACCATTCCTATCCTCTTTCATACTGATAACGATGAATAATGACTTAATGCTAACACAAGAAAAAGTAAGAAATGGTCGAGTCTAAACAAAACAGCAACTTCCCATACAATAGTTCAAATGGCTCTAAGCACTATGGGACATAATATCGTAGGTCATCAGTCCCCTAGAACTTAGAACTACTTAAACCTAACTAACCTAAAGACGTCACACACGTTCATGACCGAGGCAGGATTCGAACCTGCGACCGTAGCAGCCGCGTGGTTCCGGACGGAAGCGCCTAGAACCGCTCGGCCACATCGGCCGGCCCCATACAATGATCTGCGTGTATCCACAAAAGATGATGTTATGTATCTGGTGGAACAGAAAATGTGTAGTGTTATATGAATTCCTGCCCCGAGGTGTAACAATCACACTGATATTTATAGTCAACAACTGAGACGTTTTGCAGACGAAGTCCAAGAACGAACTACGAGGAAGACTAGGTGAAGTGATACCACTCCACAATAACGCCCGCCCGCATTCTGCTAGACTGACAGAAAACACTGTGTAAGCGGAAACATGTTGTTGTTGTTGTTGTCTTCAGTCCTGAGACTGGTTTGATGCAGCTCTCCATGCTACTCTATCCTGTGCAAGCTGCTTCATCTCCCAGTACCTACTGCAACCTACATCCTTCTGAATCTGCTTAGTGTACTCATCTCTCGGTCTCCCTCTACGATTTTTACCCTCCACGCTGCCCTCCAATGCTAAGTTTGTGATCCCTTGATGCCTCAAAACATGTCCCTTCTTCTAGTCAAGTTGTGCCACAAACTTCTCTTCTCCCCAATCCTATTCAATACCTCCTCATTAGTTACGTGATCTATCAACCTTATCTTCAGTATTCTTCTGTAGCACCACATTTCGAAAGCTTCTATTCTCTTCTTGTCCAAACTAGTTATCGTCCATGTTTCACTTCCATACATGGCTACACTCCAAACAAATACTTTCAGAAACGACTTCCTGATACATAAATCTATATTAGATGTTAACAAATTACTCTTCTTCAGAAACGCTTTCCTTGCCATTGGCAGTCTACATTTTATATCCTCTCTACTTCGACCATCATCAGTTATTTTACTTCCTAAATAGCAAAACTCCTTTACTACTTTAAGTGTCTCATTTCCTAATCTAATTCCCTCAGCATCACCCGATTTAATTTGACTACATTCCATTATCCTCGTTTTGCTTTTGTTAATGTTCATCTTATATCCTCCTTTCAAGACACTGTCCATTCCGTTCAACTGCTCTTCCAAGTCCTTTGCCGTCTCTGACAGAATTACAATGTCATCGGCGAACCTCAAAGTTTTTACTTCGTCTCCATGAATTTTAATACCTACTCCAAATTTTTCTTTTGTTTCCTTTACTGCTTGCTCAATATACAGATTGAATAACATCGGGGAGAGGCTACAACCCTGTCTCACTCCTTTCCCAACCACTGCTTCCCTTTCATGCCCCTCGACTCTTATTACTGCCATCTGGTTTCTGTACAAATTATAAATAGCCTTTCGCTCCCTGTATTTTACCCCTGCCACCTTTAGAATTTGAAAAAGAGTATTCCAGTCAACATTGTCAAAAGCTTTCTCTAAGTCTACAAATGCTAGAAACGTAGGTTGGCCTTTTCTTAATCTTTCTTCTAAGATAAGTCGTAAGGTCAGTATTGCCTCACGTGTTCCAACATTTCGACGAAATCCAAACTGATCCTCCCCGAGGTCTTCATCTACCAGTTTTTCCATTCGTCTGTAAAGAATTCGCGTTAGTATTTTGCAGCCGTGGCTTATTAAACTGATAGTTCGGTAATTTTCACATCTGTCAGCACCTGCTTTCTTTGGGATTGGAATTATTATATTCTTCTTGAAGTCTGAGGGTATTTCGCCTGTCTCATACATCTTGCTCACCAGCTGGTAGAGTTTTGTCATGACTGGCTCTCCCAAGGCCGTCAGTAGTTCTAATGGAATGTTGTCTACTCTGGGGACCTTGTTTCGACTCAGGTCTTTCAGTGCTCTGTCAAACTCTGCACGCAGTATCGTATCTCCCATTTCGTCTTCATCTACATCCTCTTCTATTTCCATAATATTGTCCTCAAGTACATCGCCCTTGTATAAGCCTTCTATATACTCCTTCCACCTTTCTGCCTTCCCTTCTTTGCTTAGAACTGGGCTGCCATCTGAGCTCTTGATATTCATACACGTGGCGGAAACATAGAGGAAATAAATAAACAGTTTCACACAGCTCAGCAGTTTACGGCAAATACGTTAATTATTTCAGTACTGTTTATTCTTTGCATTTGCTCTGTGTAGATGGAGTTAGAATGTTCCGTTGTTGATTACTCGCTTTTATGTTTTACGAGAAAAAGAAATAAAATTATGTGCTCGAATGTGCGTATAAGAAGTTATTATTTAATATGACGCTCGACTGAACAGCCAAGTAAATTGGTTCACCTGCCTAAATCGTGTAGGGCGTCCACGAGTATGCAGAAGAGATCCAACACGGCGTGGTATGGACTCGTCTAATGACCGAAGTAGTTCTGGAGGGAATTGACGCCATGAATCCTGCAGGGCTGTTCATAAAACCGCAAGAGTACGACGGGATGGAGATATGTTCTGAACAGCACATAACAAAGCATTTCAGATTTGCTCAGTAACGTCCAAGCGTGGTTATTTTGGTGGCCAGCGGAGATGTTTAATCCCTTAGCTTACAATGTCGTGTGAGAGACGTAGCGTGCCGACGTGGACAAACATCACCTAGACGTATCAGAGACGTGGTACGTTTACCGCGCCGAACAAGCGCATGTCACGTGAGAGACGTCGTCGGTCAGCCGCGCCAAATGTAAACAGAACGTCTCTACATCTACATCTACATCTACATTTATACTCCGCAAGCCACCCAACGGTGTGTGGCGGAGGGCACTTTACGTGCCACTGTCGTTACCTCCCTTTCCTGTTCCAGTCGCGTTTGGTTCGCGGGAAGAACGACTGTCTGAAAGCCTCCGTACGCGCTCGAATCTCTCTAATTTTACATTCGTCATCTCCTCGAGAGGTATAAGGAGGGGGAAGCAATAAATTCGATACCTCATCCAGAAACGCACCCTCTCGAAACCTGGCGAGCAAGCTACACCGCGATGATGAGCGCCTCTCTTGCAGACTCTGCCACTTGAGTTTGCTAAACATCTCCGTAACGCTATCACGGTTACCAAATAACCCTGTGACGAAACGCGCCGCTCTTCTTTGGATCTTCTCTATCTCCTCCGTCAACCCGATCTGGTACGGATCCCACACTGATGAGCAATACTCAAGTATAGGTCGAACGAGTGTTTTGTAAGCCACCTCTGACACGTTGCGGAGCTGATCGAGTACACGCGGCCGCATTCGGACCTGCCGACATTACAAAAATACTTTCACAATGTTCCCGACGTGTAGCAAACGTGTTCACTAGGAAAGAGAGACATGTGGTGGCACAGCCAACAATGATTTTGCAGGATATTTTGACAGTGGCAGTGGTAGCGACGTTTTACCTCCTGTACGAAAACGGTGTAAGCGGCTGGCGATTGGAGATGAGACTGACGAAGAAGAGCAAACCTACCAGCAACAATCAGAGTCGTGGATGTGGCAAAAGGAAGACAATGAACCAATAATCTGGACGTGTACGGAAATTCCCGGAATAAAGAAAGCAGCTTTACAGCACGTGAGTACAAGTTTGAGAGAATTAGACGTTTTCTATGTAATATTTAATAGTAGATTTTGGGAAAACATCGTAACTGAGGCGAATAGATGTGCACAAGACGTACTCAACAATGATCAGAAGAGACGGAAAATAGACCAAAAGTGGTCTACTATCGGCTGTAATGAAATAAAAATATACATTACGCTATGTATAATCATGGCTGAAGGAAGGAAGGAAACCGTCGATTCAGATGTATTGGTATAGGAGGGCCGTTATAGAAACGCCAATATTTAGGAAGACGATGCGATTCAGGAGATATCTGCACGTAAGTAGATTTCTGCATCTAGCGAATGACAGTTTAGCCAACAACACAGATAAGCTGTTCAAACTAAGGCTAGTCATAGATATGTTCGATCAAAAATTTAAGGAAGTGTACACAATGCAAGAGGGTATTGCCATTGGTGAATCATTAATGAAAATTAAGGGGCGATTATGCTACAAACTATTTAACCCATCAAAAAGAGCGAGGTTTGGTATTAAAATTTATAAATTGTGTGAGTCGAGGTCAGGATACTGCTATGATTTTAAGATATACACGGGTAGTGACAAACAAGATGCTAGTGGAAGTCCCTCTGAAAGTGTAGTTCTAGAACTATCACAGTCGGTATTACACAAAGGATGTAATCTATATTTAGATAACTGGTTTTCTTCACCGAAACTTTTCAAAACTCTCCTCACCAATAAAACTAACGTGATTGGAACAGTGCGCTCAAACAGAAAAAAATATGCCCACAGACTTCCTGAAGGCAAAATTAGAAAAGGGTAGAATATACAGTGAGAAGTTGTAATGGAATATTGGGACTAAACTGGAAAGATAAACGAAGCGTTTACATGCTTTCCACAAAACATTCAACAGCAGAAATGACTGCCATAGACACACCTTTCAGCAATGCGTCGTGGAACCCGAAATGTGTCGTCGAATACAATATAGGGATGATCGGAATTGTTCGCCAAGATCAGAAGCTCGCATGCTTCCCTGTCATGAGAAAATGTATGAAAGGGTACCCCTTTATTTAACACGTAAATTTTATATTACAAAATACATTGCGGCAAACGACAGAGCTAAGCAGAATATAGGATTCACATTGCAGGACCACTGTTGAAAGCTACACCTTTACCGGAATATAATCGGAAGGGACGAGTAGCACCCGGCGATATACCACAAAGACTGCACGCGCAACATTGGGCACATTTTCCAAAACATATTGATCCAACACCATCAAAAGGAAATCCTGCGAGAGTTTGTGCAGTGTGCAGAAAACATAAACGACGCAGCGAAACAAAGTGGGAATGCAAAACGTGCAGGGTTGCATTACATGTGCCAGATTGTTTTGAACGATATCATACAATCGAAGACTATTAAATTCATGTACATGTCATTGTGAAGACGTTGCGTTTGAAAATACACTACTGGCCATTAAAATTGCTACACCACGAAGATGACATGCTACAGAGGCGAAATTTAACAGACAGGAAGACGATGCTGTGATATGCAAATGATTAGCTTTTCACAGCATTCACACAAGGTTGGCGCCAGTGGCGACACCTACAACGTGCTGACATGAGGAAAGTTTCCAACCGATTTCTCATACACAAACAGCAGTTGACCGGTGTTGCCGGCCGCGGTGGTCTCGCGGTTCTAGGCGCGCAGTCCGGAACCGTGGGACTGCTACGGTCGCAGGTTCGAATCCTGCCTCGGGCATGGATGTGTGTGATGTCCTTAGGTTAGTTAGGTTTAAGTAGTTCTAAGTTCTAGGGGACTAATGACCACAGCAGTTGAGTCCCATAGTGCTCAGAGCCATTTTGACCGGTGTTGCCTGGTGAAACGTTGTTGCGATATCTCGTGTACGGAGGAGAAATGCGTCCTATCACGTTTCCGACTTTGATAAAGGTCGGATTATAGCCTATCGCGATTGCGGTTTATCGTATCGCGACATTGCTGCTCGCGTTGGTCGAGATCCAATGACTGTTAGCAGAATATGGAATCGGTGGGTTCATGAGGGTAATCGGAACGCCGTGCTGGATCCCAACGGCCTCGTATCACTAGCAATCGAGATGACAGGCATCTTATCCGCATGGCTGTAACGGACTGTGCAACCACGTCTCGATCCCTGAATCAACAGATGAGGACGTTTGCAAGACAACATCCATCTGCACGAACAGTTCGACGACGTTTGCAGCAGCATGGACTATCAGCTTGGAGACCATGGCTGCGGTTACCCTTGGCGCTGCATCACAGACAGGAGCGCTTGCGATGGTGTACTCAACGACGAACCTGGATGCACGAATGGCAAAACGTCATTTTTTCGGATGAGTCCAGGTTCTGTTCACAGCATCATGATGGTCGCATCCGTGTTTGGCGACATCGCGGTGAACGCACATTGAAAGCGTGTATTCGTCATCGCCATTCTGGCGTATCACCCGGCGTGATGGTGTGGGGTGCCATTGGTTACACGTCTCGGTCACCTCTTGTTCGCATTGACGGCTCTTTGAACAGTGGACGTTACATTTCAGATGAGTTACGACCCGTGGCTCTACCCTTCATTCGATCCCTGCGAAACCCTACATTTCAGCAGGATAAGGCACGACCGCATGTTGCAGGTCTTGTACGGGCCTTTCTGGATACAGAAAATGTTGGACTGCTGCCCCGGCCAGCACGGGCTCCAGATCTCTCATCAATTGAAAACGTCTGGTCAATGGTGGCCGAGCAACTGGATCGTCACAATACGCCAGTCACTACTCTTGATGAACTGTGGTATCGTGTTGAAGCTGCATGGGCAGCTGTACCTGTACTCGCCATCCAAGCTCTGTTTGACGCAATACCCAGGCATATCAAGGCCGTTTTTACGGCAAGAGGTGGTTTTTCTGGGTACTGATTTCTCAGGATCTATCCACTCAAATTGCGTGAAAATGTAATCAGATGTCAGTTCTAGTATAATATGTTTGTCCAATGAATACCCGTTTATCATCTACATTTCTTCTTGGTTCAAAAATGGCTCTGAGCACTATGGGAATTAACATCTTAGGTCATCAGTCCCCTAGAACTTAGAACTACTTAAATCTAACTAACCTAAGGACATCACACAACACCCAGCTATCACGAGGCAGAGAAAATCCCTGACCCCGCCGGGAATCGACCCCGGGAATCCGGACGTGGGACGCGAGGACGCTACCGCACGACCACGAGATGCGGGCTTTCTTCTAGGTGATCAATTTTAATGGTCAGTAGTGTATGTTTGCCAACGTACTAACGTAACAGGTCCCACAATGTTTTGAACAAAATATTATACAGCCTTAGATCATTGCATTGTTGTGAATATTATTATTAAGATGTATTTCATCAATGTATGTTTGCTTATCAAGGGAAATAAAACGTTTGTGAGTATTCCGTTGCGTTAGAGACAATGAATGTTTCGTTTCCAATGGGCAACTAATTGTCATTATTTGTGATACCTGTAGAAATGTCACGTTACTGGTATCTCACACGCGTACTTACAAATCTGGAGGGCGTCTGCATGACTTCGGACGCCAGCAGGCGTAGTTCACCGCAGCATTGGCGTGTGTAAGCGCCAGTAATCGTAAGGCGCATTCGTACCTTACAACCACTTACGGATCACGCTAAGGGAACTTAAATCGTAAGGCAAAGGGTTAAATTCAGAATAGCGTTGCTGAAGCCACTCTGTAGCACTTCTGGACGTGTGGAGTGTCTCATTGTTTTGCTGGAATTGACCAAGTCGTCGGAATACACTATGGACATGAATGGATGCAGGCGATCAGACAGGATGTTTACTTACGTGTCACTTGTTGGAGTCGCATCTGAACGAACCAGGCGTCCCATATCACTCCAACAGCACATGCCACACACCATTACAGAGCCTCCACCAGCTTCAACAGTCTCCTGCTAACATGCAGGTTCCATAGATTCATGAGGTTGTCTCCATACCCGCACACGTCCATCCGCTCGATACAATTAGAAACGAGACTCGTCCAACCGGGAAACATGTTTACAATAATCAACAGTCCTGTGTCGGTGTTGGCGTGTCCAGGCATGAGGTAAAACTTTGTGTCGTACACTCAGCAACGGTACACGAGCAGGCGTTCGGCTCCGAAAGCCCTTATCGATAATGTTTCGTTGAACGGTTCGCACGCTGGCACATTCTGATGGCCCAGCAGTGAAGTCTGCGGAAGGGTTGCACTTCTGTCACGCTGAACGATTCTCTTCAGTCGTCATTCGTCCCGTTCTTGCCGGATCTTTTTCCGGCCGTAGCGATATCGGAGATTTCATGTTTTACCGGATTCCTGATATCCACGGTACACTCGAGAAATGGTCGTATGGGAAAATCCCCACTTCATCGCTACCTCGGAGATGGTGTGTCCCATCGCTCGTGCGCCGACTATAGCACCACGTTTTAACTCACTTAAATCTTGATAACCTGCCATTGTAGCAGCAGTAACCGATCTAACAACTGCGCCAGACACTTGTTGTCTCATACAGGCGTTGCCGACCGCAGCGCTGTAATCTGCCTGTTTAGATTTCTCTTTATTTGAACACGCATGCCTATACCAGTTTCTTTCGCGATACAGTGTAAATAGCTCCCATAAAGTGGTGACCCCATATTCCTCAGAGCTCGCACAGCAAGAAAGAAACAAGCTGAGGCGACGCAAATTCGCCGACATACACGACGAATGACAGAAGTCTTACGACGCACTTAGTGCAGCTACAGCGCACGCTGCACCGTCAGATACAAGACATATGGAGTAAAATGACACGTCATGGAAACGTTTCGCCGGAGCAAATTAATAATTTGCGTACCACAGGCTCCGCAGTTAATGAAACTACGTGTAACAGAGTTGCCGTTCGCTCATAATAAAGTAGCAAACGATAAAGAAAAGTTCGCTATAGCAAATAGCTCCGAGCGCTATGGGACTTAACATCTCAGGTCATCAGTCCGCTAGATCTTAGAACTACTTAAATCTAACTAACCTAACGACATCACACACATCCCGAGGCAGGACTCGAACCTGCGACCGTAGATGTCGCGCGGTTCCAGACTGAAGCGCCTAGAACCGCTCGGCCACACCGACCGGCTCGCTATAGCAGTCAACGGTTTGAACGCCGGAGTAGCGACGTAAGCAGAGGAGAAAATTAAGCGTCCAACGACAACACAGCAGTATACAAGCCTAAAGAACATTTTGCTAAACAGGTTTCGTAAACCGTTAAACCAACGGATATGCCACATGTTACGCAGTGAGCGACGAGGTGACGCCGGCCGATGTGGCCGAGCGGTTTTAGGCGCTTCAGTCTGGAACCGCGTGACCGCTACGGTCGCAGGTCCGAATCCTGCCTGGGGCATGGATGTGTGTGATGTCCTTAGGTTAGTTAGGTTTAAGTAGTTCTAAGTTCTAGGGCACTGATGACCTCAGGTGTTAAGTCCCATAGTGCTCAGAGCCATTTGAATCATTTTTTGACGGGGTGACAGATTGCCCTCGGAATTTTGGCGGACGTTACGGGGGACAGCGATGGAGGCTGAATTTTCGGATGCTACTCTGCAATACGTTTGGGCATCGCAGCTTGCCACGGCGGTAAGAGCGAAGGATGTATGCGACGTGCTCACTATTCTCCAGCTGACCCACAGAGTCTATGCAACAATGGAGACACCAATGAACCGTGCTGCGGTTCGTGTTGGTGCTGTTTATAGGTTTCCGCCCTCTGTTGCAGGCCAGACTGTATCGTTTTCTTGGCATGGTTGCGGTTGTTTGTCTTCTTCTAGTGCTGACTGGCGCCACTCGGTTTCGCAAGCGTTGCCGGTCCGATAGTGGCAGCAGCGGCGGTTATCGATATGTAGTAACTGTTGCCCTATCTTTGGGGCGACGTCGTTGTTTGCCCGGGTCGTGTGAGTGGGCCAGTTCGGTTGGGGACTCAGGAGGAGCCAGGTCCGCGCATGGACTACCGGATGGAAGGGCTGTGGTCACGAGGGTGCAAGACCTCGTCATAAACCGGATCCTTCAAGCTTTAAGACGAGTGCATATCAATCCAAGTAGAGAAACCTCCACCACTGTGATATCTCGCGATTCTCCAGTGACTTGGGTTCGTCTTGCTGCTTGTAGTGTCGCCAAGGCGAAGAACAGCGAGTGGAGTGCTTGGGGAAGGCGGATCTGATTAGCATCCCTCGACTTCTTATTACTATTTACTGCATTCAACTTGTTACAATTTGTTAAGTTCAACCAGTCCTGATTTGTCTTGCCTGGTGGCCACCAACGCACCAGTTACCCCCCAGGGGGCCGGTTGGTGATTCTTCTAGTCTGGTGGTTGTGATTTCTTTCTCGTTTCGGGTGCTCTAAGCACAGTATTCTGGGGGCGTAGTGCCCGTCCACCGGTTCCAGCTTTGGCGTGTTGTTCCATTCTTGCACTTGGTTTATTGGAAGTCAGGTAGCTTAAGCAAGATTATCATTAGTCATTCGTTATACTGTCACTAGTCTACCATCTTCTGAAGTGAATGCAACTCTTAGCTGCCTATCTCATCGCTCGCGAAAGTGTTTGTTGCCGGACCTCCTCAGAGGTCGATTCCTGGAGCACCGTCTGTAACTGGTTCTTGTGTTTTATTATTGTATTATTTATTACCATACCTTGTAATGCCTACATTAAAGGTTATGTATGTCTAGTTAATAGTTCTGGTCGCCTTCTGGAATAAATCTAGCAGTGTAACGGTTGTGTTATAAGGTTTACCATCATCTTATTTCGTCCGTTGTTTCTTTTAATTAACCTTTGCCGTTATTTGCTGTTTTACTGCAGCTTTCTAATTTTTTAAATATATGCCGTTCCTGGCGAGTAAGGCCTTCAGCCGTGATTGTGATCATTTGCTTTGAACAAAATTTGGTATTTGTATTTAGCAGTAAGGCATAACATCTTCTTTACTGCCATTCCTGGCGTCTGATACCTTCTGCTGTGTTTGTGGCCACTTACCTTTTAATATTTCAATATATGTAAGTTGAAATTGCAAAGAGTTCTTAAACATTCTTAATTTATTGCCGTTGTTGACGTGTAAGGCCTTCAGCCATGATCGCAGGGGCGTGTTTTTTTCTTAACATTATCTGTGTCTGTATTTTATGGTGCTTGTTAAATTGAAACGCAGTGAAAACACTATTAATTACACTGTTGTTTATTCCTTCAGTAATAACGTGTGGCATTTTTATAAATTTATTGTTGAGTCTGGAGTTACTGTTTTAAAAATAAATGTGTGTAACTGTAAAAGGCAACCAGTACTAACTGATCCGGGCAGTCGCAGAGGGTGGGCTTACTGGTAGTTGGGAGCTCCAACGTCAGGCGCGTAATGGGGCCCCTTAGGGATATGGCAGCAAGAGACGGGAAGAAAACCAATGTGCATTCCGTGTGCATACCGGGGGGAGTCATTCCAGATGTGGAAAGGGTCCTTCCGGATGCCATGAAGGGTACAGGGTACACCCGTCCGCAGGTGGTCGCTCATGTCGGCACCAATGATGTGTGTCGCTATGGATCGGAGGAAATCCTCTCTGGCTTCCGGTGGCTATCTGATTTGGTGAAGACTGCCAGTCTCGCCTAGCTCGGTTGTTGAGTGTAACCTCCACCCATAATATTTCACAGGAACTATCCACTTCTACTTCACTACAGGATAAACTACTACTAACAGCGACTAACACGCCACCACCGGTTGCATGCAATCTATCCTTTCTAAACACCGTCTGTGCCTTTGTAAAAATTTCGGCTGCATTTATCTCTGGCTTCAGCCAGCTTTCTGTACCTACAACGATTTCAGCTTCGGTGCTTTCTATCAGCGCTTGAAGTTCCGGTACTTTACCAATGCAGCTTCAACAGTTTACAATTGCAATACCCATTGCTGCTTGGTCCCCGGATGTCCTCACTTTGCCCCGCACCCTTTGAGGCTGTTGCCCTTTCTGTACTTGCCCGAGGCCATCTAACCTAAAAAAAAAAAAAAAAAACCCAGTCCACGTCACACAACCCCTGCTACCCGTGTAGCCGCTTGCTACGTGTAGTGGACTCCTGACCTATCCAGCGGAACCCGAAACCCCACCACCCTATGGCGCAAGTCGAGGAATCTGCAGCCCACACTGTCGCAGAACAGTCTCAGCCTCTGATTCAGACCCTCCACTCGGCTCTGTAGCAAAGGTCCGCCGGCAATCCTGTCGACGATGCTGCAGATGGTGAGCTCTGCTTTCATATTTTTATCTTTAATGTGAACACTGTTGCTCTAAACCATTTCATAACTATTTACTCAATGTAAGTATTCTTTCTTTGTCTAGTGTACCGTAGCAGTTAGCTATGATGTAATTTTATTACATATGTTTAATTTAATAATTTTTATATCATTCCAAAACTCTGTTATAGGTAATGTAAAATTTTTTTACTTCTGATGAAGTCTGTCTTAGAGCAGTTGAAACGTAGGTAAAGTTGAAAATTTTTTACCTGTGCAACCGAAGAGCTGTATTTTCAAGTAATATTATACATGTTCCATAAAAACACAGGAGAACTGCCGGCAGTTCTCCCGTGTTTTTATGGAACATTGCTTGAGCAAGGAGTTAATAGGCCTTCTACATCCGCTTATGCCTCCCCTATATTCCTCGTCCCTAAGGATCAGGGACAGGACTGTTGCTGACTACCGCCGCCTAAATAAGAAGGCTGTCCTCGAATCGGTTCCTTTACCTGATCTTCATAACTCTTTTACTTGCTTTGCTGGGGCTAATTGGTTTGCTGTGATCGACCTGAATCAAATCTATTATCAAATTCCCTTAGCCGAAGAGTGCAAACATGTTACAGCATTTTGTACTGACTGGGATCTGTTTGGTTTGGCTACTGGCGCAGCCGCCGTTACTTGTTTAATGGAAAATATTCTTGGAGACTTGAAATATAGTCTGTGTTTACAATTACCTAGACGGTTTAGTGATTTATAGTCGTTCGTTTCAAGAGCATTTGGAACATATCCAGCAAGTTTTTTCTAGGTTGCAGGGGGCCGGTTTGACTGTTAAACCCAATGAGGTGACATTAGCCAGGCAGCAGGTATCATTCTTGGGTCACCTAGTATCAGGCGAGAGTATTCGCATTGATCAGGAGCGTACTAAGGCCTTTAGAGTCCTTCCGCCGCTCACTGGATAGCCAAGTTCATATGGATGGCGAATTATTTTAGGCGTTTTGTCCCTAATTTTGCTCAGTTGGCGGCTCCTTTAAATGAACTGCGACGAAAAGGGATGCGTTCTGAGAGGGACCTCCTCAAGAGGCAGCGTTTCAGCATATTAAGGCGGCTATAGCAAGTCCTCCAGTCCTCGGAGTGCCTGAATTAAATAAGAAATTTATTGTACAAACCGACACATTATCTGTATCTGTATTGTTTATTCCTTCATTAATAACGTGTGGCATTTTCTTAAATTTATTGTTGAGGCTGGAATTATTGTTTTAAAAATAAATGTGTGTCTCTGTAAACGGCAACCAACAGTAACTGATTACGGCCCGGCCACAGTCGTAACCAAATCCTGCCTTCCCTTGACCACCAGGTACCAATCAAGTACACTGAGCATCGCAGAAGCGGTAGCAAAGTAGGAAGGGTATCAGGCTGCGGCGATTCACAAGGGTCAACAGGCGGATACAACCGCACAATTACAGTAAACTAAACAAACAAGTAGACGGGCTACAGAGACTAAAAGAGACTTGGAAGGCCACTGGTTCGCTGGGATCTGCAGCGCAGGACAGACGAAATCTGAACTACTACGTTCGTGTCATAAACGGTTCGGTGAGCGAGCCGCGAAGTGTATTCTACGCACTCCGTGTCAATAACATAGAGACTGTAAGTACAGACAGTTCCTTTTTCCCTTTATCACGACGACTCTATGTGCGAGATGTGAAGACTTTATGTTATTATCTGGTAGATACCAGGTCTGACGCAAGCACTTTGCCAGTAGAGAGAGACATGGCAGTCAATGACAGTTCGTTAGTTCGCCTCACGCCAGCAAATTAACAGGCGATAATAACGTATGGCTCTGCAGCAAGGATGTGAATTTAGGTTTTCGTAATACTTGTTGGTCGTTTGTAATAGCGGACGTAGCGGAACCAATGTTCGGACTGGATTTTCTGTACGCATACAGTATCACCATTCACATTCGGTTGGCTCGACGCGAGAAAGGAGAAGATATGGTAATTGGGCTTCTAGGAAAACTCAGAGAAAGAGGAGGAGGTTCGATACACGTAACAGTGGTAGACCAGCATATGAACGTGACAGCACAGACGCCAACCGCAGCGGCACATAATACGATTCACCACATAAACACAGTGCTAGGCCCCCCGCCTCTTTTAGACCGAGAAGACTGGCACCAGACTGATTCGCGGACGCAGAGGCCGAGTTAGAACATACGATGTTAGAAAAAGAAGTGATGCGAAGATCTGATATTGCGTGGTCCTCGCTTCTGCATCTAGTAAAAAAATTAATTAATTAAAAAAAGACGAAAGTTGGAGGCCTTGCAGGGATTACAGGAAACTGAACGCTCGCACGATACCCGATCGATATCTAGTGCACAATATCCGTGATTTTACGAACGTACTAGTGGGAGAAAAAAATTTGAGCGTCGTAGTTCGTCAAAAGGCATACCATCAGATACTGGTTGCAAACGTTGACATACCGAATAGAGCTGCCATTACATCTTTTGGCGTTTTCGAATTTTGAGGTACGCCATTTGACCTTAAAAGCCGGCCGCCGTGGCCGAGCGGTTCTAGGCGCTTCAGTCCGGAACCGAGCGACTGCTACAGTCGCAGGTTCGAATCCTACCTCGGGCATGGATGTGTGTGATGTCCTTAGGTTAGTTAGGTTTACGTAGTTGTGAGTTGTACGGGACTGATGATCTCAGATGTAAAGTCCCATAGTGCTCGTAGCCATTTGAACCATTTTTGACCTCAAAAAGGCGGCTCGAGCGTAGCAACGTTACATTGATGAGGTGTTACGAGGATTATGCTTCACCTTCACCTATCTCGACAATATACTGGTGTTTTCAGTGACACAACATCTCTACGAGTTGCACCGTAAAGCAAATTTTGATAGACTACGTAGCTACTGGATTACAGTTAATGAAAATAAGTGTAACGTGCGAGAAAATCACGTGACATACTTGGGTCACACAGTTTCAGAAGACAGCACCCGCAAACTGGAAGAGAAAGTAGAACTTATACAACAAATACCTTGACCGGTGGATTTGTAACAGTTAAGTAAGTTCTTAGGTGTTGTAAATTTTTATTGTCGACATCTGCCTGGAGGAGCTGCTTCGTAAAAACCGCTCACATAGGCGTTAACAGGCCCTAATACCATTAACCATCAGAAGCTAGATTGGACACATTGCATAGAGCAAACCTTTATGTTCAAAAAGACACACACAAGTCTGAAGCAAACAATTTTACTGGTCCATCCTGAGAGAGACTCAAAAGTAGCTACAATAGTCGATGCAAGTCAGATAGCCACCGGAGCAGCGTTACATCAAGAGTCTGCGGGAAACTGGCAGCCGTTAGGGATTTTCTCACAGAAACTCACGGAAGCACAAAGGAACTGGAGTGCGTAAGACCGAGAACTGTTAGTGGTATATGAGGCAATATGGCACTTTCGGCCTTATGTGGACGATAGGCCAATTACAGTGCTCGCAGACCAGAAATCACTCAACTTTGCGTTCAGCAAGCGTATGGATGCTTTGTCACCTTGGTAGCTCAGACACTTAGACATGTACGAGGGTTGGAACTTCAATAGTGGCATCTATTTAATTACACCTTGTACGAAATCGATACGTGTTTCAAAGTTTTACTGACCTTCTAATAGTCACCAGCATTGTGTATAACCCGTTGCCAGCGATGTGGAACTCGTAGGATACTCTTAGCAGTGCATGTTGTGTCGACAGTTCTAGCGGCGCGGTTTATTGTCCGACAAATTTGTAGCAGTTCTGAAGCGAATGCCGTGAAGTGTTTCCTTCAGTTTAGAAATCCAGTTGAACTTATGCGAGCTTAAGTCAGTGGAGTGCAGTAGGTGGTATAACACTTAGCTCCCACATCAGTCTAACAAATCAGTAACGGCTTGCACTGTACATGCTTGAGGATTAACCTGCAAAATGATGGTCAGGTCCTGCAGAAAGTGTCATTACTTCTGTCTCTAAGCTGGTTGTAGGTTGTGTTCCAAAAATGAACGGCATAGAGACAGAAGTGATTACACTTTCTGCAGGACCTGACCATCATTTTACAGGACTATGCTCAAACACTTACAGTGCAAGCTGATTTGTTTGACTGGTGGGGCTGCTAAGTGCTATTCCACCTACTGCACTCCCCTAGCTTGAGCCCTCGTAAGTTCAACTCGATTTCTAAACTGAAGGAAACACCTCAGGGCATTCGCTTCATAACTGCTACAAATTCGTTGGGCAATAGACCGCGCCGCTCGAACTGTCAACACAACTGGTACTGCTGAGAGTATCCTACGACTTCCACATCGCTGGCAACTGGTTGTACACAATACTGGTGACTACTTTGAAGGACAGTTAAACTCTGAAACACGCATCTATTTTGTACGAGTTGTAAATAAATAATTGCCACTATTAAAGCTCCAACCCTCGTAAAAGGAACGCAGAATATCGTAACAGACTATTTATCAAGGGACACGGGGATAGCCAGTTCTGTGGATTACGCGAGATTGGCAAGAGAGCAAAGAGAAGACTCACAACTTTAGGTTTTTCGGCAGAGCATCTTCACTGGGTTGAGACTAAAGGAAATACTTCTGGAAGGTGAGGGCGTTAAAATATGGTGTGATACCTCACAAGGAAGACCTACACCGTTCGTTCCTGAAAGTCTACGGCGAGAGACATTCGAAAGTATACATAATTTGGCTCATAGCGGTACACGAGCAAGTATCAAGTTGTTGACGGAACGCTTTTTTTGGGCTGGAGCTAGGAATGATTGTCGAAGGTGGACACAGGCATGCTCTGCCTCACAACGTGGTAAGTTGGAACGACATGTGAAGAAACCAGTGTGGCACTTTGAAAAACCATCTGGTCATTTTGAACACGTGCACTTCGACATCGTTGGCCCATTGCCGATGTATGAAGGTTACCGTTATCTGCTACCAGCACTTGACAGGTTTACGAGGTAGGCAGAAGCCGTACCAATTCAAGACATTACAGCGGAGACAATCAGTCCAAGTTTCTTGGCGACATGGGTAGCAAGATTCGGATGCCCAGTGGACGCTACAACTGTCCAAGGTCGTCAGTACAATCCTCATTATTTCTTGAACTGGCGAACGTTTGTGGGTTCCGACGTCACCGAATAACAAGTTATCACCCTGAAAGTGACGGAACGATGGGGCGATGGCACAGAACACTTGAAGCTACATTGTTGTGTCACGGTGACAGTTGATCTACCGCATTGCCACTGGTGTTACTGCGCATGCGCACTGTTTTCAGACCAGACCTAGCGGCATCCACGGCAGCGGTTGTGTATAGAGAAATCTTGCGCCTTCCCGGCGACATCTCTTGAAGAGCGTAAGAGCGAAATTGACCTACCGTATTTATTGAAGATGCTTAAAGCACAGCTGGCTAACGTCAGGCCACAGCCGTCGAAATGGCATGTCGACATTCCGTCATTTGTGCACCGAGACTTAAGAAAGTGTTTGCATGCCTTGAACCGACCAGTAAGATCCCCATTGCAGCGCCGCATACTGGACCTTATAAAGTACTGCAACGTAATGCACACACAATGAAGCTCCTGATTCACGATAGACCGGTTACTCTGAAAGTCGATCGAGTGAAGTCTGCTCATTTGCTGCTGGATGATTTAAAGCAGGAGCCGGCCACTGTGTCCGAGCGGTTCTAGGCGCTTCAGTTCGGAACCACGCTGTTGCTACGGTCGCAAGTTCGAATCCTGCCTCGGGCATGGATGTGTGTGATGTCCTTAGGTTAGTTAGCTTTAAGTAGTTCTAAGTTCTAGGGGACTGATGACCTTAGAAGCTAAGTCCCATAGCGCTTAGAGCCAATTGAACCATTTAAAGCAGCAAGACGTACAAAACTCGCTGCGGAATATGACTCCATAATAGGAGCAAGCATCTTCCAGAGCAGACAAACCGAATGTGGTGGAAGATTCGGCGGCGGAAGAACAAGACACACAAACAGGTGATTTATACATGGGCGATTTGAAAGGTCCAATAGAAGTTTCTACACCTACCTGGAATTGCGCGCTATCGAGAGGGGTCTGTGTGGGAGTGGGAAAATAAACAAAATAAATAAACAGTTACTCAGAGTGCAGCAGTCGTCGGCAAAGACGTTCATTATTTGAGTACTGTTTATTCTTTGCCTTTGATCTATGTTGTCTGAATGTTCCATTGTTGACTATTCGCTTTTATGTTTTACGAAAAGAGAAATAAAGTTATGTTCTCGTTTGTGAATATAAGAAGTTATTTTTTAATATAGTTTTACGTAGTGACCATAACACTATACAGGATTTGGGTTGGGTAGTCATTTCGCAACCTGATCCGTGTATCAAGATATTCACTTTTATCGCTCTCGAATAATCTTCAAGGAACTTCCTTTCCGTGTGATAATACGCTCCCAAAATGCCTCGATAAGTTCCTCGCCTCAAAACCACATGATTTCTATAGTCACGAAATTGAAAAGTTACCCCAGTGTTGGCAGACTGCTCTAAATAGTGAAGGAGACTATATTACTGACGACTAAAGCCTCTGTGATGTGTGTCTGTTGTGTTTATTAATCTTATGGGAAAACGGTACGATTAAGTGCACCAACTCAATACTTTCTGGTACGGGTTCTAGACCTCCCCCACAAAATTTTCCTATATCTTTTTTTATTAATATCAGAAATTTATTTGGAAGAGAACCATTTTACAATGATATTGCATCCGTCAGTATAATACAAGAAAAATATCTAGTAGGTTAGACATATACACTTACGTGTCAATATAAAGACATATTTAATGGAGAGGAAACAATAGATGCGGGGGCATGATCGTCCTAGCCTTTAGAACAAGTAATTAGGAAACCAACGGAGAACCTAAACGAAGATGGCCAGACAGAGTATGGCCCTCCATCCACATACGTCTACATCTGTGAACACACTTCGACAGTCACCACGCGGTGAGTGGCGGAAGGTGACTTGTATCATGAGTAGTCATTCTCTTTCCTGTTCCACTCGCAAATGGACCAAGGGGTAAATGACGGTCTTTATGCTTCAATAAGTGTCCCAGTTTCTCTTATCTTGTCTTCTCAGCCGTTATGTGAAATTTAAGTTGGCGGCAGAAGAACCGTTCAAGAGTCAGTCACACCTTTCAAGTCTCAAAGATCTATGATATATACATAAAGACGTGGGTTCGAATCCCAGATCTGGTACAAATTTTCGTTCGTTCCTTCAGTCTGTATGTATACAACATGGACGTCTGAGACTTGATAAGAACGCTGTATCCATACAGTTTCATCTACAGCAGTACTATAGATCTAACTTGCAACCATGAATTAGTAAAGAAAAACGATTACAACATTTTATGCTTGCAAAACACCCTGAATAAATGTTCCTTCCTAATGATTCAGCTGTGAGTGGTAGCGTAAAATCCATGGAAAAGAATCAGGAACAGCGATGCAAGGAAGTATCAAATGTTGGTATTTGTCTGTACTTGCAGTTCAGTTGTAAGCAACCCCTGGGGAACTTGCATGGCAATGTAGTGTTGTGCAGATGCAGCCAAACTAGCTTTTGCAGAGGACCTTTCTCTGCTGACTTCAAATAAAGCAAAATGTCAGACGCTCTTCTATAAAGAACAAACTGAAATAATTACTTAACGATTACTTCTTATGCTACAGCAGCAAGCAGGTTTTCCGTATTTCTATTAATGTTTAGGATGTAATACTTCATTGACCTGTAATGACAATACCTGTGATCGGAGTAATAAAAGAATGGATGTTTAACCTCTGTATTGTATTGTAGATACATATAACGCAATACGTTTACACGCGCACTTCCGGTCATATCTCATAAATTCAGCTGAACTTGCAATCTAATTGCAAGTAATCTCTACTTGATATCAGGATCGAATGTGCCGTAAGCGTTCGAATAGAGGATGAACTCGAAATCCGCTGACAACATTTCATTGATTCTTTAGGCTGTCTACGGCGAGACTTCAGTCGAGCAGTCTTTGGGTATCACAGAACGGCGCAGCGGTGAACACAGTGCAGTGCAGTTGCCATCGATCAGTACCTCCATTCTGCGGTCGTATTCATACTGGGTGAACTAGAATTCAACTGACTCATTTTCGACGGTTGCTCAGAAATATTTCCTACTTCGGACCAATGGGCTCGTTACAGAGCAATAATGTAATCACGATTTATTTGATTTGATAGCGCAGTCAACCATGTTTCAGCAAGAATGGCAGTAGCATGATAGAATCAAAACTATGCAACACGATACAAAGTGGGAGGTTTCTAGATACCAGGGGAAATTCAGCATATGAAGAAATTAGTCTGTACGATACACCATCTAAACTGAGCGGACTGGAGTGAGGCAGGGTGGGCTCGCGAATCGGCAGGTGTGATAAGCTTGAATAGTAGCAGGAAAAAGTCTCCCTTGGATATGTTGAGGAAACTGAGGACAGGGGGGGTGGGGAAGGGGGCACCTTGCACTGCATACAACTGCGTTACACTGGGCAGGCGGACACAGTCGCCTCAGATGCATTTTAATGTCGATAGCAGGCGGACTAGTGGAGAGATCAGTGCCGCACATGGCCGATTCCATATTCTACATCCCACATAGGCTCCAGGTGACTGCGAGACACTCCGGGCACCACCCTCAGAGATCCAGGTGCCAGATGCTTGTCTGTAAACCATCTCATCTCACATGAGGGTGGCGGCTGAGTGGAGCTAAGGCCTGCAACCATGGTGATGCAGAGGCTGCAGTGGGAAGGGGAGGAATCTGTCAGTGCAAGGGGCTACGCTGCAGACTGGCAGTTCACTTTCAGCATGCAACCAGTACAGGTAATGACACTGGAGTGCAATAGCAATCTGGTGTATGTCTACCCACTGTGGCCATGCCCTCTCAGCTGTGAACAGTGGTAGTGGGTGAGCGATATATTCTGACATATGGCCAACCTGTGTGAGGCTGGCAGTAGTCTCTAGTTTCCTAGACAGGTGGCTGTGAGAGACCCGATAACGGTATTTTCGAAGCATGTAAAGCCTTTGTATAATTGCTCAAATGTTAAATTAAAAACCCCCAAACTGTTTAAATAATTAACTCCAGCACTTCCATGTATACTTCAGCATAATTGGTTAAATTGCAGTGACATTTGTTCAAAAAATTATTTGAGCTCCTTCACAGTGTACCTGTAATGTAGCAAGAGTAATTGGTTTAACTACAGTATAATTCGTTTAAGAAATGAATCCAGTCCTCCACAGTGTAACTGTTCTTTCTTCAACAAGGGTGTAAATAGTTTAAATATAGTTTAATTTCTTTAAAAGAATTGATGCTCCACCTCCACAATGTAAATGCCATACAGAAAATATGTAAGTGTTAAAAAAAGTCTCTCTCATGTACAAGTGGGCCACATCTGCCATCTTATTCGTCCTCTGTATGTCACAAGCTCGTTAAAAAAAAAGTCTGCAACAATCATAACTTGGTTTACTAGGCATCACAGGTGTACTAGACACCCCCTCCCAATTGTACCATGTAATAATAAATCAGCTTGAATCTCTGGTGCCAGGTGCATGTGTATACTAGTAAACCCTATTGTCTGCACCTGGAGTCAGCCTGCAGGGATGAGAATCAGGATATCCTTTAGAACTGGTCTAAGCTGACCATGAAGTGGACAAGTGACCACATCTGCTATGTTGGAGCTGCCATTTTGGATTGTGATGTCATCAGTGACATCACTGGAATTATGATCAACATTCTGGCTGCATCAGTATCGTCAGTCTCACCATCTTAGATTTTATAATTAGGACAGCTTGGACTGCCATCTTGGTTTGACTACTGAACCTCACACCTCGTCAGAGAGCAAAATCTGGCAACAATGAAGGTGGTAATAAATCATGTCTCACCCTTTGTCTGCATATGGGTGAAGGGGGGGGGGGTGAGTTGGAGGGTAGGTAGGAGAGGGTGGTGTACAGGATGACCTGCACCTTGAGGGATACCTGGCAACAATGCAGGCTGTGCAAAAGTGTACCCAGGCAAACTACTTTCGTCATGGCAGGTGAGGTTGACCCTTGCATTGTTTCAACATGTAATTCAAGGTGCAACATATCGTCTTTGCCTGCAGCTAAGCAATGGACTGCTTTGTGTCTCACCAGGAGACATTTCCACACTCTGCCACCATGACATAAGCTGGCTCTCAGTCATTTGCCACCAAGAGATGGAAGATGGACGTCCAAAGATAAGAGCTGGAAATCATGTGGAACATATAGGCTGTGAGCAATTTCCAGAACTGAACGTTATTTTGAGTGGTGCTTGTTTATCAACTTACATGTGCTTGTATTTGTTGCATGATGGTCCTGTAACTTAACCTGCTATTAATGGCTACAGAATACACAGGCAAAGTGAAATTACTGAATCGTAGTCATTGGGACCTGTTGGACTTGCTCTGTGAGCATAGTAGTGTGTATACTGAATGAACATCTGAAGTTATTTGCTGTCATAGGGTTTCTTATATTAGGTGTTTTAGGTTTGAGTTAATCTGATTCAGTTTAAAAGGTTCACTTGTGGCTAACCTATGTCGTTAAAGGTTTCTATCTGTTCATGGCATAGTGATTTTTGCTTAATGGGTTTGCACCTAGCCCTTAATTTATCATTACTACTGCTGCCTTTGTGTGATTTAATTTTGTTCTCCAGATTAATTTAGCTGCTTGTTGCTTTAAGTGGAACCTTTGTGGGTGTTGTTGCTCAAATTTTATTTATTCTTTCATTTATGCAACCAGCATGAGTCTTTTCCATTTTATCTAAAGAGTTTAAGTAATACATCCTTGATTTAACTAAGATTTTAGGTCATGATTGCCCATTCCTTCTTGTCATTTGCTGGGCTTATAGGTATCAATTGATGAGTCGACTGTTGATGCATTCTTGTTTCTTTGGAATCTATGTTAATTGAAACCTTCTTTGAGTGCTCAAGTAAAAGTCTGGATTTTATACTGTGACATTTGAAAATGTTTTATAGGAGTTCCACACTATCTAGTGCTTCCAATCAACAACAGTAACTTTTTCAGTTTTCAGTCGTTATTGGTTACTTGTTCCTTTACACTTAATTTTGAACTGTGTGCTTTCAAATATCAACTGAAAGTTCCTCAATTTGTAATTAGTAATTTTCTTGTTTTCTTACAGTTAATTGCAATTTTTGATGTTCTTGTGTTTAATACAAAATTAGGAACTACAAATTTATTATTAAATAAAGTATTTCATGGATGATCTGTTCTATTGTTGAGATATTGTACCTTACCCCTCCCTGCTCAATGCTTGCTGCAGTATTACAGAGGTGATTTGTTGGATGTTGTACAATATCACGATCAAGTCTTATTCTGTGACCTATATGAAGGTACTAATGTATGATTTAGAGGACGGTTTGTAAATTTGCCATTGTTGCTTTTTGTTTGTTCAAGGCACTCAACATCGTTGTCATCAAAGCAGCTACAAACACTGTGAGAGAATGTGGTTGAAACATATAAGAAGCAAACACGACCCAAGATGTGTAAAATCTCATTAGCTCTCCCAGTCTGTTTTTCGAATGATCAAAGTCACCCTCAAGCAGACAAAACAGAAAAATTTTCGCATAGTCTGTGTTTTAAACTGGACTATTAAAATTCAAATAAAAAAGTTCGTCGTCCAGAGCTTGAAGGCCTAAGTTACGGCAACCAGGCGCCGTGTCATCCCATGTGATGCAGCTTCATGCGGGTGTGGTATGGATGTGCGCTTGGTCAGAAATCACTCTTCCCGTCGTTTCGCCGACATTAAAGTGCTTGCAGCCGCTACTTCTCATGAAATAGCTTATTAATTGGCATCATGAGGCTGCGTGAACCCCGCACCAGTCCTTCCACCAAGGAAAAATTCTTGGCAGTACCAGAAATCAAACCTGGGACCTCCACATAGTAGCCATCTAGACTGAGAACTCATCTGTCGAGATGGACTCAAAATATAAATAGAGGAGGAAAAACAGAAACTAAGTAATGAAACCGATAAATTTGGTTAACCAGTGACTTAGATAATTTTCAGTTCAGGTGTGAATGCCATGAAGGATCTATTGATGAAAGAATATTATACTTTATTTTTGGATACAAAGTAGTGTGGGAGCGTGATGACGAGGAGTCACGATATGGAAAGGAAAGATTGCAATCTGGTTGGTGGAACACATAGAGACTAGAAAGCAAATTGTTGAGAAGGAATTTGAGGAGAGGTAGAGGAAGTCATTTGAAATATTGTTGAAAGAAAATACAGACTGCACCTAGATAAAGGGTTAGGACATACTCTGTGGGATTGGAAATTAATAATGAGACCACAACGTAGTTATTAGTGAGTTTGTGAAATATGTATTAGTGTTTAATACTGTGAGGATTCAGTAGAGTATGATAAACTGGTGAAGTATTCAGTTTTGGTAGCTGTGAGCGGAAAGAGAAGCGCAGTAGATGGATTTCAAAGCTTTGGAGGAATTTGTTAAATTTTGAAGATTCATAAGCCCATATTAGGCTGAGATATCTGAATATGATACGTATGAGCGTGTTCTAGATCTAGTGGATACTGAGCGGATGAGTATGATCAGTAGACATAAACATTTTAATTGTTACCTAAAAAGATAACTTAGTTAATGTTTTGTTTATTTCAAGGTATATGTTTACAGCCCTGGCACATACTGAAATTCCAACGCTGCAGAAGCATAGCACAACACAAAATGAGACAAAATTGCGCATTCCATTCATAAAGTGGGTTATTATTGTGCAGCAATTCGTTTTCTTTCTTTGAAGGGGAACAATGTGGCAACAATCCATGCTGAATTGATGAAAGTGCACGGCAGCAATGCACATTTGATTCAGCGGTTAGATAGTGAAGACGCTTCGAGTGTGATGCAACAAGTCTGAATGGCATAGAACAAATTGGTAGACTGCCTCTCTAAGTAGAATCAGGAATCGCAACAGAAACAAAAGCCCTGTTTCTCGACGACCGACGTATCACAATGGAGGCAAATGGAAAATCAAGAACCATTTGTCAATACCTTGCACGATTTTTTACAACTTAAAGGCCATCTCCAACTGGGTTCCATAACTGCTCTCGCCAAATCAAAATGCGTAAACCGTCACAGCAGCGGAAATGGTGTATCTGTGTTAGACAAATCCAGATGTCAACATAAGCTTCCTGATAATCATGGATGAGTGCTGGGTGCACCACTGTTTCCCCAAGACAAAGGAGCAAAGCAAGCAGTGGAAACTTGTGGATTAACCGCTACTTTAAAAGGCGTAGACTTTACTATCGTTGACCCGTGTGCTGCAGGGTTCTTTTGGGCTACCATGACGTCATGTAAATACTATTGGAAGTGCTGAAACAGAAATAACTCATCAAACTGTACTTCAAGTTTATGAAAATGTGTGTGTATAGTAATGAATTTGTTTATTTTGAATCGTATATATTCAGTTTTAAAGATTATCTTTGTGATGAAAACATCAGTACACAAATTGTAAAACTTTCATTACAGTACTCGTTTCAACGTGATGGAGGTATGATAAGGAATTTTATTACATTCTTTCATGTATTACATAGGAGCACTAGACATAAAGAACTGTTTGAATTAATAGGAGAACATACTTCACTTACATCTGTACTAAATACTCTTTTTCAGCATCAGCAATGTTAGATATTGCTTGTTGTATTGAAAATAAATATTTATCTTATGAATTAGAAGAATGTTCTAGAAATGATTTATTGTTATGAATCATCTAAATTATGATAATGGTGTTTTAAACAGTTAAAAACAATATATTCTGGTAATCCAACTAATTTCTATTAAATGTGATAGGGTTTACAATTAAGCCAAAATTCCTGTAATGTTTTAATTGTGTTTTTGTGAAGATTATGTATGGGTTGACAGGACTCAAAAGTATTATTGGAAATCATGGAGGATTTCTAGGTTAGCAGCTTTACCTGTGGTTACTTGAACCTTTGGTAATTGGGCTACACATGGCCCTTTTTAAAAAGGATAGCTAGATGAAGTCACAGGGTCAAGATGTACACATCTGCTTCCATGCCAAGCAGCTAACTCACTGCAGATAATAATATGTAGCTGTGATCCTTCATTCAAATAGGGTATGCATTAGCTAGAATTGTGAATTAGTAAACAGAAATATTAAATAAATGTTAAATGACTAATTATTAAAAATGGTTCTTGTATAACGTCTGCAATTGACGTAGACATCAGAGAAATTTGCTGAATAACGTATATCCAAGAAGGTAAGTTTCAAATAAACTAAAAATGAATCTATCACAACGAGTTATACTACAGACAAGAAGATAACATTATAAAATGCAATAAAATTGTGTTAAGTACGTTACGAGAATGATAGAAGAATCCCCAATATAATCATCTGAGATGTGCAATATTCTTTAAACATTTGAAATTTTCCCGGCGAATCAATTGTTCAGATAGATTTCGGGCTTGCAGCCGGTCGTCGTAAACTTCTTCGCACGATATTTCGGCTGGACAACTGCCAGCCATCTTCAGGTGAGCCGAACGAGGACTGACGAAGATGTTCTCCGTTCCGTCTTATATTATATTTACATAACTAATTAAATCCGCATTGGCATTGTTTGGAACAGGATTAAGTGCTAACGTAAATGTTCGTGTTAGTTTAATACTTGCAGATGTATTTTAAAAAAGCATGAGCTTTCTCAATTACTTGATTACACTAAAACTAACGCACTTGAGTAGATACAGATTTTGCAGTATTATTCGTTACTTTATTTAATATCTTAGTCTCAGTCTCATTAACGGTCTAGGAGAAGAATGAACACATACCATTACGAGGTAAATCCATGTCGTGTTTTCTAATTTTAATGTGGCCAATAGTAGGTTTTTTTAAACCAACATTCAAATTTAACAACCTTATCAACAGTTTAGAAGCAATGACCATTTCTTAAGCTAATGCAAATGATTCACTAAATATACTTCATCAGTGGCACATTCACAGCGTCCTCAGACGTTCCATGTGGTATAAGAAATGACTACTCAGAAGGCCAATTTCATGAAACTGAAGCCTGCAGGGTAGTAATTCAGCGTGTTTGTATTCCACATAGAATTCTTTGTACCTCCTGTTGCAGGGATATTACTAATGTATGTAGTGTTACGAGTTTCAGAAAGCCTTTCATGGCCCATTAACAATTGTTAGATTTGCAGCCTCATTAAAAATTAACATTGGCATATGAGTAACACTACTACTTGCACTTAAAGTACTACCAGTTTCAAAACAAGCTTCTAAGGTAAATGGAGTTAAATAAATCCACAACTTTTTACAAAATAATTCTACCGCAATGCATGATACTTAATTTTACGTAAAAACTGACATAACTGTGTTTCTCATAAACTGCTTCAGACAGAACTAATCATATAGATACAACTTTGTTATTTTCAGGAGCGACATCGAACTACTTACAGGTATAGCCTCAAAACGTGTATTCACAACGATTACAGTATTTTACTCCATTTACTCCATCGTTTTAAATAAAATAAATTGGCTTGACTGTCTAAAATTGGTTCCATTGGTTGAATATTCCGTATTGTTCTTACTGTGAGGTATTTGTTGATCATACTGCGGCCGGTCGCCGACTTCGACTTGAGCAGTTGAAGGCCTGCTAGGAATTTAAGACAACGGCCTTCATATTCGTTGTCTATTTAATTTTGTTGTATTTCTCGTCTCGAAAAAGGTCCAGGGGTATAATATAGTCTTGCCTGGAACGCTTTGCGTCGGAATTGTCGCCGTTGAATACTTTCGCCCAGTGATGGTCTTCTAAAGCGTCAAAAAGTCTTGATCGCCAGCTGTTAATTCTAAATACTCATTTACACTGCCTCTCTTGCATTCCATTTCTTGTCTTTCTGCTTTTCCTTTTGTTTATTTTCTTGCTGACCAGGATAACTGGTATCCTTCACAACGAGTAGCATACTTATTACATTTAGTGCCACTTTTATCACGACGTGAATCGGCCACACATCGTAACTCGTAGCTCACTATTTTATAAATATCTTTGCTTTTCGTTATCGGTTTGATCCAACTTATTACTTGACAACGACCTCTCTAGACACAACTCGACCTTATGGTCTGGCTTCTTTCGTTCCTGTAGTAGCAAGATTGGAGGGTCTACTAGTATATTCAAGTTGTCTGCAAAGTCACACATCGTTGGAAAAATGTGTCACTGCTATGGTGAATGTGTAGGGAAACATTGACTACATCATCAAGTTTATGGTAGCAGCTTGATGTTTTCGACGTGGTTGTTGAAACCTTATGACTACCTCTCGTATGTGGTGGACAGGAAAGTTACACTTAGACTTATAGAGAAGGCCTTTACCATTTCCACCATACACTTTGGTTAAAATAAATACTTTATATAGCACTGCTGACAAGATTCTGTATTATGTTAATGCATTTCGATTATTTAGATTCGATTGTGGCGTTGGTACTCAAAGGTTTGTGACCGCTGGATTTCTCGCGGCCTAACAGAATACCATAAAGAAATGGGTTCAAATGGCTCTAATAAGTATGGGACTTAACATCGGAGGTCATACGTCCCCTAGATTTAGAACTTCTTAAACCTAACTAACGTAAGGACATCACACTCATCCATGCCCGATGCAGGATTCGAACCTGCGACCGTAGCAACAGCGCTGTTCTGGAGTGATGCGCCTAAAATCGCTCGGCCACATCGGCCGGCGAAGACCATAAAGATCAACGAAGGACTATCTGGGCGGAGTTGCTTGCGCATTACGAGGCTGATCGTGACCATTTTTTGTGGAAAATCCTCAATGGCGATGAAATATGGGCCCATTCACGTCGAACCGGAAACAAAACGGTAATCCTTGGAGCGACACCACACCACCTCTCCTTCGAAGAAAGAGTTCAAAACCACACTCTGAGCCGCTAAAGTTATTGCGACGATATTCTGTGATTCTGAAGGGGTTGTTCCATTTGTTGTCCTGCCTCCTGGTGCAACGATCAACTGTGAAGTGTATCATGTTATTGTCAGGAAAATAGAGAAACGGCTTCACAGTGTTCGTCACCACGAAAATGGAAACGAACTACTTCTTCCGCGAGAAAGCGTGTGGCTTCAAGCAAGTCTGCGTACCAGAGAGGAGCTCACAAAACTTCATTGGTCTGTTTTTCCTCATCCACCCTGCAGCCAGAGCCTCGTACCTTCCTACTTCCATGTGTATGGACCAACGGAGGATGCAGTTCACGGGAATAAGAACGCGGATGGTGGGAGGTTATTGTCGCAGCTCGACCTGTAGAGTGATAACACAACCCAGACAGCTGAGGTAAGGCAGTCGCACTGAACAGAGATTACGTTGAAAAATAAGGTATCGTAACTAGAAGAGCGGGAATGATGTGGTGTATTGGAATCCTGCATAAAACAATCTGCTTTCCGAACAAAATTGTTGCATTAGTTATTGAATGCCATTTGTCATTGAGACAGCCGTTACAAGAGCCGATCACGTTACTGGTGCCAACGCCGATGTGGAGACGAGGTGTACCAGTTTGTACCGATGTATCTCAAAATGTGCTAAAGCTAGAAAGTAGCCAATAGTGTTAAGTAAAGGATTTACTTCAACCAAACTGTATGGAGTAAATAATGACATCTTTGTCTGAATTTAGGTACTCAGCAAGAAATAATCTTAACGACTTAGATTTACAGCGTCTGTTCCATAACGCATCAAAAAAGAAAATATGGTGATTTAGAGTTAGCTGAAAATTGGGGAAGCGGAGGGCGCGGTGAAGCGCGCGCAGTGACATACAGCTGCCCCGCGCACCGCCTCGCAGCGGTCGTGACAAGTGCCGGCAGCTGCACTACTTTCCCAGCTCGGCGCCCGCGCACCCAGCTGCTCCCCGTAATGCATTTCTGCCATTACCGCAACTACCGGGCGAAGCGGCAAGCCACCAGCCGGCTTTCTGAGCTGCTGCTATCCGCGCTGCCTAAGGCATACCGTGCAGCGTTTGCGAAACGCGACGCGTGATGCACATATCATGTCCTAGTGCGCTCTCTTCCCTCTCTCTCCACCCCCGCCTCCACCCATCATCGCTCTTACCGTCACCCCTCTCCCTCCCTCTCTCACTCCTATCTCTCTCTATGTTCTATTCAATTCTACTGCACCTAGCATGACGAGCTAAGTAGCACAACATTGTGTGGAGGTAAGAATAAAAGATGTAAAAAGTAATATAGGATATATTAAGAGCCAAAGAAACTAATACACCTGCCTAATATCATGTAGGACCCCAGCGAACACGCAGAAGTATCGCAACACGACATGGAAGGGGCTCGACTAATGTCTGCAGTATTGCTGAAGAGAGTTAACACCATGAATCCCGCAGGGCTGTCCATGCATCTGTACGGGGGCCTGGAGATCTTTTCTGAACAGCACGTTGCAAGGCATCCCAGATATGCTCAATAATGTTCATGTCTGGGGAGTTTGGTAGCCAGCGGAAGTGTTTAAACTCAGAAGAGTGTTCCTGGAGCCGCTCTGTAGCAATTCTGGACGTGTGGGGTATCGAATTGTTTTGCTGGAATTGCCCAAGTGCGTCGGACTTCGCAATGGGTATGAGTGGATGCAGGTGATCAGACAGGATGGAAACGTACTTGTCACTTATCAGAGTCGTATTCAGACGTATCATAGCTCTGATATCACTCAAACAACACACGTCTCACACCAATACAGAGCCTCCACCAGCTTGAACAGTTACCTGCTGACATGCATGGTCTATGGATTCATGAGGTTGTCTCCATACCCGTACGCGTCCATCCGCTCGATACAGTTTGAAACGAGACTCGTCCGACCAGACAACATGTTTGCAATCATCAACAGTCCAATGTCTGCGTTGACGGGGGTAGATGAGGCGTAAACCTTTGTGTCGTGCAGGGTACACGAGTGGGCCTTCGGTTCCGAAAGCCCATATCGATGAATGGTTTGCATGCTGACACTTGTTCATGGTCCAGAATTGAAATCTGCTCCAATTTGCCGAACGGTCGCACTTCTGTCACGTTGAACGATTCTCTTCAGTCGTCGTTGGTCCCGTACTTGCAGGATGTTTTTTCGGTCGCTGCGATATCGGAGATTTGATGTTTCACCGGATTCCTGATATTCAGGGTACACTCGTGAAATGGTCGTTCGGGAAAAGCCCCACTTCACCGCTACTTCGGAGATGCTGTGTCCTATCACTCGTGCGCCGACTACATCATCACGATCAGACTCACTTATATCTTGATAACCTGCCATTGTAGCAACAGTAATCAATCTAAAAACTGCACCAGACACTTGTTGTCTTATATAGCCATTGCGGACCGCAGCACCGTATTCTGCGTTTTTACATATCTCTCTATTCGAATACGCATGCCTATACCAGTTTGTTTAACTCTTCAATGTATTACCGTTTACTCGTTTTATTCAGATTTTTAACTATCGATTTTATTTTTACATATTGCATTTCATTTGATAACTTACTGTTAGTGGCACAGTTTGCCATACAAATTCGTTTTAATTAATTACAGTATTCTGTTTTAAACTGCTGAATTTATGACACTGATCACAAACTTACCGCAGCACTAGTGCCGTCTACTGGCTATAGTTTTGTTTGGATGTGTATGTAAGACATTCCCGGACCAACTCAGCACTTGTTCTGCATCCATGTGTGCAGACTGTTTGACGATGATACGGGTAGCACAATACTTTTAATGGTAGGTATAAACAAAAATGTTGAATGCTTGGTGCTCTGCAGATTTCAGATGTTTATTAAAAGACATCTTCTGTATATCATGAGCTGCAATGGAAATGATTTATTCGCTAAAGCCGATTTTCCGATTTATAACCCATCATCAGTGGCACGTGATGCAGAGGAATAAATAACGGTGTGTGCATCAATTTCTACAAAACGACAGTTGCACATATATAGCAGTAATGTAAGTCTACCTACATTATGCACTTCTATACCTATGACATGCTTGTCAGTTAATACGAGAGGTACTTAAATATGTCCTATAACATAGTACACAGTTTGTATGTATTTTATTGATGTCAACTTTTTTTAGGCAGTGACAGTTCTTGATAATGTTTCTCATAACTGTCATATATAGAATAAGTATGGAACTGAAAGATAAAGGAGTCTACATTATATATATTTTATTTAGAAATTTAGCAGTTATATAAACTGTATAAGTATGTCCTTAGGACATATTCTGAGCCGTGGTCACCGTTGTGCTCATACGGCAAAGACTACCAAATCCACCGGTTAGTCCCTCAACCGTTAGGGGTAAAACTCAATGGGACTCGGGGCAAGTAAGGCTAGCAACCTGCTTCCCTGGTACTTTAAATATGATGCTGTCAACAATCAGAGCAAAATTCCTCGGACCTTTGGAGGTGACGGAGTCCCACCTCTAACTGACAAACCAGGGACTCCTAAGATACGACTTGGCAAACAAATGGTAATGAGATGGGGAGCTATTAATATCATTGGGGGCTACTCTGGGATGAAGGTAGAGCTGGCAGAGGCTGCAAGTAAGATGAGACTGGACGTTTTAGCTGTCAGTGACATTCGGATAAGGGGTGAGAAAGAAGAGGAAGTGGGAGAATACAAGGTCTACCTGTCAGGAGTCAAAGCAGGAATATCACAATGGGGTGTAGGGCCTTACATCAGGAAAGAAATGGAACCCAGCGTAGTTGCAGTAAGGTGTGTAAACGAACAACTGATGTGGATAGATTTGACAGTGTCTAGCAAGAAAATTAGGATTGTGTCAGTATATTCGCATTGTGAAGAGACACATCAAGATAAGCTGGATAGTTTTATAAGGCACTCAGTGACGCAGTTGTTAGAGTAAAGGACAAGGACAGTGTTCTGCTCATGGGTGATTTTAATGCCAGGATTGGAAATCGAACAGAAGGGTATGAAAAGGTTATGGGTAAATTTGGAGAGAATATGGAGGCCAACAGGAACGGGAAACAACTCTTGGATTTCTGTGCCAGTATGGGCTTAGTAATCACAAACTCCTTTTTTAAACATAATAACATTCACTGGTATACTTGGGAAGGCAGGGGAACCAGATCTGTCATTGACTATATAATAACAGACCAGGAATTCAGGAAGGCTGTGAGGGACACACGTGTATTCAGGTGATTCTTTGATGACGCTGATCATTATTTCATCTGCAATGAAATTGGGATTGTGAGACCGAAAGTGCAGGAGGTCGGGTCCATATGTAGGAGGATAAGAATGGAGAAACTTCAGGATAAGGAAATCAGGCACAAGTACATAACAGCGATCTCAGAAAGGTACCAGTTAGTTGAATGTAGTCAATTACAGTCATTGGAAAAGGAATGGACAGGGTACAGGGACAGTGTACTAGAAGTGGCTAAAGAATGTGTTGGAACAGTAGTGTGTAAAAGTAGGATGAAGCAAACAGCTTGGTGGAATGACACAGTCAAGGCAGCCTGTAAAAGGAAAAAGAAGGCGTATCAAAAATGGCTACATACTAGAACTCAGGTAGACAGAGAAAGTTGCGTTGAAGAAAGAAGCAAAGCCAAACAGATAATTGCAGCATCCAAGAAGAAATCTTGGGAAGACTTTGGAAACAGGTTGGAGACTATGGGTCAAGCTGCTGGAAAACCATTCTGGAGTGTAATTAGCAGTCTTCGAAAGGGAGGTAAGAAGGAAATGACAAGTATTTTGGACAGGTCATGAAAACTGCTGGTGAATCCTGTGGATGCCTTGGGCAGATGGAGGGAATATTTTGAAGAGTTGCTCAGTGTAGGTGAAAATACGATCAGTAATGTTTCAGATTTCGAGGTAGAATGGGATAGGAATGATGATAGAAATAGGATCACATTTGAGGAAGTGGAGAAAATGGTCAGTAGATTGCAGTGCAATGAAATTAAGTCGGAACTCATCAAGTACAGTGGAATTTCTGGTCTTAAATGGCTACACAGGATAATTGAAATGGCCTGGGAGTCGGGACAGGTTCCATCAGACTGGACAAAAGCAGTAATCACACCAATCTTTAAACATGGAAACAGAAAAGATTGTAACAACTACAGAGGTATCTCTTTAATCAGCGTTGTGGGTAAAATCTTCTCACGTATTGTTGAAAGGGAAGTGCGAGTATTAGTTGAGGACCAATTGGATGAAAATCAGTGTGGATTTAGGCCTCTTAGAGGTTGTCAGGACCAGATCTTTAGCTTACGGCAAATAATGGAGAAGTGTTATGAGTGGAACAGGGAATTGTATCTATGCTTTATAGACCTAGAAAAGGCATATGACCGGGTTCCTAGGAGGAAGTTATTGTCTGTTCTACGAGATTATGGAATAGGAGGCAAACTTTTGCAAGCAATTAAAGGTCTTTACATGGATAGTCTGGCACCAGTTAGAGTTGACGGTAAATTGAGTTCATGGTTCAGAGTAGTTTCAGGGCTAAGACAAGGTTGCAACCTGTCTCCACTGTTGTTCACATTATTTATGGATCATATGTTGAAAACAATAGACTGGCTGGGTGAGATCAAGATATGTGAACACAAAATAAGCAGTCTTGCATACGCGGATGACTTAGTTGTGAAAGTTTGCAAAGTAATATTTCAGAGCTAGATCAGAAATGTAAGGACTATGGTATGAAGATTAGCATCTCCAAAACGAAAGTAATGTCAGTGGGAAACAAATATAAACGGATTGAGTGCCAAATAGGAGGAACAAAGTTAGAACAGGTGGACGGTTTCAAGTACTTCGGATGCATATTCTCACAGGACGGCAACATAGTGAAAGAATTGGAAGCGAGGTGTAGCAAAGCTAATGCAGTGAGGGCTCAGATACGATCCACTCTCTTCTGCAAGAAGGAAGTCAGTACCAAGACCAAGTTATCTGTGCACCGTTCAATTTTTCGACCAACTTTGTTGTATGGGAGCGAAAGCTGGGTGGATTTAGGTTACCTTATGAACAAGGTTGAGGTTACGGATATGAAAGTAGCTAGGATGATTGCAGGTACTAGTAGATGGGAACAATGGCAGGAGGGTGTCCACAATGAGGAAATCAAAGAAAAACTGGGAATGAACTCTATAGCTGTAGCAGTCAGGGCGAACAGGCTTAGATGGTGGGGTATGTTACACGCATGGGAGAACCAAGGTTACCCAAGAGACTCATGGGTTCAGCAGTAGAGGGTAGGAGAAGTCGGGGCAGACCAAGGAGAAGGTACCTGATTTTGAAGTAATAGGTTTAACATCAGAAGAGGCACCAATGTTAGCACTGAATAGGGGATCATGGAGGAATTTTATAAGGGGGCTATACTCCAGACTGAACGCTGAAAGGCATAATCAGTCTTAAATGATGATGATGATGATGATGATATGTCCTTCGAAACAACAAAAGACGGGTAATGTGGACTTCTTGACCTCGGAGCAAGAACTATAATTTATAATATGTATAGATGAAGTACTACCTGACATCATCCTACGGGTTGTAAATTTACATCCACAACCATAGAATCTCCCCACAACTTATTCTCCCAGGGCAGCTTTTCAATTTTTTTTTATTTATTTTTTTTTTTTTTTAGTGAAAGTGCAGGGCTTCCTTTTAATGAATGTTGCCGCCCTCTCTAAAGTTTTCAAATGTCTGTTTCGTCTTTTATCTTTGCCTGTCAGAGTTTTTATTTCCTTGTAAAACTTAAAAAACAACACTGTGTATTTGTAATCATCTCTACATTGTGGGATTCTGGAGGACAGAATTATAGGCCCCTATTTCATCGAAGGATATCTTAATGGTAGGAAGTACACCACATTCCTGCAAGAAACTTTAGGTCTGTTATTGGAATAAATACCTTTAGGAACAAGGAACAGAATGTGTCATCAAGACGATGGGTGTACGGCATATTTTTCGCTGATGACTGGATATTAGTGCAGAGACAATTCCCAAGTCGTTGGACTGGACGCTGAGGAGATGTGTCGTGGTCAGCTCGTTCGCCAGATCTGACGCCTCTGGATTTTTTCTTGTGGCAATTCGTAAAAGACATTATCTACACCTGTAGATATGCGAGAGAGAATTGTGAAAGCATGTGCTTCGATTAGTGCCGATGTAATAAGGAATACCACTAAGTCCATGAGAACAAGATTGCAGCACTGCATTCATAGCAAGTGTCATCACTTTGAATACTTTCTGTAAACGGACGTTAATGCCACCTTTGTGCCCTTCGTTCACCTTGAAAGACCTTACCGTTACACATCACTAGATTCGTATCGGTAGCCGCTATCAGAAAAGAAGTACCAAACTATAGCATCCCACTTTAAAAAAACCAAGTTGACCTTCATATCTCGACGGGACCCCACCTGGGAACAAAAAACCAACGTCATATTAGACCCACGTTGTCCCATCCAACTTTTGTCCCACAAACTTTTCACTCCTATCATACTTTCGGAGTTATTCTTAGTGGCAATAGTTAGTGACTCAAGCTGTACACCAGTGGCAGCTTACACTTCGTCCTTACGGAGCGAAGAGGATGGAATAACAATAAAGAAAAGAAAAGTTCTCAGTGAAAAAGCTGTGCAGATATAAATTCTCATCTTGATAAAATTTCAAAGTAATGAAAACTGGCAACGTGTTTCAAATGTTCAGAAACGTAAAACTATAAGCTTTACAAAACGTAACAGTAGAACACTCTTGCAATATCGATGAGATACAATTATTGGAATTAGTCAATTCATACAAATACCGGGGTGTAACAATTTGTAGGGGTATGACATGCAATGAAGAGATAGGCTCAGCCATAGGTAAATCAGGATCTAGACGACTCATGGTCAGGGTATTGGAAAAATGTAATGGTTTTACAAAGGAGATTGCTTGCAAAACATTCATGTTACACATACTGCGAAAAAAAGAGAAGAGGCTGGAAGACATAGTCGGATGTCAGTATAACTTCGAACACCAACACATCATGAGCCGGTATGTAAACGATTACATTTGCAAGTCTCTAGCACATGTAGAACCGCCACCAGGGTAGATCAGTGTCTTTCGTGTTTAGTATTGTTAACAGACCTCGTAGGGTATATCAGGTACAGCATCAGATACTAAGTGAGCACTGTAAAGGATAAGGAGATGTCGCTTACTGGTTTGAGACAGTGTTTTCAGCAACTGATAAAGCGAGTATTATGGATCTCCATTTGGCTGGATCATCGAACCGTGCACCATCCAGTTTTTTTTAGACGTTTGGATGTTACAATGGAGCGATGTTTGACCGCATGGTAACGTGAGGTCAGGCTTACTGGTCGTCAAGCTTCCGGTCGATGACTACGTCTGCCCCCCACAAGGGAAGCAAGCCACATTTTGAACAAAGCACATCCGTGCTGCCCATCAGAGAAAAAGTAATGGATTTTTTGCAACATTTTTTGTAATCCATCACCATTGGTCGACTACTAGTAGCAGGCAAACTAGGGAACACGTCACACCACGAATGGCGGCGATTCAAGTAGTGGTGTGACTGGAATGCATAGGTTGTTGACGTATGACGTTTCATTGTGTTCGGCTATGAATCACGGTTCTACACTATCCGAGGCGACCATCGTCAGCGAATATAGCAGCGACACGGGGTGAGATCCCATTCTTACAGTTTTTGATGGGAACAGCACTGTTACTCCTGGTCATGGTGCAAGGAGCGGTCGGATAAGATTTCAGGTCTCGTCCGACAGTGACTGAGGAAACTGTGGCGTCACAACGGTACGTCCTGTATTTCATGCGTCCTCATATGCAACATCTCACGTGACAGTATCGTGGGGCTCTTTTTCAAAACAACAATGCTCATCTGTACTTGGCACGTGTGTCTATGAATTTTCTGATTGTTGCTGAGGTACCCCCGTGGAGAGCAAGATCCACCGATCTGCCCCAGTAGGCATTTGTGGGACTAGCGCGGACTTCAACTTAGTCCCACTACCACGACCCGTAATCCCAAGTGCCAGTTAAAATAGTTGTAGGCCACCTTGCCCCAGGAGAGCATACAACAGCATTATGACACTCTTCCAAGCCGGATCAGCACATTTCTCCAGGCCACAGGAGGTGCAGCATCGCACTAACTGTTCTCTTATTGCCAAGTTCCTTATTAATTTGACTCGACGTTGCAATCACTGAAGTAACATCACACATCCTCTCAACCTGTGAAGTTATATTTCGCCTTCTCTACTTCTGGTGCTTCACTTTTTTTTTTTTTTTGTCTGACCATATAGAATATAGCCCAAGTGTGTGGCACCCATACCAAATAGGACGAACAGAGGATATTCAGTGTATAGAAAGAGGGGCAACATGAGTAATCTCAGATTTCTTTTACCCATGGAAACGACGAGAAACGTGAAATGGTGGAACATGAAGTTAGACGTCAGCCATCGCACAACACTCTCTTCTCTGTCCCAACAGACCTCAGAAGGTCTATTGGGGCATGAGGTCAGCACACTGCCCTCCCAACCGTCTCAATCAAGTAGTTCCTCAATTGACCTCACAAGGGCTGAGTGCACTTCGCTTGCAATAGCGTTCGGCAGACCCTGACTGTCACCCACCCTAGTGCTAGACATGCCCGATAATTACTGGAAATCTTAGCTAAAAATTCTGGCTTCCGATCACATCAGTCGTTCAGTCATCATTGACTTCCCACCGTAACAGGATCTCAAGACAAATTTTGAAGGTAACCAATAAGACATTCAGCAGTGACGTATCATGCACTTTCTAAAGAATGATTTTGTGAACTTCGTTGCCAGGTTTCGTATGTTCGTCGAAGTGTTCTGAAACACTTGGACTGCATCTAGATCATGAAAATCGACTTCGAACCAGGTCAATGATAACTTTTAACGTACTTCGTTATACGAAGTGTCCAAAAATGATCAAAGATTCAGTCAAAGATTTTGGATTTGTAATCTAACATTTAACCACCGGGCCACCGTTATGAATCTTCAGATTCTTAGCAGAAGCTTGTAATGTATAAGGTGATGTTTTCATTGAAACGATTCTTTTTAATCGTAATTATGTTCCATCGATTCATACTTTTGTTCTTGCTGCGCCAGTTATCACACCTAAAAATTACAGATTGTTGAAAGATTTCGTATATCTATCATAGAACTTATACATAAATTTGCATCCATTACATAAAGATTTAAATCTGTAAATCGATCTCAGATATTCTCCTGCGTTCTAGTTCGATTCGATACGACGTTTCGTATCGATACTAGCAAAGAAAATATTTTTCGATAACTCAGTAATATTGGAACAATGGTATCTATACCGACAGTGATGGAGAGTATTGAATGTATATGTATCTGTAAGCTTTTCTTTAACACAGAACAACTTATGTGGGGTATGTAGCGAAATATCAAGATTATCCCATTTTTCACTATCCAACTTCAATATAATATCAATCTTAATACAAAAACTGCGCAATAGTGCTACAACGAGGAAATGTCAAATTAGTCCCTAAAACAGCAAGTGACAGTGGAAGAGTACGACCAGGGATTAATTTTTTATGAGGGCGGAAACCATGATAGGTGTATACGAGCAGCAGGAGTAATTAAGTCGACGGTATATGCATTGGTCGTGTAGACTAACAATGAGCAAAGGATAGAGAACTCGGAGAGTGCTGAGCTGCTATATTGCGTCCTAGATCTGAGCCGTATTTCACATTTTGTAAACTACCAAATCTTGATAAAATATTTTGCAGGACGCATGTGCACTTTAAATAAAAGTCGCCACGGACCTATGGGTGTTTTGAGCCACGGCATGTTTCTGAGCGAATACATCGCCCGTTTTACCTCCTAAACGAACAGTTCTAGACTGGATCTGTGCTATGCATTAAATGATATATAAAACCATCGCAAACGTATTATATAGAATTAACAAACGGAAATAAAAAAATTGTCACCTGAGAGATTCGATTCCATGTTAACATGAAAATATGCATGTAGAATGAGCATGCTAGCCGTAAGCCAGATCGGATCAAGACCGCCAAGACCCGTTGTAAAAATGTGTAATATCATTCTCAGGGCAGTGGAGACTAATGTCGCGACGGCTACATTCTGTGAGTGATTTTCAGCGATGTGTCGGAAGAGAAAAGGTAATGAAGAGAGCTGCCAAGAGGTGGACTCGGGATGAGGCTGCGCGTTTAATTACTTTGAGGACAGGCCTGCGTTATGGAATGTACAGTTTCTGGAATTCAGTAACTCAGGTAAGACGTAAAGATTGTTGACTGAAGTGGGTACAGTTTTTAGAACCTCCACAGAAAAAATATCCACAATTTAAGGAATCAAAGAAGTAGTTTTGTAACATAGCTCTACTACGATAAAGGAACAAGTGAAGTTACGTTCAACATTACATACTCCTGGAGGAACTAAGATCTCACAAGTAGAATAATGTTTAAAAGTATTCGTTTACGAACTCGGAAGATTGCCAATTTACTCATGTGATACACTTGTCTCAGTAATTTTGTATGACATGGTATTTATGAGTTATATTCGCTGTTGAAGAACAGATCTTCATTACTTTATGAGCGGTTCCTTAAGTCAATTCAAGTAAAAAGGTTTGTATAAATATATGACTGGAAATGCTTCATTTATCTGATATCCGCCCTGTCTGACTTTTGAACGTCTATGGGCATCGAGATGGAAGTCGTGCAATGTTATTTCATCGTAACTGTTACACCAAATACGCTAGAGATAATAGTGTCACAAGCAGTCGCTCTTTATCACTAATGTATTTACACATGTTAGTAGATCTATCTACTGGGTGATTCTTTCCACCGTGTACAAACTCTAGATGAGATGATACGGAACAAAAATGTTATAATGAACTTACGTCCGGAAATAGATCGTTTCTAAGCTAGAGGCCATTAATTCACTCATACATTGTTACAGAGACTGCGGTCTAATACGCGCGGTACCATACAGTCACAGTTACAGTCTTGTGTTTGCTGTGGTCTTCAGTCCTGAGACTGGTTCGATGCAGCTCTCCATGCTACTCTATCCTGTGCAAGCTTCTTCATCTCCCAGTACCTACTGCAACCTACATCTTTCTGAATCTGTTTAGTGCATTCATCTCTTGGTCTCCCTCTACGATTTTTACCCTCCACGCTGCCCTCCAATACTAAATTGGTAATCCCTTGATGCCTCAGAACATGCCCTACCAACCGATCCCTTCTTCTAGTCAAGTTGTGCCACAAATTTTTCTCTCCAATTCTATTCAATACCTTCTCATTGGTTATGTGATCTACCCATCTAATCTACAGCATTCTTCTGTAGCACCACATTTCGAAAGCTTCTTTTCTCTTCTTGTCTAAACTATTTCTCGTCCACGTTTCACTTCCATACACTCCATACAAATACTTTGACAAAGGACTTCCTGACACTCAAATCTATACTTGAGGTTAGCAAATTTCTCTTCTTCAGAAACGCTTTCTTTGCTATTGCCCGTCTACATTTTATATCCTCTCTACTTCGACCATCATCAGTTATTTTGCTCCCTAAACAGCAAAACTCATTTACTACTTTAAGTGCCTCATTTCCTAATCTACTTCCCTCACCATCAACCGATTTAATTGGACTACATTCCATTATCCTCGTTTTGCTTTTGTTGACGTACATCTTATATCCTCCTTTCAAGACACTGTCCATTCCGTTCAGCTGCTCTACCTGGTCCTTTTCTGTCTCTGACAGAATTACAAATACAGACTGAATAACATCGGGGATAGGCCACGACCCTGTCTCACTCCCTTCCTAACCACTGTTTCCCTTTCATGCCCCTTGGCTCTTATAACTGCCGTCTGGTTTCTGTACAAATTGTAAATAGCCTTTCGCTCCCTGTATTTTACCCCTGCCATCTTCAGAATTCATTCCAGTCAACATTGTCAAAAGCTTTCTCCAAGTCTACAAATACAAGAAACGCAGGTTTGCCTTTCCTTAATGTATTTTCTAAGATAAGTGGTAGGGTCACACAGTTACAGTATGTGCTGAAAATGGTATCCATGTGCCTCAACGCATAAAGGTATGCGTCGTAGCGTGTTCTGTCTCAGACGTTCACATCGGCCAGGCTGCATCCGAACAGTATCAAACGCAGCGTCATACGCTGTTCTAGTGTCTCCACATATGGAATACTTCTGAGATGGCTCCATAACCATATATGGCACGGACTGAGATCCGGTGAATGAGCAGGCCATGCAACTGGACCCCCTCGTCTGACCCATCGACCACGGAAGACCCGACTGAAAAGCGTCCAGACGTTAATGGCGAAGTGGGCTGGAGCACCATCTTGCAGCAGCCACAAAACGCTTTGAATCATCAGTGGCACTTCTTCCAGCAGGGAAGGAAAGTCATCCGCAAGAAACGCCGATAGCTTCGGCCTGTTAGGGGACATGGCAGCAAGACTGGTCCCAAAATACGGCCGTCAATTATCCCAGCTCTCACATTCCGGCTGTACCGATGCAGATGATTTGCTGTCATCGTACCATGGTGGTCCTGCATACTATCCCACAGATCACTGTTACGAAAGCTGAAATTCCACTCCGCGTAATGATGGCCTCATCTGTGAATAGGATGGATGACAGAAATCCCGGCGAAGAAACCAGTGGCAAAAATAGTCCCGAGATGGAAGGTTTGTCACTAGGGAACCCTGCACATGCTGTTGGTGATAAGGGTAGTAACAGTGTCATGGAGAATGTTCCACACGGTCGCCTGGCTTACCCTGTATGGACGGGCCAACTGCCTAGTACTGACATGGCGATCGCCTTCCCGCCTTCCACAGTGTTAATCATATTTTCCTCCAAGTCTGTCTTCCGAACATTTCGGGTACGTCCGTCATGATTTCCTGCTTCCTGAAACGACCCTGTCTCAGACAAACGTCAAACGCTGTTGCAAACATTGAATTCTGTGGTTGTTGTCGGCGGGGATAGGTCTCCTGCTACAACCTTGCTGCCCTTCGCCCGTTGCCGTTTGCCTTTCTGCAAGTAAACACCATGTCGGAAAGCTCTCGATTCGAATACGGAACCACTGAGTACAACGCTGTATCACACCAGCTACAGGGTGAGCCAGCAAGAGAAGTGAATCGGACACAACATTACCAATTACTGTGGCAGAAGAGTGCGCTAGGCCGTGACGTATGAGGGACAGTACCATCCTATAGGAGAGAAGTCATGCGTTCTGCAACTATGGCCGCATAGAACAGCACCTATTAGACCGCAATCTCTGTAACAAAGTATGACTGAATAAACGCTCTCTAGCAGGGAAACCATACCTTTCCGGACATTAGTTCATTAGATTTTTTGCACAGGGTGGAAAAAATCACCATGTACATTGGGAATTTTGGGTGCAGTTAGAAAAAGTATTTCTTCCATCTTCATCGCTGTCATTCGCGTAAAATTTCGAAATCAATGATATTCTTGCATGCTCCATAATCAACCCGCCACCTAATCCGCTCTCTTATCTAACTCAAACACGGTCGTTAACGTTTTTTCTTTGCCACCAAAAGTACAGTAAAGGAAGATGCAGCCCGACGCTCATCCATCGCAACCTCTTCCTTCACGCACAGAACTATGACAGAAAAGTCTCGTGGAGTGTGTGATCTCTCAGTTCTCACAGACACTCTCATCCTGCTGTGTAACCACTTCCGACATCTACTCTTAGAAGACGCTCAGACATTCACAGAAAGTACGCACAAGGATTAGGAACTATGAGGCAGCCACTATCGGCGATAATTCGCCCCTAGTGTAAACATGTCTGCGAATACTATCTTAGAGTACCAAACTGTCTGAGAGCAAAGCAAAAAACTCTCACATGTATCTCAGCCCTTAGGTTTTATTTTATTTCACAACTGATACAGTACTTCAAATGGTTCAAATGGCTCTGATCACTATGCGACTTTACTTCTGAGGTCATCAGTCGCCTAGAACTTAGAACTAATTAAACCTAACTAGCCTAAGGACATCACACACATCCTGCCCGAGGTAGGAGTCGAACCTGCGACCGTAGTGATCGCTCAGTTCCAGACTGTAGCGCCTAGAACCGCACGGCCACTTCGGCCGGCTGATACAGAACTGTGCACCGACTTCCAACTGTAGGCGTGCTATGACCAGAAATATTGATTATATATGTAGACATATGAAAGTATTATATCTAATTCTGACCAAATATTATATGTACACATTTTTAGCAAATTAAGTCCTCAATCGCATATTATCACCACAAGGTATTACAGATAATTTTGTACCATCATTTTTGTTACTTACCTAATCTTCGCCGCTTGATCCTACTTGTAAACTGCCTCTTTTAACATTCGCCGATAACTGAATGTGGACTACTACGAAGATATGGACACGTGACTTTGTACAGAGACTGTCGCGATACAATGTATCGTGAGTGTCTGTATACACTCCTGGAAATGGAAAAAGAACACATTGACACCGGTGTGTCAGACCCACCATACTTGCTCCGGACACTGCGAGAGGGCTGTACAAGCAATGATCACACGCACGGCACAGCGGACTCACCAGGAACCGCGGTGTTGGCCGTCGAATGGCGCTAGCTGCGCAGCATTTGTGCACCGCCGCCGTCAGTGTCAGCCAGTTTGCCGTGGCAGACGGAGCTCCATCGCAGTCTTTAACACTGGTAGCATGCCGCGACAGCGTGGACGTGAACCGTATGTGCAATTGACGGATTTGAGCGAGGGCGTATAGTGGACATGCGGGAGGCCGGGTGGACGTACCGCCGAATTGCTCAACACGTGGGGCGTGAGGTCTCCACAGTACATCGATTTTGTCGCCAGTGGTCGGCGGAAGGTGCACGTGCCCGTCGACCTGAGACCGGACCGCAGCGACGCACGGATGCACGCCAAGACCGTAGGATCCTACGCAGTGCCGTAGGGGACCGCACCGCCACTTCCCAGCAAATTACGGACACTGTTGCTCCTGGGGTATCGGCGAGGACCATTCGCAACCGTCTCCATGAAGCTGGGCTACGGTCCCTACACTGGCCGTACACCTCTGGTGATCGTCGAGGGGACACTGAATAGTGCACGGTACATCCAAACCGTCATCGAACCCATCGTTCTACCATTCCTAGACCGGCAAGGGAACTTGCTGTTCCAACAGGACAATGCACGTCCGCATGTATCCCGTGCCACCCAACGTGCTCTAGAAGGTGTAAGTCAACTACCCTGGCCAGCAAGATCTCTGGATCTGTCCCCCATTGAGCATGTTTGGGACTGGATGAAGCGTCGTCTCACGCGGTCTGCACGTCCAGCACGAACGTTGATCCAACTGAGGCGCCAGGTGGAAATGGCATGGCAAGCCGTTCCACAGGACTACATCCAGCATCTCTACGATCGTCTCCATGGAAGAATAGCAGCCTGCATTGCTGCGAAAGGTGGATATACACTGTACTAGTGCCGACATTGTGCATGCTCTGTTGCCTGTGTCTATGTGCCTGTGGTTCTGTCAGTGTGATCATGTGATGTATCTGACCCCAGGAATGTGTCAATAAAGTTTCCCCTTCCTGGGACAATGAATTCACGGTGTTCTTATTTCAATTTCCAGGAGTGTACATTGTCGCATGGAACTGGAAATTTGTGGTAAGGAATATGGGACCAAACTGCTGACGTCATCTGTCCCTAGGCTTACACACTAATTAAACTAACTTAAACTAACTTACGCTACGGACAACCCACACACCCATGCCCGAGGGAGGAATCTCCGACGGGGGGAGCCGCACGAACGGTGACAAGACGCCATGGTCCGCACGGCTACCCCGCGCGGCTAATGTAGCGTGACTTTGTCGCTAGATGCGTACGAGGCCTAAGAAATAAAAGTACCTACATGAGTGTGTGAAACCTAAGAAATTGTCATAATTACAAAATCAATTATAGCAACGCACTATAAATTACACTTGACGTATTGAGAGCAACTGCATTCCGATGCACGCAACCATCAGTTGTCAGTTCGCAATCCATGTCGGAAAAATTTCTTCTTGAATCGCCGGCAAGTTGCAACATCACTCAGCACATTCGCCTCACGCAAGTGCAGCACTTGTTTACAGCGTCGTGCTCTTGAGAAATATTATACGTCCTTTCTCCAGCTGCGCCTACAGCACAGTTTTTACAACAACGGTAAATATACGCTCGACGAGTTCTCACGCTTCGCTACAGTGAAACCTCCTTTGCATGTACTTATTTTCAAATAGTATCTTGCTGATTGCTCATAAAATGGTTCAAATGGCTCTGAGCACTATGGGACTTTAACATCTATGGACATCAGTCCCCTAGAACTTAGAACTACTTAAACCTAACTAACCTAAGGACATCACAAAACACCCAGCCATCACGAGGCAGAGTAAATCCCTGACCCCGCCGGGAATCGAACCCGGGAACCCGGGCGTGGGAAGCGAGAACGCTACCGCACGACCATACGCACTCATATTTCACACTCACGATCAGTTTTCGAAAGAAGAGTAAGCTTGACTTGAAGGAAAAAGAATGTGTTAAGACGGTCAAGCTGTATCTAATTAAAATGACACTAACGTATTTTTGCTGTTTCCACTGTTTCTGTACTTAATTAGACATTATAATGACAGAAGAATGAATTAGTATTTTCTTTGTTTTGAGGAGATTCAGGTTACTGAAGTAGTTTGGTCAGGTTTTAAAACAGCAATGATTGAGAAAATTTTGGCTTAGATCGCGTCTATGGAACTGGTACGTAACACGAAATGTGTTTGGAAACACGATTTAGAAACACTTTCTTGGTGAGAGTAGACACTACTGAAACTAAAAGTGGCTTTGTTTTGAAGACATTTACACTATTGTAATTTAAACAGAATTAGCAATGTAAAGGAAGGCTTTCGAGGCTGTTGTCACTGTCAATAAAGTACTTCAGTTTATTTGACTACGTTGCCTACATGTAGCATCCTAAAACGTTACGCCCAGTCAGGTCGAACCTCCGACAAAGGGCAGTTGCAACAGTGAACGAATCTTGGAAAATCTTACGTACTGGCAATATCGACACACATCCTGAAGAATTTAAATGATAGGATATTCGATGTTTGCCGTGCGGTTCTGGCGCTGCAGTCCGGAACCGCGGGACTGCTACGGTCACAGGTTCGAATCCTGCCTCGGGCATGGATGTGTGTGATGTCCTTAGGTTAGTTAGGTTTAAGTAGTTCTAAGTTCTAGGGGACTTATGGCCTCAGATGTTGAGTCCCATATTGCTCAGAGCCATTTTTTTTGATATTCGATGTTTATAACACCCAAAATTTCGGTCTGTGTGACAGCTATGGGGATTTCAAATAACACGAGTTGTTTTTAAGAAAAGTAGCCTACTGGCCATTAAAATTGCTACACCAAGAAGATGACGTGCTACAGACGCGAAATTTAACCGACAGGAAGTAGATGCTATGATATGTAAATGATTAGCTTTTCCGAGCATTCATACAAGGTTGGCGCCGGTGGCGACACATACCACGTGCTGACATGAGGAAAGATTCTAACCGATTTCTCAGACATAGACAGCAGTTGACCGGCGCTGTCTGGTGAGACGTTGTTGTGATGTCTCGTGTTAGGAGGAGAAATGCGTACCATCACGTTTCCGACTTTCATAAAGGACGGAATGTAGCCTATCACGATTGCGGTTTATCGTATCGCGACATTGCTGCTCGCGTTGGTCGAGGTCCAATGACTGTTAGCAGAATATGGAATCGGTGGGTTCATGAGGGTAATACGGAACGCTGTGCAGGATCCCAACGGCCTCGTATCATTAGCAGTCTAGATGACAAGCATCTTATCCGCATGGCTGTAACGGATCTTGCAGCCACGTTTCGATCCCTGAGTCAACAGATAGGGACATTTGCAAGACAACAACCATCTGCACGAACAGTTCGACAACGTTGGCAGCAGCATGGACTATCAGCTCGGAGACCATGGCTGTAGTTACCCTTGACGCTGCATCACAGACCTCCGATGGTGTACTCAACGACGAACCTGGGTGCACGAATGGCAAAACGTCATTTTTTTTTCAGATTAATGCAGGTTCTGTTTACAGCACCATGATGGTTGCATCCGTATTTGGCGCCATCGCGGTGAACGCATGTTGGAAGCGTGTATTGGTCGTCGCTATACTGGCGTATCACCCAGCGTGACGGTATGGGGTGCCATTGGTTACACGTCTCGGTCACCTCTTGTTAGAATTGACGGCACTTTGAACAGTGGAGGTTACATTTCAGATGTGTTACGACCCGTGGCTCTACCCTTCATTCGATCACTGCGAAACCCTAAATTTCAGCAGGATAATGCACGACCGCATGATGCAGGTCCTGTACGGGCCTTTCTGGATACAGAAAATGTTCGACTGCTGCCCTGGACAGCACATTCTCCGGGTATCTCACCAACTGAAGACGTCAGGGCAATGGTGACCGAGCAACTGTCTCGTCACAATACGCCAGTCACTACTCTTGATGAACTGTGGTATCGTGTTGAAACTGCATGGACAGCTGTACCTGTACACGCCATCCAAGCTCTGTTCGTTCAATTCCCAGGCGTATCAAGGCCGTTATTACGGCCAGAGGTGGTTGTTCTGGGTACTGATTTCTCAGGCTCTATGCACCCAAATTGGGTGAAAATGTAAACACATGTCAGTTTTAATATAATATATTTGTCCAATGAATAACCGTTTATCATCTGCATTTGTTCTTGGTGTAGCAATGTTAATGGCCAGTAGTGTATTATAAGTTCTGGTTAGCGTACAGATAATAACATAGTTAAGCAAAATTCATTACGTCCACAAACTAATACATGTAAACCTTACTTTACATATTTAATTTTGTATTATGTTTGTAGTTACTTTGACGACTCCCTGGTGACATTACTTCCTTTAAAAATTTATAGGAGCGCGGTTATACTGAAAAAATGCAAAAAGTAATTACATCTAAGATAGTAAACATATTCTGGTGTTCTCTCGGCGAAGAAAAATGGGTCGGAGACGCAATCTAGAAACAGCATACAGCAGGTCTGTTTAAGGTGTCACTTTCTGTTCCATTCTAAGCAAGATTTTTCTCAGATATTTATGTCGTGACGTCGCGCCTAAAAACTTGACGTACCATTGCTAATAGTGATTCGTTCCGGCAAACACCCATTGCGTTCGACAATAACTATAAATGCCTCTCGAGGCACGTGCCACCTTGGGCTGGTTTTCGTATGCCAGTTATAGTTGATGTGGGACCTGTTACATGCCAATTAGTATTTTTTTTTTTTTTTTTTACATTTGAAGGTTGCCGTTATCCACAATACGAAGAAGATATTTTACTGTAAGAAATTTCGCTGGTGAAACTCAAACGAAGACATCTGCCTATACATAACTCCGTCGTCAGTAAACAACTCCAATGGATTTTGCTCACACTAGCCTCTTATTTCTAGGGACTGAGAGCGATAGCAGTCTTAATAGAGTTAGCTTGGAGCACTGCGAGCGCTCCTCGCTTCTATCAGTGAAATATTCTTTCACAAGATTACGTATTTGCAACAAATTCTCTATTATCCTCTTCGATATCAATGGGGAGTTGAGGGCAATGGTTTTAAATGAGTGGAATTTTATAATTAGAAGGTGATTTCCTCACTCTTTAGCGGTTTCATTTAAATCACAATTAGAATACGTTACGAGGACAGCGTGAAAATCTCTTGATGTGCAAATGAAAGACTGCGCTTTTTTAATTAAAATGGCAGTAATTTTTTGTCACAGTCCACTTACTAGAGGAAAGATTCCATACCTGAGGAAGGATTATGGGATGTTTGCAAAATACCGTCTGCATATACCATAACCACTATAAGAACCACGAAATACTGTAGACATAAGACTAACAGGAAATCAGATAGTGTCAAATCTGGTGAAGAGGGGGATTTCGCACTTCTGTTTCTGTTTTAATTTTACTTTCACTACAGGTGTTCATTTGCTCATTAGGTTCAGAAAATTTTCGTATCATTCCTCTTAGCGTTTTTCCAGTTACAAAACAACTAACTACGAGGTACCTTTTGGTATCGGAAGAAACAGTAATCAAAAATTTTGTGGTAGATAAAATCGAATTTTCTCCTTCTTTGGTAAAGGGACATAGGTATCCATCCCTTACTTTGATCGGTGCCTATTGATTCATTATATAAATGAACTCAAGCCGTTTTACCTTTTATACTTTTAGGTGAGTGTGGGTTAGTCCCATCAAAACTTATCAATATCCCTCCAAAAAAAAAAGGAAAAGAAATATTTATCTCCCCCCCTCCCCACTCTACTCCAAGTGTGTCAATACTCCATTCCTAATGACCTCGTTCCAGGTGAAACGGAAAACTGAAAGAAGATTCGACTTTTCCGCCCTCATCGACAGGATCATTAGACAATTTTAAAGTGACACAGAGCCTATCCCGGGGGAAATACGGGCCAGATGGAAGAAAACATGCTAGGAGCAACTGAGAGCACGCATTGCACGCATTGCAGTTAGCTGCATATAGTCGCTCACGTCGACACCGACGTGGTTCGTGGCCTGTGGTGCGAGGCCACTCCCAGCTCCTTCTTGAGACTGGCGGAAGTGGTAAACATAGCTAATCTGAGTCGCTATGTCTCAGCGCAGCTTTCGTTTCACAGCATCGTTCCGTGGAATGTCCGGTGTCCTCATTTCTGGAGGCCAGTGGTGTGTCTAAACCAGATGTTTCGCCGAGTCTCTGAAGAACTCGATTCAGATTCCTCGTCGTACGCTACGCAATGGAGACATGTTAAGCCGCCCTAGGAAGGTTAGTATTTATTTATTTATTGTCAGGCGTAACTGCTAAACCAAGACGAGGAGTGTTCATAGCGACAAACAGAAAAATCATGTGTAGTTCCATAATAAATCCGACTGCGAACAACTGAAATGTCATACTTGCTGCACCCATCTTAATAAATAAAAGTGCGATGTTCTCATGAATTCGTTACGAATTATTACATATATTGCTATGTCGTCCTTTTGTATAGGTGACAAGTTTTGTTCATTCTTATAGAGATCACGTGAAATAAGCAAACATGATAGTAGACGATAACAACGTCCTCTTTAACGGTAAAGAATATGCATTGGCGTACCACATGGTAATCTATTGTATAGGCTTAAAATGCCAAAATTACGATCGTGGATAGATAATTTCAGAAACTGTCCTGGAGGAACATGTTGTTCGTCCCGAAACTACGGTAGTCAGTACTTAAGGGGACAAGTATGCATGATAACCTCTCTTAACATGCCTTGTCGTCTGGAGTAAGATACAAAGGATGCCCAAGAAATGTTTATTTGAGTCTCGGATACTACTCTAGAGAGACTGGTTGAGATCTAACTGTAGTATATATTTTAGTTCAGTTTACAACGGCGAATCCACCATCAGCACATTCTCAAATACACAACATACTTCGATGTACTTATTTTGTAGTCGTAGGCTGTCGGGATTACAACTCCGCAGTTCCATTGTACATATGATTTAACCCTATAAATGACAAAGGAAAACTTCCAGTAAAGTCTGTTTATTGTTGTTCCGGTAAAAAAACAATAATACGAGTATGAAGCACTGGAATATGTCGCTACGTCAGTATTGCCACGTTCATACTAGGCAAAAACAATACGACTGCGTCATGAAAATATGCACATCCGTAGCTGTCTATGTGTCTGTTACCTATGCTTTACCTGGCAATATCGATTTGAATAGATCGAATGGTCGCAATCAATCTCAGATTCATAGAAAGAGAGGAGAATTCAACAGAATCATATCACATAGTAAAGAAACAACGATCTAACGGAAGTACACAAGGCTAACAATCTGGACCAAAATTCTGGAATACTGTCTTGAGATTTCTGTACAGTAAACAAGCGAACTGACCCGGATACAAGGACACATCACATAAGCTTATGACTCAATGATAATAGTAACAGGTAACTCTAGGACCAGGTTAGAATAAAATAGTTTTTCGTAAAACAGATTAAAAATTGCCTTTAAATTAAACATTATAATCGCCCTATGAGAAACTATTCTTCATAAGGAACTCGTCTACAAGCATAAACTGATAGGTATGCTATAATACACTCCTGGAAATGGAAAAAAGAACACATTGACACCGGTGTGTCAGACCCACCATACTTGCTCCGGACACTGCGAGAGGGCTGTACAAGCAATGATCACACGCACGGCACAGCGGACACACCACGAACCGCGGTGTTGGTCGTCGAATGGCGCTAGCTGCGCAGCATTTGTGCACCGCCGCCGTCAGTGTCAGCCTGTTTGCCGTAGCATACGGAGCTCCATCGCAGTCTTTAACACTGGTAGCATGCCGCGACAGCGTGGACGTGAACCGTATGTGCAGCTGACGGACTTTGAGCGAGGGCGTATAGTGGGCTTGCGGGAGGCCGGGTGGACGTACCGCCGAATTGCTCAACACGTGGGGCGTGAGGTCTCCACAGTACATCGATGTTGTCGCCAGTGGGCGGCGGAAGGTGCACGTGCCCGTCGACCTGGGACCGGACCGCAGCGACGCACGGATGCACGCCAAGACCAAAGGATCGTACGCAGTGCCGTAGGGGACCGCACCGCCGCTTCCCAGCAAATTAGGGACACTGTTGCTCCTGGGGTATCGGCGAGGACCATTCGCAACCGTCTCCATGAAGCTGGGCTACGGTCCCGCACACCGTTAGGCCGTCTTCCGCTCACGCCCCAACATCGTGCAGCCCGCCTCCAGTGGTGTCGCGACAGGCGTGAATGGAGGGACGAATGGAGACGTGTCGTCTTCAGCGATGAGAGTAGCTTCTGCCTTGGTGCCAATGATGGTCGTATGCGTGTTTGGCGCCGTGCAGGTGAGCGCCACAATCAGGACTGCATACGACAGAGGCACACAGGGCCAACACCCGGCATCATGGTGTGGGGCGCGATCTCCTACACTGGCCGTACACCTCTGGTGATCGTCGAGGGAACACTGAATAGTGCACGGTACATCCAAACCGTCATCGAACCCATCATTCTACCATTTCTAGACCGGCAAGGGAAGTTGCTGTTCCAACAGGACAATGCACGTCCGCATGTATCCCGTGCCACCCAACGTGCTCTATAAGGTGTAAGTCAACTACCCTGGCCAGCAAGATCTCCGGATCTGTCCCCCATTGAGCATGTTTGGGACTGGATGAAGCGTCGTCTCACGCGGTCTGCACGTCCAGCACGAACGCTGGTCCAACTGAGGCGCCAGGTGGAAATGGCATGGCAAGCCGTTCCACAGGACTACATCCAGCATCTCTACGATCGTCTCCATGGGAGAATAGCAGCCTGCATTGCTGCGAAAGGTGGATATACACTGTACTAGTGCCGACATTGTGCATGCTCTGTTGCCTGTGTCTATGTGCCTGTGGTTTTGTCAGTGTGATCATGTGATGTATCTGACCCCAGGAATGTGTCAATAAAGTTTCCCCTTCCTGGGACAATGAATTCACGGTGTTCTTATTTCAATTTCCAGGAGTGTATTATATTTTACGAAAAGCTATTTCTTCATAAACATGTAATGGTCTATCATCAAGCTCTCATTTTCACGATCACAACTGCAACGACTCGCCAGAATGAGACGTCCATGACAGCGAATACAATACTTTCACAAACTGTTTGGGCGTAGAGAGATTTATTAATTCATTGCCGGAACTAAACATCTACTGTGTAGCTGATATTCTAGGGTATGGAACTGTTACTTTATCCAGAGAACACTTCACACTGTCTGCCTACTTTACTGTCTACGTAAAACGAAGACACGAGCTTAGGCAATACTAAAACAAAGAACCTAGCCCCTCTTTAGTTTTAAGTCTGCTGTTCTGTTGCTGTCTGAAACAGAGATCATGACAATTTATCGTCCAGAGACAAAAAAATGAAAAGGTAAAGCAAATAATTTACATAATAACATAAAAACACAAATAAAAGATCAGAATTACGATAAATAAATGAAAACGCTAAAACCAAACATGCATAAAAATGCAAATGTATAAATTGTCCCAAAACGGATAGTATTGAACGACTTTAGAGCTATCATTGAGAACAAGCCAAATATTTCCAGCTTATGGCGTACAATACCTTACAATATTGTCTCACCTCCATTATTCTTATGATCAGAGTAGTTGTTACAGATTTCTCGAGTTACGATTTTGGAATTTAGTCACAAAAGAACGTTGATTGTAGCGATTCCAATTTGTTTTGAACCTTTATGAAATGAACTGAATACTCAAATTTCAGAAATATTAATATTTTTAAAGAGAAAGAGACCTATACTTCATGCACAAACATTTAATTTATTTTTATATTAATGCTTCGACTACAATGAGCTCGAGCTACTGGTGTATACATCTGACATGTAGTTTCAGAACTGTAACATTCTGTTAAGTTCAGATGCATCTCCAGTTTCGCCTGCAAGGAAGGCGACACTTACGCATTACCAACAATCAGCAATGTGGATGTTTTTATTTCCTCTTAGGCATTTGTTGTCAAACGCCTAGTGATGATCTTTTTTGCCTGTAACGCTAGACAAAGATAAGGCAGGTTTTATTTTAGGAGAACCAAAAAAATGCCGAGGAAGTTATCCCTATAGCTTTCTTTAGTTTATGACTGAAGAAAACAACAGTCCCTTATTTCCGTTGTGTGACAAACAAAACATCGGTGCCCAGTATGTCTCCACGGGGATGAACGAATTTTGTGTGACAGCAGCTCCCTGCCGAATCCAGTGCTACAGGACTATGAGGCGGTTTTGAACGTAGGTAATAACTGAAGTTAAAATATGACTATACCGTTTTGATCCTGAGAGCAAACAAAGCAATTCAGGTTTAAAATGTTATATCGACAACTTAGAAAACAACTGATCGTCGTCCGCAGCTCGTGGTCGTGCGGTAGCGTTCTCGCTTCCCGCGCCCGGGTTCCCGGGTTCGATTCTCGGGGGGTCAAGGATTTTCCCTGCCTCGTGATGACTGGGTGTTGTGTGATGTCCTTAGGTTAGTTAGGTTTAAGTAGTTCCAAGTTGTAGGGGACTGATGACCATAGATGTTAAGTCCCATAGAGCTCAGAGCCATTTGAACCATTTGAACTGATCCTCTCGTGTTTGGTTATTCAGGCAGTCAGTTATAAGGACAACGCTGGTTTGTAATGGAACAGTTTTGTTCGAATGTATTAAAAATGCAGCAGGATTGTTTTCCACGAATGATTATTTACGTCAGTGGACCACGGTGATTACCACATACCAAATACCACAGTAGCACATTGCATGATGTCGTCTTTGTATTTCCAGGCATGAATATACGAACGGATCAGTTACAAATAAAAGTAAATTAAACCAGTGTAAAAGGTAATGGAAACATAGAGATCATAGCCTACAGTCAGAGAGGAAGGATGGATCTACAAGCAGAGTGGGCGGTGAGAGTTAGGACGACGCACTGATACATCTTGGTTATCCAATCTCCATCTGTTTGACACAGATGACGCATTTGTAGCGAAGTCGGCGAAAACGAGGTGTTTATTAAGACGTGAGAAGACTCTGAAATGCTGACCGTGGCCTTGTTGAGTGTGTCCTTCTGACATACATTTAGGCTGACTCGGCACATCTAGTTCGATGTAATCAGATGTGAATCCAGACGCTTCAGGGCTTGAGTGCATTGTGAAATTTATGAAAAAGGAGTATGGCAGCTTTGAAATTCCGGGGCGTTTCAACGAGTCGCCCATTTGCGATTTGGAAATTATATTACTGCATAATATGATAACTGGACTTCGGCAGATGATAACAGCTTCGAAACATTCACAGTCCTCAAGTCACCCTATGGTGTGTGTGTGTGTGTGTGTGTGTGTGTGTGTGTGTGTGTGTGTGTGTGTGTTTGGGAGGGGGGGGGGATATTTCCGGTAACACAAACTTTTTCCCTTCGCTATTTCCATTCGCGAATTGCTTGTCAGAAGAATGTTTGTTCTCCGTATTCATTGCAATTTCTTTCATTTTCTCGTTATGGTAATATCACGAGACATATATGAGAGGAAGTAATATCTTACCTTAATGCAGTATCTCGAAATGTCAATTGTAAACCCCTACGTGGAGCACCTCACCTCTCTTGTAGCGCCTGCCATTGGAGATCGTTGAGCATCTCCGTAATGCTCACGATCCGAAGAAACTATCCTGTGACGAAACTCACTGCTCTTCGTTGAATCTTCTGTTCATACAATCTGGTAAGGGGCCCAGATTGATGAGCAATACTCAAGAATCGGTCAAACGAGTGTTTAGTAAGTCACTTCTTTCGCGGTTAAATTATATTTCCTGAAGAGTCTTCCACTGAATCTTAGCCTAGCATCAGCTTTGGCTACAATTACTTTTATATGATCATTAAATTTTACGTCGCTACCTTCGTTTACTGATTCCAGTAATTTATCGCCTATAGTGAAATCGATCAGTAGTGAATCTCTTAGCTTAATTATGTACAGTACGTTATATTTATTTAGGTTCGGGACCAAATGTCTCCCCTGCACCAGTTGGCGATTACTTACGGGCCCGAGTGGGCAACGGTGTACTGAAATGATAAAAGTCATGAGATGCCTTCTAATATCATGTCGGACCGCCTTTTGGCCGGCGTAGTGCAGCATTTCGACTTGCCATGGATTCAGCAAGTCGTTGGAAGTCTCCTGCAGAAATACTGACCCATGTTGCTTCTACAGCAGTCCATAATTGAGAAAGTTTTGCCGCTGCAGGATTTTGTGCACGAGCTGACCTCTCGATTATGTCCCATAAATTTTTGATGGGTTTCATATCGGGCGATCTGTGTGACCAAATCATTCGCTCGAATTGTTCAGAACGTTCTTCAAACAACTGTGGCCCGCTGAGATGGTGCATTCTCATCCATAAACATTCCATCTCTTTTGGGTACGTGAAGTCAATGAATGGCTGCAAATAGCCTCCAAGTAGTCGAATATAACCATTTCCAGTCAATTGTCGGTTCACCTGGACAGGAGGAGCCACTCCATTCCATGTAAACACAACCCACATCATTATGGAGCTACCATCAGCTTGCACAGCGCCTTGTTGACAACTTGGGGCCATGGCTTCGTTGGGACTGCGCCACACACTTACCGACTGAGATCGGGACTCATCTGGCCAGACCATAGTTTTCAGGTCGTCTACTGTCCAACCGACGTGGTCACGAGCTCAGGAGAGGCGCGAAAGGCAAAGGCATTTGCCCCGGTCGTCTGCTGCCACAACCCATCAACTGCAAATTTCTCTGCACCGTCCTGGAATTTGCTGTTCTCAGCACACTTTTGTCAATGTGGATCTCGGAATAGCCTCTCGATTTCCGAATTAGGATGCTCCATGCGTCTAGGTCCCACTACCATTTCGTGTTCAAAGTCTTTTAATTCCATTCGCCCGGCCATAATCATGTCAGAAACCTTTTCACACCAATCATCTCACTATAAACGATAGCTCTACGAATGCACTGCCGTTTTATTCCTTGTGTACGAGATACTACAATGTTCCGTCTAAGTCCATATCGCTATCCCATGGCCTTTGTCGCCTCATTGCATTTGGATACTGTAGCTGTGAGTATGACTCTGTGCTTTTTGCACATAGCATTCGCACCATACGGAAGCATGGTGCAGGAGCAAATACAACTGAATGGCACTGCTTGTTGCTGGATCATTGGTAGGCAAGGGGTCACAGCCTGAGCCAGGTGCATTTCACAGCTGTTTAGTAGGTTTCAGAATAGAAGATATAATTACGGGATGAAACGGGAAAGGATGACCGCGTGTTAAAACTCAGTACCAAGATTTTACTGTAATTGTTCAAACACCACCAGAGAGTACGAACACGGAGTTACACCTCCTATCAGTCTCACTGGCTTCGATTTATTACTGCGTACGTTCGATGGCCCATTGCATGATTTCCCATCACATAAACGAGCTCTGTGATTAGCTAGAACATTGGGGTAGTGTCCCACTCATAGATGTATTGAAATTAAGCTTGGAAAGTGATTCTGTACGTTTGTAGTTATGTTTCTTCCTTAACCGTGTCACTATTGTGCAAAGGAATCAATATGGCGATTCCAGTGTTCTCACATGGGACAAATCCATTGTCTTAGCATTAAGCTGCTGCGTGTTGCGACACCTTGCAGGGTTTCGCATAAGAGAGAATGATTTGATTTGGCAGTGGCTCATGGAGGGTAGGCGTGCAGAGTCATTCTCCTGGAAGGATTTGGCCGTTTGAGTGAACCGATATATTATTTTGCTGCCGATGTTTTACCTAAGAGAAACTGACTACTGTTCCCACCAATAAAAAGAACGTTGTGCCTACTCGACATCCACCTCTAGCTCGTGAATATTGAGTTTCTAGCGCCACGAGGAATCTAAGAAGACTATCTGGGCACGACAAAGTATGCACTGTACTTTAAGATATTTATTTCCTCGTGTAATTATGATAAAAAAGAAACCTTAGTATTAATGTTGTCCGTAACTCTTGGGTCTTTTTCCCGCAGTCCATAATTTATGCTTGGAGATCCACAGGATGTAACATTTAGTCAACAACCAATGGCCTTACAGCAATGGTAACACAGGTTCCCGTCAGATCACCGAAGTTAAGCGCTGTCGGGCTTGGCTACCCCTTGGATGGGTCACCTTCTGGGTCTGCCGGATGCTTTTGGCACTCAGTCCTTGTGAGGACAATTGAGGAGATCCTTGACAGAGAAATAGCGACGCCAGTCACGAAAACGGCAGGGAGAGCGGTGTGATGGCCACATTTCATGCATCCGTTGACGGCCAGTCGGTTCCGTTGGGCCTTCAAGGCGTGTTCGGACGGTGTTTGTTTTGTTTCTTATAATAAGAGGAAAAACAACTGCGAACTATGTTGGAGAACCACGGTGTCTTGACTGGTTGGTTTCACCACGCATCTTGCAAGTCTAACGAACTGTTCCTTCTTGATCCTCATTCAGTCTCCTGAATGACGATCTACCAAGTGAACAAATATGTTTAGTAGAAGTAATTCGCTGCCGCGTATGAAGGAAAACATAAGCGTTTAGCGGATACAAATGGCTGTCGGGCATTGACGGAACAGACGTATTTATACATCACTTCGATGCTCCTATTTAGAGACGGCCTGTGCGCTTCCTAGAGGCACCTGGCTTTATCAAGTAGTCTTGTTAAATAATATGACTTCGAAGTATTTCAGTGCATGTTAGAAGTACAGTGGCTCATGTGTTAGGGATATGTTACGAGTTTGTAGACATCAGTGTACACTCCTGGAAATTGAAATAAGAACACCGTGAATTCATTGTCCCAGGAAGGGGAAACTTTATTGACACATTCCTGGGGTCGGATACATCACATGATCACACTGACAGAACCACAGGCACATAGACACAGGCAACAGAGCATGCACAATGTCGGCACTAGTACAGTGTATATCCACCTTTCGCAGTAATGCAGGCTGCTATTCTCCCATGGAGACGATCGTAGAGATGCTGGATGTAGTCCTGTGGAACGGCTTGCCATGCCATTTCCACCTGGCGCCTCAGTTGGACCAGCGTTCGTGCTGGACGTGCAGACCTCGTGAGACGACGCTTCATCCAGTCCCAAACATGCTCAATGGGGGACAGATCCGGAGATCTTGCTGGCCAGGGTAGTTGACTTACACCTTCTAGAGCACGTTGGGTGGCACGGGATACATGCGGACGTGCATTGTCCTGTTGGAACAGCAAGTTCCCTTGCCGGTCTAGGAATGGTAGAACGATGGGTTCGACGACGGTTTGGATGTTCCGTGCACTATTCAGTGTCCCCTCGACGATCACCAGAGGTGTACGGCCAGTGTAGGAGATCGCTCCCCACACCATGATGCCGGGTGTTGACCCTGTGTGCCTCGGTCGTATGGAGTCCTGATTGTGGCGCTCACCTGCACGGCGCCAAACACGCATACGACCATCATTGGCACCAAGGCAGAAGCGACTCTCATCGCTGAAGACGACACGTCTCCATTCGTCCCTCCATTCACGCCTGTCGCGACACCACTGGAGGCGGGCTGCACGATGTTGGGGCGTGAGCGGAAGACGGCCTAACGGTGTGCGGGACCGTAGCCCAGCTTCATGGAGACGGTTGCGAATGGTCCTCGCCGATACCCCAGGAGCAACAGTCTCCCTAAATTGCTGGGAAGTGGCGGTGCGGTCCCCTACGGCACTGCGTAGGATCCTACGGTCTTGGCGTGCATCCGTGCGTCGCTGCGGTCCGGTCGCAGGTCGACGGGCACGTGCACCTTCCGCCGACCACTGGCGACAACATCGATGTAGTGTGGAGACCTCACGACCCACGTGTTGAGCAATTCGGCGGTACGTCCACCCGGCCTCCCGCATGCCCACTATACGCCCTCGCTCAAAGTCCGTCAACTGCACATACGGTTCACGTCCACGCTGTCGCGGCATGCTACCAGTGTTAAAGACTGCGATGGAGCTCCGTATGCCACGGCAAACTGGCTGACACTGACGGCGGCGGTGCACAAATGCTGCGCAGCTAGCGCCATTCGACGGCCAACACCGCGGTTCCTGGTGTGTCCGCTGTGCCGTGCGTGTGATCATTGCTTGTACAGCCCTCTCGCAGTGTCCGAAGAAAGTATGGTGGGTCTGACACACCGGTGTCAATGTGTTCTTTTTTCCATTTCCAGGAGTGTATTTGTTTAGTTGATAGACAGTCAGTCAGGAGACTGAGTGAGGATTAAGGAGGAACAGATCGTTAGATTTGCAAGATGGGTGGTGTAACCCAACAATCAGAATACCATGATTCTCCAATATTGTTCACAGTTGCTTGTCCTTTTATTATAAGAAATAAAACAAACACTACTCGAACAGGCCTTGAAGACTGAACGGTACCGACTGGCCGCCGTATCATCCTCAGCCCTTAGGCGTCACTGGGTGCAGGGCATGTGGTCAGCACACTGCTCTCCTGGCCGTTGTCAAGTATCTACTCAATTGGCCTGGTGTGGGGAGCGATCTCCTACACTGGCCGTACACCTCTGGTGATCGTCGAGGGGACACTGAATAGTGCACGGTACATCCAAACCGTCATCGAACCCATCGTTCTACCATTCCTAGACCGGCAAGGGAACTTGCTGTTCCAACAGGACCATGCACGTCCGCATGTATCCCGTGCCACCCAACGTGCTCTAGAAGGTGTAAGTCAACTACCCTGGCCAGCAAGGTCTCCGGATCTGTCCCCCATTGAGCATGTTTGGGACTGGATGAAGCGTCGTCTCACGCGGTCTGCACGTCAAGCACGAACGCTGGTCCAACTGAGGCGCCAGGTGGAAATGGCATGGCAAGCCGTTCCACAGGACTACATCCAGCATCTCTACGATCGTCTCCATGGGAGAATAGCAGCCTGCATTGCTGCGAAAGGTGGATATACACTGTACTAGTGCCGACATTGTGCATGCTCTGTTGCCTGTGTGTATGTGCCTGTGGTTCTGTCAGTGTGATCATGTGATGTATCTGACCCCAGGAATGTGTCAATAAAGTTTCCCCTTCCTGGGACAATGAATTCACGATGTTCTTATTTCAATTTCCAGGAGTGTATGTTTAGTAGAAGCACTTAGCTGCTGCGCATGAAGGAAAAAAGGGTGTTTAGCAAATACAATGGGCTGACGGGTATATTTGTACGATGTGTGATTGGAAAGTTTTAGGAATGGATCCGCTACTGATTACTGGTATGGCGGCCAGGTACACGAAGGGTGGGGAGCGAGTCATTGCCTTGTCGTTGAACGCCTTCCGACAGGAAACGGCGTTTCCTTTATTCATTTCAGATCGTTGTGGCAGCTGGCTGAGTGCAGGTCTGTTAGGGCTTGTTGCCGGATTCTGTCTGCGTGATAATGCACGTAAAAACGGGGCAACGAGTTTTCTATGAAATTTTGTTTTGAAACCGAGAAATCAGCTTCTGAGACTTATGAACTACTAAAAATAGCTTCTGGGGATAATTATATGAGCCAGTGAAATGTTTTTGCCTGGTTAAACAGATTTAAAAATGGCCACGTATCATTTGAATGTGAACCACGGTCTGTCCGTACATCCACCTCAAAAACGAATGAAAATGTTGTGAAAGTTCGCGACTTAGCACGTTCTAATCATAGACTTACTTCTGATGAATTTAATTTAAGTTTTTATGCAGTTCAGTCAATTTTAACTGAAGATCTGAACATGCAATATTCGTTCCAAAGTGTTGTCAACCGATGATCGACAATACCGGCTTTAAGTGTGACAAGAACTGATTAATCGGACTAAAAGTGACCCAGATTTGTTAAATAGAGTAATTACAGGTGACGAATCGTGGGTATATGGCTATGATCCTGAAACCTAAGTGAAGTCTTCACAGTGGAAGACTCCAGGTTCACCACCACCGAAAAAAGCATGGCAAAATCGGTCGAAGGTGAAGACAATGTTGAGTTTTTTCGATTCTACCGCTACTGTGCATCATAAATTTACCCATGGAGGAAAGACAGTTAACCAGCGTTTGCGAGAAAATGTACGGCAGAAAAGGCCTGCATTGTGGGAAGACAGGAGTTGGGTGCTACACCGTGACAATGCTCCGGCTCATCGTGCCTTCTCCGTCGTTGAATTTTTGACAAAATTCAGAATTCCTCTGCTTCCACAACCGCCATATTCCCCTGATTTGGCCCCTGTGAACTACTGTCTGTATCCTAAACTAAAATTCTCACAGAAAGGAAAGTGATTTTAATCGACTGAAGATATCCACGCAAATACGGAGAGCGTCCTTAACACACTTCAGGAAAAAAAAATTCCAGGAATATTTCCAAAAGTGGAAACACCGTTGGAGTCGGTGTGTTCAGTCAGAAGGGGACTATTTTTAATGAGATGCAGCACAGTTGCATGTACTTTCTGCCATTGTACAATTACAAGCCCATTCTTAAAACTTTCCAATAACACCACGTACTTCACTTCGATACTCTTCTTTAGAGACGTCATGTGAGCTTCCTAGAGGCACCTGGCTTAATGAAGTAGTCATGTTAAATAACATGACTTCGAAGTATTGCATGTTATGTGCATGTTATGACTACGGTGGCACATGTGTTAGTGGTACATTAGGAATTCGTGATTCCCGGTGGGGTCAAAGATTTTCTCTGCCTCGTGATGGCTGGGTGTTGTGTGTTGTCCTTAGGTTAGTTAGGTTTAAGTAGTTCTAAGTTCTAGGGGACTGATGACCATAGATGTTAAGTCCCACAGTGCTCAGAGCCATTTTTTTAGGAATTCGTAGACATCAGTGTGCTTGCTTCAGTGCGTCATCTTACATTCTAGGTATAACCCAGTGGTAACGACGTGTATTCCTCTAATATGTTTCATATTTATACAGCAAAGATTTATGTATGTTGACTTACAATGCTGCACATTTCATGTCGCTGTGTGTGCCATTTTTGTGATGCATATGAACCTGGATTTCGTCTGATGACAAAGATAGCATTTTACTGTTAATACTAGCATAGACAGCAATAGTACCAGTCCTCTTGCTGAGAAGGTAGCTAACGAAATGTTTGGGAACGTCAACAGATGGTTGAAGGAAAACAGATTAGTATTAAATTTTGTCGAACTCCATACATGAAATTAAGTACTTCTCATAGAAGCGCTAAAGTAGAAAAATAGTCTATTTATACGATTAAACATAACAAGTAATAGAAAGTATTAAGTTTTTGAAGCTACAGACAGGCCCGCAGCAGTTAGCACACTGGACTCGTATTCAAGAGGAGAACGGTTAAATCCCGCGTTCAGCCACCTTGATTTAGGTTTTCCGTGATTTCACTAAATCGCTTCAGGCAAATGCCGGTATGGTTCCTTTGAAAGAGCACTGTCGACTTCCTTCCCCATCCTTCCCTAACCTGAAGAGACCGATGACTTCGCTGTTTGGTCTCCTCCCCCAAACAACCTACCCACCCTACTCAGCAACGAGTCAGAGTAAATGATATGTCTTGTGGGTTATATTATGGATTTAAAGGCTCTCTCCCACTGGACAGTTCGCTGTAACTCTTAAAATGTTACACGTAATTTACTAATTAATATTGGCACAGTAATACGATATCATTTCATGATGTGTATGTCAATTTCTGACATACACTACTGGACATTAAAATTGCTCTAGCAAGAATAAATGCAGATGATAAACGGTATTCATTGGACAAATATATTATACTAGAACTGACATGTGATTAGATTTTCACGGAATTAGTGTGCATAGATCCCGAGAAAACAGTACCCGCAACAACCACCTCTGGCCGTAATAACTACCTTGATACGCCTGGGCATTGAGTCATAGAGAGTTTTGATGGCGTGTATAGGGACAGCTGTCCATGCAACTTCAACACGATACCACAGTTCATCAAGAGTAGTGACCGTCGTATTGTGACGAACCAGTTTCTGGGCCACCATTGACCAAACGTTTCCAATTGGTGAGAGATCTGGAGAACGTGCTGGTCAGGGCAGCAGTCGAACATTTCCTGTATCCAGAAAGGCCCGTACAGGACCTGCAATATCCGGTCGTTCATTATCATGCTGAAATGTAGGGTTTCTAAGGGATCGAATGAAGGGTAGAGCCACGGATAGTAACACATCTGAAATGTAACGTCCACTGTTCAAAGTGCCGTCAATGCGAACAAGAGGTGACCGAGACGTGTAACCAATGGCATCCCATACCATCACGCCAGGTGATAGGCCTGTATGGCGATGACCAATACACGCTTCCAATGTGCGTTCACCGCGATGTCGCAAACACGGGTGCGACCATCATGATACTGTAAACAGAACCTGGATCCATCCGAAAAAATGACGTTTTGCCATTCGTGCACCCAGGCTCGTCGTTGAGTACATCATCGCAGGCGCTCCTGTCTGTAATGCAGCGTCAAGGATAACTGCAGCCATGGTCTCCGAGCTGATAGTCCATGCTGCTGCAAATGTCGCCGAACTGTTCATGCAGGTGGTTGTTGTTTTGCAAACGTTCCCATCTGTCGACTCAGGGGCCGAGGAGTGGCTGCACGATCCGTTACAGCCATGCGGATAAGATACCTGTCATCTCGACTGCTAGTGATACGAGGACGTTGGTATCCAGCACAGTGTTCCGTATTACCCTCCTGGACCCACCGATTCGATATTCTGCTAATAGTCATTGGATCTAGACCAACGCGAGCAGCAATGTCGTGATACGATAATCCGTAATCGCAACAGGATACAATCTGACCTTTATCAAAGTCGGAAACGGGATGGTACGCATTTCTCACCTTACACGAGGCATCGCAACAACGTTTCACCAGGCAACACCGGTCAACTGCTGTTGACGTATGAGAACTCGGTTGGAAACTTTTCTCATGTCAGCACGTTGTAGGTGTCACCACCGGCGCCAACCTTGTGTGAATACTCTGAAAAGCTAATCATTTGCATATCACAGTATCTTCTTCCTGTCGGTTAAATTTCGTGTCTGTATAACGTCACATTCGTGGTGTAGCAATTTTAATGGCCAGTAGTGTATTTCCGTATTACAAAGCACGAACCTGGGTGCGGAGCGCGATTTACAATCAGTTTAAACGTTGTCACACTTCCACTATGTACATGGTACTTGTTACAAATGATGACCATTCATTGACTAAGTAGGATGCTTAAAATTGCTTTTCTGCAGCATCTGTGGAATATATTTAATATGACTGAAGGCATTGGTGCAATAACGAGATATGTCACGTTTGCATGCTTTCGAGTAAAACACTAAATACTGTCCAGAAATTTGAAAACTTTATTAATCTGTCTTGTCTTTTCGCGACCATTAGTTTCACCATGAACACACTCTGATATCTTATTACGTAGGCAAAAGAAGTTTTACTACACTCCTGGAAATGGAAAAAAGAACACATTGACACCGGTGTGTCAGACCCACCATACTTGCTCCGGACACTGCGAGAGGGCTGTACAAGCAATGATCACACGCACGGCACAGCGGACACACCAGGAACCGCGGTGTTGGCCGTCGAATGGCGCTAGCTGCGCAGCATTTGTGCACCGCCGCCGTCAGTGTCAGCCAGTTTGCCGTGGCATACGGAGCTCCATCGCAGTCTTTAACACTGGTAGCATGCCGCGACAGCGTGGTCGTGAACCGCATGTGCAGTTGACGGACTTTGAGCGAGGGCGTATAGTGGGCATGCGGGAGGCCGGGTGGACGTACCGCCGAATTGCTCAACACGTGGGGCGTGAGGTCTCCACACTACATCGATGTTGTCGCCAGTGGTCGGCGGAAGGTGCACGTGCCCGTCGACCTGCGACCGGACCGCAGCGACGCACGGATGCACGCCAAGACCGTAGGATCCTACGCAGTGCCGTAGGGGACCGCACCGCCACTTCCCAGCAAATTAGGGAGACTGTTGCTCCTGGGGTATCGGCGAGGACCATTCGCAACCGTCTCCATGAAGCGTGGCTACGGTCTCGCACACCGTTAGGCCGTCTTCCGCTCACGCCCCAACATCGTGCAGCCCGCCTCCAGTGGTGTCGCGACAGGCGTGAATGGAGGGACGAATGGAGACGTGTCGTCTTCAGCGATGAGAGTCGCTTCTGCCTTGGTGCCAATGATGGTCGTATGCGTGTTTGGCGCCGTGCAGGTGAGCGCCACAATCAGGACTGCATACGACAGAGGCACACAGGGCCAACATCCGGCATCATGATGTGGGGAGCGATCTCCTACACTGGCCGTACACCTCTGGTGATCGTCGAGGGGACACTGAATAGTGCACGGTACATCCAAACCGTCATCGAACCCATCGTTCTACCATTCCTAGACCGGCAAGGGAACTTGCTGTTCCAACAGGACAATGCACGTCCGCATGTATCCCGTGCCACCCAACGTGCTCTAGAAGGTGTAAGTCAACTACCCTGGCCAGCAAGATCTCCGGATATGCCCCCATTGAGCATGTTTGGGACTGGATGAAGCGTCGTCTCACGAGGTCTGCAGGTCCAGCACGAACGCTGGTCCAACTGAGGCGCCAGGTGGAAATGGCATGGCAAGCCGTTCCACAGGACTACATCCAGCATCTCTACGATCGTCTCCATGGGAGAATAGCAGCCTGCATTGCTGCGAAAGGTGGATATACACTGTACTAGTGCCGACATTGTGCATGCTCTGTTGCCTGTGTCTATGTGCCTGTGGTTCTGTCAGTGTGATCATGTGATGTATCTGACCCCAGTAATGTGTCAATAAAGTTTCCCCTTCCTGGGACAATGAATTCACGGTGTTCTTATTTCAATTTCCAGGAGTGTATGATAACTACCAAATTTTGAAAACTCGACCTCTCTTGCTCTTGCACCATACAACTTTGTTTTTTGGATGTGATATAAAAAAGTAACTAAAGCAACAACAACTATTAGCACTCTATAGGTTACTGAATATTTTTATGAGTGTGCCAATTACAACGCAAAAATGAATACCCTAATGAAAGTCTTAGGCGTGCAAGCTTCACAAGAGGTTCATTGCGCTTCTCCTTCTAATGAATTGTATGTAGCGTCCGCAACAGTTCTTTCACAGACCATCTTATTACACAGTTCCATGTACTTGGCTATCACATACATGTTGACAAGTTTCAAGATATCTTTATATTTCTTAAATTTAACTGGCAGAGGCGCATTATAAAGTTTTTCCTCAGGGAAACTCAATGTAATTGCAGCTTTTTCAAGGTCGGAATCATGATAGATGAGTTGTGACAACGACGTACGACAGCAAGGTACATGTCTGTGTCCAGTGGAGTTCTCAAAGAACCTCATTTTCAAACTGTAAACTTGTCATTATCAGCACTCTTAATGTGATATCGAACTAGCTTCTTTGGGTGGAACAAGAAGTCTAAAAATAGATCTTGTACAACATCAAGAAAGTGAACTTCTTGGAGGCATTTCACATGCCAGAATCTGACTCCTATTTGGTGCAACGACAAAGCAAACCATGGACAAGACTGGTTTTTGCACTAAACGTCCGATGCCGACGAGTCCATTCCGTACGTCATTCTGAATCAGTCGCACGGACAGGTCTCATTCTTGTACCATATGATAGAGTAATTTACAATCCATCCAATGGCAGTAAAATCTTTTATTCGGCCAAAAGTGGTCATATGCGGTTATTGCACTACTGCCTTCAGTTTAACATGGGAGCGTCACGCTCCCCGAATCTAAATGCTATCGAAGGTGGACTAGAAGTCGTTCTGCATCAATACACATACTTCGCAAGCCACCATGCAGTGCAGGTGGAGACACTACTAACCATTCCCTTTCCTGTTTCATTTGCAACAAGAGCGATGGAAAACGACTGTATTCGCAATCCTTACGACAAATTTACGTGGTTGGTAGTAGAATCATTCTGCAGTCAGCCGGAAACGTGGGTCTCGTAAATTTTCTCAGTATTGTTACGCTATTGAATTCACGAAGATCTCCGAAACGCTCGCATGTTGATCGACCCTACCGGTAACAATTCCAGTCCCACGCCTCTGAATTGGTTCGATGTCTTCCTTTAATCTGACCCGGTTGGTATTCAAAACACTCGAATAGTACTCAAGAGGGTCTCAAACTAGCGTTATATACCCGGTCTCCTTTACAGACGAACCACATATTCTTAAAATCCTCCGAATAAACCGAATTCGACAATTCGCTACCCCTAAAACCATCCTTACGTATATGTTGCGTTTCATTACAATAACGCCTAGATATTTAACCCACTTGATTTTGCCAAACAGCATACCACCAAATCCATACTCAAACGTAATAGAACTATTTTTCCTGCTCATCTGTGTGAACAAACATTTTTCTACGTTTAAAGCAAGCTGTCATTCATGACACCAAGTAGGAATTCTGTCTGTCATCCTGTAACCCCCTACAGTCACACAACGACGATACCCTCCTGTACACTACAGCGTCATCATCAAATAACCGCAAACTGCTACCCACTTCCTTGCGGTACTCTGACGATACCATTGCCTCTGACGAGCACTCACAGTCTAGAACAATGTAGGTGACTGGATTCTATTACTTAAGATGTCTTCGAGCCGCCCACATTTCTGGGAACCAATTCCGTAAGCTTGGATCCCCGTTAACACTCTGTAGTGGGACACTGTGTCACACGCTTTCCGTAGATATAGGAATATTGAATCTGCCTTTTCTTCATCCATGGTTCACAGGACGCATGTGATAAAAGGGCAAACTGAGTTTCGCACGAGTGATGCTCTCTAAATATGTGCTGACGTACCGACAGTAGTGTTCCCATTTCAAGGAAATTTACTGTATTCGAATTCAGAATATGTTGAAGAATTTTACTGCAAACTGATGTTAATAATATTTCGCTATAATTTGACGGGTTCGTTGTTGTGCCCTGTTCATTTACAAGAGTCAGCTTTTTCCAGTTTCTTGAGGCGTTGCACTGAGCGAGAGATTCGCGATAAATGCAAGTGATGGATTAATGCTGAAGAGTACTCCCTGTATATCCGAACTTGGATTCCATTAGTACCAGGCAACTCATTTATTTTCAACACTTTCAGTTGCTTCTCAGCGCCAGTGATGACTATTTCTATGTCCTCCATTTGGGAGTCTATGAATCGGTCAAACGCTGGTATGTCTGCGCGATCCACCTGTCTGAATGATTTTAAGCGCGCAGTTTACAACTTCACCTTTTCTTTAACTGTCTTCTGCTGCCACGAAAGACTGGCCGACCCGCTTAGTGATGTGTGAAGGACCAGAATTTTCTCTAGTTCTCTGCGAAACCTTTCGCTAAGACATGACGAAGGAAGTTCATATGCACCGCTCTATTTTCACATAAGCACAAATTTCCACCAGCTTCTACCTGTCGACATTTACGCGTCCTTTTTTGAACCGAGAGTGCAACAGTCTCTGCGTCCTCAACATTTTTCAAATTTTGTCATTATGGCACGGTGGGTCTTTTGCGTCGTGAGTACACTTGCTTTGTGCGTACCTCTTCAGAGCGCGATTTACAATCAGTTTAAACTTCCTCTATGTACATCGTACTAGTTATAAATCATGACCATTCATTGACTAAGTAGGATGCTTAAAATTGCTTCTCCGCTATTTGTAGCATCGAAACTCTCCTAGCTTTCTTGATGGATTTATTACCTTCAGTAGCCATCGTCGTTATGACGACATCATGATCACTAATTCTCTATACCGTGTCGAGAGGGTCAGGCATGTCTGTAGTTAAAATAGTTTCAGTTCGTGTAAGCTGTCGAACTAGCTGCTCTAGACAGTTTTCGAAAAATGTGTTTAGAACTACCTCAAAAGACTGTTTGTCCGTACCAGCTTCGACGAATCCACATACATCCAACACTATAATCAATAGGTTGAAGTCGCCTACAGCTATATAATAGTGCATATTCCGGTTACTTCCGGGCTACTGATGGTACAACAGTCACAGCGGAAGCGGGTGACTGGTAAAGAGATCCAATTATTAACTTCGGAGCACCCAGGCCTGTTAGTCGCGTCCGATAACTTTGCCATCAGACTTAGTTTCGACCTCAACAGTCACAATATTTTTTTTCTATTGTAATGAATGTTTCTCCTCCTATGACGTCAGACCTGTCTCTTCCATATACGTTTCACGCCTTGTTAAATGTTTCCGAGCTTTCTAGTTCGGGTTCATCCAGGATTCACATCCGACTATAATTTGAGAGCGGCAGCTTTCTTGGAAGACAGCAAATTCAGGAACTTCGCTACGAATGATTCATCTGAAGAAGTATCACCTTAACAAAGTCATCGCTGGTTGTCGATGGCACCTCCAAGAGGTGCATACTACACTACCGGCCATTAAAATTACTGCACCACGAAGATGACGTGCTACAGACACGAAATTTAACCAATAGGAAGAAGATGTAGTGATATGCAAATGATTAGCTTTTCAGAGCATTCACAGAAGGTTGGCACCGGTGGCGACACCTACAACGTGCTGACATGAGGAAAGTTTCCAACCGATTCCTCATACACAAACAGCAGCTGACCGCCGTTGCCTGGTGAAACGTTGTTGTGATGCCTCGTGTAAGGTGAGAAATGCGTACCATCACGTTTCCGACTTTGATAAAGGTCGGAATATAGCCTATCGCGATTGCGGTTTATCATATCGCGACAATGCTGCTCGCGTTGGTCGAAATCCAATGACTGTTAGCACAATATGGAATCGGTGGGTTCAGGAGGGTAATACGGAACACCGTGCTGGATCCCAACGGCCTCGTATCACTAGCAGTCGAGATGACAGGCATCTTATCCGCATGGCTGTAATGGATAGTGCAGCCACGTCTCGATCCCTGAGTCAACAGATGGGGACGTTTGCCAGACAACAACCGTCTGCACGAGCAGTTCGACGACGTTTGCAGCAGCGTGGACTGTCAGCTCGGTGACCATGGTTGCGGTTTCCCTTGACGCTGCATCACAGACAGGAGCGCCTGCGATGGTGTACTCAACGACGAACGTGGGTGCACGAATGGCTAAACGTCATTTTTTCGGATGGATCCAGGTTCTGTTTACAGTATCATGATGGTCGCATCCGTATTTGGCGTCATCGCGGTGAACGCACATTGTAAGCGTGTATTCGTCATCGCCATATTGGCGTATCCCCCGGCATGAGTCTCAGTCACCTCTTGTTCGCATTGACGGCACATTTAATAGTGGACGCTACATTTCAGATGTGTTACTACCCGTGGCTCTACCCTTCATTCGATCCCTGCGAAAGTCTACATTTCAACAGGATAATGCACGACCGCATGTTGCAGGTCCTGTACGGGCCTTTATGAATACAGGATATGTTCGACTGCTGCCCTGGCCAGCGCATTCTCCAGTCTCTCACCAATTTAAAACGTCAGGTCAATGGTGGTCGTCACAATACGCCAGTCACTACTCTTGATGAATTGTGGTATCGTGTTGAAGCTGCATGGGCAGCTGTACCTGTACAGGCCATCCAAGCTCTGTTTGATTCAATGCCCAGGCGTTTCAAGGCCGCTATTACGGCTAGAGGTGGTTGTTTTGGGTGCTGGTTTCTCAGGATCTATGCACCCAATTTGCGTGAAAATGTAATCACAAGTCAATTCTAGTATAATGTATTGTCCAATGAATACCCGTTTATCCTCTGCATTTCATCTTGGTGTAGCAATTTCAATGGCCAGTAGTGTATGTTGGCTGGCCTGATGCGAAGTACAGGGAGCTGTCGTGCATCCTGTATTGTAATGCAAGTCGTAGAAAAATAGCATGGTGATTCATTGGAAGAATCTTCAGTGACTGTGGTTCACGCACAAAGGAGACAGTTTGCAAAATTATCGTTCAACCGATGCCTTAGTATTTCTACTCAGTCTGGGACGCTTACCACGTAGGACCGATACAGGAAATAAAGAACATGCAAACAACATCACAGATTCAAATAGTAAGCGCGGAAGCGTTACGGATATGTTTATCCAACTCGACTGGCAGATTCTACGAGAGAGATTGTGAACCACGGTGTTTAAATTCCGAGAGTGCAAGTTCCTAGAAGAGTCAGCCAAGATATTGCCGCTTTCTACAAACCAGCCCATCGCGGAACTGAATGACGTATGGTTGCGTAGCGGGAACGAGAACCTGTAGGGAAGGTAGTATGTGGAGCAAAGACAAATGGGGAATCATTCTATCAAACGATACGGTCTGCTAATGGAGAATTCCATTGGCATAAGCGACTACGACAAAGGGCAAAGTATAATGGACCAGCGCCTGAGAAAGGATATCTCGGAACTGAGAAGCTGTTCGGTTGTTCGCGCGTTGCTGTCGTGAGCACCTAACGCAAGTGGTTGAAGAGCGGTGAGACAGCGAGTGGGCGACAAGGTGTTGGACGTTCACGCATTATCACAGAGCTAGACGTTCGAAGGCCTGCCCGCTCTGTAAAGCCCCATAGGCGGCGATGTGTGGCAGATCTCAGCACGGAGTACAGTGTTCCTGCACGCAAGTGTCGGAGCACACCGTTCAGCGCACATGGGACTTTGTAGAAGTCAACTCTCTCGTGGTCCCATGTTGACCCAACGACACCATTTTTGACAATATCAGTGGCCAAAGTATCATCGAAATTTGACTGGGTATCATTGGAATCGGGTCACCTAGTCGTATGAATCACATTTCTATCGTATTTACGCCAGACCGGCCGGAGTGACCGAGCGGTTCTAGGCGCTACAGTCTGGAACCGCGCGACCGCTGCGGTCGCAGGTGCGAATCCTGCCTTGGGCATGGATGTGTGTGATGTCCTTAGGTTAGTTAGGTTTAAGTAGTTCTAAGTTCTAGGGGACTGATGACCTCAGATGTTAAGTCCCAAACTGCTCATGCCCATTTGAACCATTTACGTCAGGTAAATGGTGATATCTGGGTATGCCGCCAACTAGGAGAACGGCTGCTCGAAACTTGCACTCGTCCACGGACGCTGGCTTCTGGGACCAGTATTATACTGCGGAGGGCATTCACACCGTCTTCCATGGAAAGAATGGTAGTTATCGAAGGTCCCATGCCAGCCGTGGTCTACGAGAACATTATTGCGGGCATTCTGCATCTCTTCATTCTAAATGGGGAAGGCGGTGGTACATGATGACAATTATTGAACTATATGGCATAACATTGTCGTAACTTCTGAACAATTTGCATTAAGACGTTCAAACTGGCATGGTGGGAATTACTATGCACATGCAGAAGCGCCTTGTTGTTGTCGGCCATTTGCACGTGAAAATGTCACGGTACTGTGCATTTGGGGGACTGAGAAGCCGCATTTCGCTATCGGGAAGTCTCTTCACAATCAACAGGTGACTGCAAGGTGTGCAGTCACGGAATAATCGGTGCAACATTCTTGATGGCAGGTGATTACCGAACGGTACGTGAAAGTTTTGGAAGATGATTTCATCCCCATTATCCAAAGCGACCCTGATTATCCAAAGCGACAAGATATGGTTCATGGAAGACGGAGCTCAACCCCATCGAAGCAGGAGATTGTTTGATGTCTTGGAGGAGCACTCTCGAGACCGCATTCTGGCTCTGGCGTACACAGGGGCCACTGCATGGGCCTCGGTTGGCCACCACATTCTCAGGATATGAATTGGGGCTATATTAAAGACAAGGTATACAGAAACAACTCCAAAACCATTGCTAAGCTAAAAACAGCCATTCAGGAGGTCATCAATGTTCCGACACTTTAGCGAGTCATGCAGAATTTCGCTATTCGTCTGCGCCACGTCATCGCCAATGATGGCAGACGTATCGAACATGTCATGACCTAAATCCGAATATCTGTAGTGATATTTACATATTGATGTAACTAACTGACGTTTTTTCTTTCATATAGGTCAATAATTGTCACCCTGTATCTTGTAGCAGGATAATTACACTTTTAACAGGCCAGAATCGTTTGCGGAGTAAGACAGTAAACGCACGATGATGTCTTGGCCACAAAATTCGCCTGATCTCGAGCCAATGAAACACACCAAAGTGTTAATCAGATGGTCATGAAATTTTGCCTCGGCAGCGTAATCTGGTAAAGAGACCATAAAACTAAAATCTGAGGAATTAGAGCTCGCTCGGAGGCTAATCAACTGCCTTTCTTACTGAACACCAATTGCGACTGAAACAGAATGGGCTTACTGAGTACATACGTAGGTATTTTTGAAAACATTTTACTAAAGGTTTTTGGCCATCACCTACACATCAGACCTCACAATGTCTTTTAAGATTTAAATTTATAACAGCCTGAACCATTAAAAATAAATAATCATGCTTTACAGTCACTTAACCTGAAATCAAGCCAATGATCGAACAAACCTAAAATAGTTCATTGACACTAAAGGAGGGCTGATAATACAACTAATGTCTACTCATTTATTGCATCATAATGTAAAAATTTGTAAAAATTCGCATTTTCTATGTTATTTCTACTTCTGCTGTAAAATCGTGTAGGACTTTACACACTTTTATGTCTTCTGCCACTAAGAGAGTTTGAATTTCTGTTGGTGAAGCATTGCCAGACGACATCAGATGCTACATTAGTTTCATAGATTCGTGATATCTCCTGTTGTTAACGAAGAACTTGTGGATAACACCTTCATTTCCGCATTCACATGAAGAAGATAGGATCATGTTGAGGTAGAGATCTTACCCGAATATTCCATGATTGAGTCAAAGACGGTGCGACTGTCACTATAAAATTCTTGCTGTATCTGCAATTTTGATATGAAGGAAGTGATGGGAGATAAGATACCACTGTGGAATAGTGCCTCCCTTTAATTTTGTAAGAACGATGAGGTTTTCATTCTTTCGTGCCCTGATTCTAGTTTTTGTGGATATGTAGAAGACTGTCAGATGGCACCTCATCGTGTTTCACTGAACCATTGTACAGAGCTTCCTTGGCCAGAGTATCTGCTTTTTCATTTCCGTTTATTCCGCTGCCTTCTTCACACAAAACATGATGGCAGTTTTATTTAGATGGGAAAGCTCGTGAACTGTCTCTATATGAGGCTGGAGAATTTTATTGTTGTTGACGTCGTAGCATTTTAACAGTATCACTGCTGAGCGTGAATCTGACAAAATAATTATTGTTTCATGCTGAACTTTTTCGTGTTTAAGTCGCACTGAAATTGCTGTTAAGTTCAATAGTTACTATGAGCTCTATAGCAGGAAACTTGAATTTTCCACCTCGGTTAGTTTTGCCATCTACAAACGTACTTCCTGCTCCATCTTTTGTTTGGACCCACTCGTGTACAGTGCATATTGACTCTCTGTATGCCGCTAGCAGATGGTTGTCACACTCGAGAAGTGTCTCGTACGGATCAAGGCTCGATTTCCTATATATCGTGTATCCGCATCACTGTGACACGACTCACATTTATCCCAGGACACCTTAGAATGCGTACATTATTGCCGTATCTCTTATTGGATCCATAAGATCTCTTAACCATTTATTTAAACTTCCGGCAGCTCGACTTTTACAAAACTGGCAGCAATATGGTCGCTCTTCAACGATGGATTACCTTCAAAATATCGAAAGACTAGGCCTGTAAACAGGACCAGTTAAGCCACTACCTGAAAAGAACGTTGCCACAACATCATCTGATTACAGACCAATTTGTATTCTTCCTACACTGTCCAAGGCCTTAGACTATATAGTCTGTAAAGTGTCAGGCAAATCCAACACTTTCCATGAAAACCCTGACATGATAAACAAATCCAGTAGTATGTCACATAGCTCCGAATAAATCGTGACATTAAATTAACCAAAGTAATACGAGTAACGAGTGAGCAAATGGAATACCACAGACTAACACAAAAATGCCTAAATGCATGTCATACCTTCCCACCGTGAGACAGACGCAGTTCCAAGGGGAGAAACGAGAACAGAAGCCGAGAGCAGAACCGTGTTAAGCTAGAAGGCCCTACGATAAGGGACGGACTGGACACCCACGTCGCCAGCTAACCACTAGGACAACGCCAGCTGCAAGTTTTAGCGTGAGACTTTTTCGAGTCTCTGTTATGTCAAGGACCACCCCCCAGCCCATGTTAAAAGCCGTTGCGTGAAAGTGGTAGGGAGACACGATATAGAACAAACAGACACCACCCAGAGTGTTAGAAGTCCACGACAAGTTAAGAGACTGACCACCAACAGCCTACGAGACGGATATCAATCAGAATTCCGTAAACATCACAGAGCGGCATATACCTTAATAAAGGTAACAGATGACCTAAGAACGCCATGGACGCACAAGAGGCAACTGTCATGTGCTTACTAGACTTCGGCAAAACCTTTAACATTGTCGACATCGACACTTTACTTGCAAGACTTGTTGTTGTTGTGGTGTTCAGACCAGAAACTGGTTTGATGCAGCTCTCCATGCTACTCTACCCCGTGCAAGGTTCTTCACCTCCCAGTACCTACTGCAACCTACATCCTTCTGAATCTGCTTAGTGTATTCATCTCTTGATCTCCCTCTACGATTTTTACCCTCCATGCTGCCCTCCAATACTAAATTGGTGTTTCCTTGATGCCACAGAACATGTCCTACCAACCGATCCCTTCTTCTAGACAAGGTGTGCCACAAATTTCTCTTCTCCCTAATTCTATTCAGTACCTCCTCATTAGATATGTCAACAAGCCATCTAATCTTCAGCATTCTTCTGTGGCACCACATTTCGAAAGCTTCTATTCTCTTCTTGTGCAAACTATTTATCGTCCATGTTTCACTTCCATACATGGCTACACTCCATACAAATACTTTCAGAAACGATTTGCTGACACTTAAATCTATACTCGATGTTGAGAAATTTCTCTTAATCAGAAACGCTTTCCTTGCCATTGCCAGTCTACATTTTATATCCTCTCCACTTCGACCATCATCGGTTATTTTTTTGCCCAAATAGCAAAACTCATTTAGTACTTTAAGCGTCTCATTTCCTAATCTAATTCTCGCAGCATCACCCGATTCAATTCGACTACAGTCCATTATTCTCGTTTTGATTTTGTTGGTGTTCATCTTATAACCTCCTTTCAAGGACATGTCCATTCCGTTCAGCTGCTCTACCAGGACCTTTGCTGTCTTTGACAGAATTACAATGTCATCGGCGAACCTTAAAGTTTTTCCTTCTTCTCCGTGAATTTTAATTCCTACTCCGAATTTTTCTTTTGTTTTCTTTACTGCTTGCTCAATATACAGATTGAATAACATCGGGGATAGGCTACAACGCTGTCTCACTCCCTTCCCAACCACTGCTTCCCTTTTATGCCCGTCAACTCTTATAACTGTCATCTGGTTTTTGTACAAATCGTAACTAGCCTTTCGCTCCCTGTATTTCACCACTGCCACCTTCAGAATTTAAAAGAGAGTATTCCAGTGAACGTTATCAAAAGCTTTCTCTAAGTCTACAAACGGTAGAAGCGTAGGTTTGCCTTTCCTTGATCTATTTTCTAAAATAAGTCGTAGGGCCAGTATTGCCTCACGTGTTCCAACATTTCTACGGAATCTAAACTGATCTTCCCCGAGGTCGGTTTCTACCAGTTTTTCCATTCGTCTGTAAAGAATTCGTGTTATTATTTTGCAGCTGTGGCTTATTAAACTGATAGTTCGATAATTTTCAGATCTGTCAGCACCTACTTTCTTTGGCATTGGAATTATTATATTCTTCTTGAAGTCCGAGGGTATTTCTCCTGTCTCATACATCTTGCTCACCACATGGTACAGTTTCGTCAGTGCTGGTTCTTCCAAAGCTGTCAGTAGTGTTAATGGAATGTTTTCTACTCCCGGGGCCATGTTTCGACTTACGCCTTTCAGTGCTCTGTCAAACTCTTCACGCAGTATCATATCTCCCATTTCATCTTCATCTACATCCTCTTCCATTTCCATAATATTCTCCTCAAGTACATCACCGTTGTACAGACCCTCTATATACTCCTTCCACCTTTCTATTTTCTCTTCTTTGTTTAGAAGTGGGTTTCCATCTGAACTCCTGATATTCATACAAGTTTTTCTCCTTTCTCCAAAGGTCTCTTTAATTTTCCTGTAGGCAGTATCTGGTCAGACGTAGCAGCCTAAATTTCTCGCCAACTGCAATGGTTTGTCTCCGACCTGACGTTTCGCCAACCACACATCATATCCGGCACCATAACGTCGCACTGGAGGCACGTATTATCAGGCGTTCCTTAGGTTCGGTATTATGTCGTATACTCTTTTCATTGCACGTCATTGATGTGCCATCAGTTTTGACTCTCTGCAAATACCACGTGTACGATGATGACCTCGAGTTGTGTCTAAGTGCAGAAACAAATAACCTGAAACAGATATAGGGAATTTCAGTACCGACATGCGTGCACTATCAAAATGGACGCAGGATATAGTGTTAAAGCTCAACCCATCAAACCCAAGTGGACTGGTTGTTCATTCTGGGCTCATTAGCCCGAAATATCGGGAATCATTGCCTCATTTCACCCTAAATGGGTGAAAATACATGTTGGACTGAGTCCTTAACTGCAATGAGTAAGAAGCTTCAACATTTCTCCATGCACTGCAAAAATATAAAGCTCTTCAGTCTTGATCTGAAAAAGAAACGTGTACAAACACTTTTATTTTCACTTATTCATTATAGTGATGTTTTCTGCAAGGCCTTTCTCAAGAAAGCTCACGGTGTCGGGAACTGGTTACGAATGTACATGTTCGTTATATCAACGATGTCCGACTCTTTGACCATATTTCACCATCATGTGCACAGCTATCCTAGCTGCCTACAGACAAGCGCAGAAATTTCGATGACATGTGTCATCTCTACTGTCTTATCAACGTGCACTGCTTCCATATCTCTCCACAACATTAACGCTCATGTCTGAACAACGTGGCAGAAACCTCCGTTTACATGAGATCAAAACCCTCTCTGTCCCACACTATCATTCAGCCACTTTCTGGAAGTCCTTCTCAGTAGCACGAACACGACTCTGGAACTGTCTCTCACGTTATTTTAGAGAACTGAATAACGTCTTGTGCTTCAGAAGACAGGTAATGACGTATCTACCAAAGTAACAATAATGATTCCTTTCCCCGGAACTCGCCACATCAGAAAACATCTGTTTTGTAAATCTATAAAATCTTTCTATATCTGCATCTATTATGATTGCTATTATTGGCATTACTATTGTTATTATTACTATTACCATTGTTGTGGCATCAGCCAGAGTATTACAAGTACTGCCAACACTAACTTAATTAGTTCATAGCCAGTACTATTTACTTACATTGCCACTTCAAACAATGAAATCATTTTAATACTATTAAATTTTTTTCTTAGGTAATTATGATGTAAAAAAGGTACTGTTTGTGTGAAATCGTGCTCTGACGTAAGAGAGCGTCTGACGGTCCTAATCAGATCAGGTTAAATAAGTGGAATAAACTACAAACGATCACACTGTCAGTGTAATATCCTCTAAATTCGTGCAACACGAAATGTAAAATAGGTTGATGGCATGATGGACGCAAGAATATCTGGTTCCTCGCTCGCCTCACCCGCTTTGTAATTTGGCCTACGTTATAACTGTATAATAACTGATAGACACCAAACTTATTAAATAATTGTTGGTACTCCCGCGTTTACTAGCCATAATCCCTATTACTGAAAGCAAGTTCCCTGTCGCCATAGCCCCTCCTTTGTTTCATTTTGTGATAATTGCTTCCTTATGTGTACACACCTTTGTCTCTTCTTCACACATTTGTGTTTGCAGTTGCTGTTGCGAAATGAGCGGCGCAGAGTACATTTGCTGCCTCCCACCTGGCTAGTTTCTTTCACACTTCAGTGACGACAACCTCCGGTAAGGATACCACATCGTGTGCGTGTTTAGTGGCCCATTTTAAGTGAGGTCAATATGCGGGTCTACTCAGTTAAAATATCCAGTTAAAATAAGAGTCGAATTTGATGCAAGTGTCCGCCTCTGAAAAACTACCTAGTGTTCAAGGACCTGAAAGGGCAGCAGATTATCGACTTTAGTCTCGAAACTTAAGTTCTGTGTGGTACCGATGAGATGACGAAGTTCCATATCCTGGAGCTGGTGCTGTTAATATTTGTCTACCAAAATCTCAGTGACTTCTCGTCTTCCAATGGACCCCTCTGATAATTCTTGTTCATTTAATATAAAAAGTCTTCGACAGTTACTTTTTGACTGTTAAAATTAGTCATTGTCGTGCTACATATATTGTCATTGATTTAGCGTTGGTTCAGCGCGCACACCCCATCATTCTCGTGTAAAGGAGAACCTGTCACGTTGGTCCAGCGCACCCTGTCGCGTGTCTGTTATCACAGCGCTCAGGGCTCTCTAGTTGGCACGTGTTGAGTTCCCAGCTGCCTCTGCTACCCGAGGTTTTCTATATCCCTGCGAATCTTATCGAGAAGCTCCTCTTATCGTTCAGAAGACTGGGTGGAGGCATCCCAGACTCTCCCATCCAAGAAAGTTTGGCGGTGGTCGCCGTGAATAGAAAGCGGAATCTCTTCGTCAGTAATGCTAGCCGCTAGACACGGATGAAGCCTTCTGAGCAGAAGTACTTCTGCATTCATTTCTGGACGACGAATGATTTAGGGGAGTAAAGACAAAACGCTCAGCTACATTGTACCTGCGCTATTCGAAATATCAGGCACGAGGGCGAACTCTGAGATAACGTGTTCCTATTTTCTCAACAGCACCTGAGATGATTAACTTCATCATCTCTTGCGAAATTCGCCGGCTGGTGTGGCCGTGCGGTTCTAGGCGCTTAAGACCGGAACCGCGCTGCTGCTACGGTCGCAGGTGCGAATCCTGCCTCGGGCATGGATGTCTGTTATGTCCTTAGGTTAGTTAGGTTTAAGTAGTTCTACGTTCTAGGGGACTGATGACCTCAGAAGTTAAGTCCCATAGTGCTCAGAACCATCTGAACCATTTTTCATTTTCACTCTTTGGTACTCTATTCCTCCATCACTGAGTAAACTTTTTTTCTGTCACATCTTCATAGCTGTAAGAATCTTTAGCAAAACAATTTTGTTTGAATCAATCTCACTGTACAAAATGGCCCACAATTGTTGAAGTAGACGTTCAGATTATTGTGTTAACTACAGAAAAAAGACCTAACTATTGCTTGAGTAAATGTGCTGAATAGATGCGCAAATTAGTATTTTTCGTTCAGTTTTCTTGATTATTTTTTATGTACATTGCTTGACGTAAAGCCCTCATTGCTGTATATTGCGTAGTCTTGATGTGTGGGACACTGTTTAACGTAATATTGTAGCACAGGGAACATTCGTGTATTAAGCTAAATTAATTGACGGGGAGTGATGTTAATCGTAACTGATTGTTGACATATGTTATTGAATAAGACAGAGCATCATAAGTTAACTGTCGATGACCTTAGTTAAATTTGATACAGGGAGTGCTTATTTTAGTGTGACGTGAGATCTGTGACTGAACATATCTTCATTAATGTCAGCTCGTACACGATTTACTCACAAAGTTATCATTAACATTAATGTGATGTCCGCGGAAACTGCTGATTGTAGAAGCACGTTCTGACTCCGTTGCTGTCATCCCAAAAGGCCAAATCCGTGACGGGTCTTCTGATCAAAGCCAAGCGCGATATATTGCTACAAAAAGGCCGATATATTGCTACAAAAAGGCGCAACATAGACTGGCCTCTTGGTGTTTGCTAAATCTTTAGACACTGATTTGCCATATGGATCACTTAACATCGCACTACTGTCTACCTAGACTATGTTTCAGGGCTCTCTACGTCTATGGTAGTCTCAAGTGTACTGTGATGCCAGCAAAATGCCTTTCGTAAATGTGGATACCATTCCACGAGTTCATGGCAGAGCATGGGTCATTCAGTGTCATCCTGATTTTTGTTTTTTACGGAAAATAGGGCTAAGGTACATTAAAAAAATGGTAGTTTTCACAGGTACCTTTGACACCGTGGACATGCACCTTGATTGCTACCTCGACATCCTCGTAGAGGGCTACAGGAAACTCGCCACTCGACTGTGTAAGAATTCTACATATTCTAGTAACCCTCAATTCTGAGTCTGAGAGATTAAGACCTTAGGTGGAAACGTAACCAGCCAAAAAACTTTTTCCTAGGGTGATAAGAGCACCTTCGCTTAGATCAAAGCTAATAACGAAGACAACCCGATGTCGGCGAACAGCTGTATATCAGCAAAGCTGGTTCTATGTGCAAGCGACATTCATCCAGTCTTGTACTCGCCTGCATCATGGAAGCAGGTAAAACATGAAAAACAGACCAAATACACGTACCAACTACACTGAGACGCCGATTAACCTCTGCCTTTGAGCCAGCTATAACTGTAACTGTTCCATTGGCAATAAATCCTTCCACGGGTTCATGAACTATTGCAGCTGGCCAGCATAACCCACCAGCTGTCTTCATACGCAACCTGACTGACACAGAGGTTTTACTATCACGGCTTGCCGTGGCTCTCTGCCTCTGCCCGAAACCGCTACCGTTCAAAAGTTCTCTATTATTCCCTTGATGGGATCAGCACTCACCTAGATGTATGGATAAAATCGAAAACTGGGACACCTCGATACGAGCCATTCTTTCTCATAGATGAGAGGAGAACTTCGTGTGAAGTTACCATGCAGGAGGAGACATGGACTAACTCCACTACTTACGAAGCTACAAAAAGAACATTTCGATTGGGTAGACAATTATATAACTAAACGTACAGTCAATGCAAAATTACATTTTACGTGGCTTAATTAAAGGAGTACGTCATGCGCACGTGAACGAAAATATCGAGTCTGTACTCTTACCTTACGGAGTAAGGCAGAGAGCAGTCAGATGATACTGTCACTCGACAACTATAATCTGGTTGAGCTGTGGATGAAACCACTAAGGTGGTAGGCTTACGATGTTAACATACACATTGTGCTGGTATACCTATCTGCCCATCTTTCCTCCAACAAGTGAAATGCAAGGAAAGAGGTATCGTTCCGTGTATTCTCCAATGCGCCGTACTCGATCATTTTCATTGGCGGGCATCAAGCACTGATTAGTCACTAATATTTATCGAGATCCGGATGAACATCAACGGCCATGTCGCAATCACAACACTGAGAAGAAGAGCCGAATTTTGACTTCGTAATTCAAGTATATTGTCCACATTTGCTTAAGCGAACTCGTATTGATCAAGGGGCCAACAAAGATAAGTCTGCATAAGACCTGAAAATGAATATCTTCTGATATTTAGATGTGGTTGAACTATCAAGATAGAACACTGAGAGCAATGAGAAGCGACAGTGAGAGATAACGGACATGTACATAGGTCTATAGATGACAATATGTCGACGTGTAAGAGCACAGCACAGGCTGGAGGACCATTTTTAGATCGCGTAGACTATAAAGTTAATTTATACCTCGCGAATGGTACATTCCACGCCTAAAACACGGTGTTTATAAATAAATATCGGGGTTTTAACGCTTTATAATATTTATTATATTAAACTTCCAGTCATAAATGATATGTAAAATGAAAGAGCAACTTGACAGTTTTACCAGGGACCTTATAAATGTTCAATGTGAGCACCATTTGTCACACTGTACACGTCATGTCTATAGCCAAGTTCTTCCCAAACGTTGATAAGTGTGCTTCAATCCAGTTTCTTAATTCAGGTGTATCCACTGGTTACAGAGGCACGTACTCACGATCCTCGATGAAGCCCCAAAGGAAAAAATCGCGTGGAGGTGAACATGGAGGCCATGGAAAGCAAGCCTTGTTCAAAAATGTCCAAATGTGTGTGAAATCTTATGGGACTTAACTGCTAAGGTCATAAGTCCCTAAGCTTACACCCTACTTAACCTAAATTATCCTAAGGACAAACACACACACTCATGCCTGAGGGAGGACTCGAAACTCCGCCAGGATTAGCCGCACAGTCCATGACTGCAGCGCCCCAAACCGCTCGGCTTAATCCCGCGCGGCGCAAGCCTTGTCATTGGGCCCCTTGCGGCCTATCCAGCGCTTGGGTACAGTGAAGTTCAACCTGTTTAGCGGATTGTGGCAGAAACATTCCGAGCTGCGCATGAGCACTTGTGCCAAACACAACTATTTTAGTTGCTCTTTCATTTGAAATATAATTTATAACTGTAAGTTTAATGTAATAAATATTATAAAGCGTTAAGATCCCGACATTCATTTATAAACATCCTGTTTTAGAGGCTTTTAGTACTTCTCTGAGTGAACGAGCTTTCAGTACGAAACTTTAGTCAAAATGGAACCTATCACAAGGCTCACTGTGGCGGACACTAAGTACCCGATGAGGATATGATGTCTTTGCTACTCCAGAAACCTGGAGCAAGTAAGACTCAGACATCTAGCTCTATCCTATTAAAAGACTCAAATACGTCAAAGGAAACACATGTTGTCGTAGTAGCCGCTATTTTCTGTTACCACCATAAATGGACATTCCTTAAAAATTTATATAACTCTATGAAACAGCCGCCACCATTGAGTGTAACTTAACAGAAAAAATACTTTCACACCTAAATAATAATAACATAATTTTCCTCTCGCTCTCTTCTCGGAATCACATAGAAAATCGTTTCTTATTGTTGTTACGGTTTTCAGTCCGAAGACTGATTTTGGTACAAGCCTCTCTATCTCTGCATAACTACTGCAACCCACATCTTTGAAACTGCATACTGGAGTCACGCTTCCGTCTCCCTATACAATTGTTACCTCTTAGAGTTCCCTCTGTTACCATAGTAAAGATCTTTGATCGCTCAGGATGTCTGCTATCAACCGAGCCTTTCTTTTAGTCAAGCCATACCGTACATTACTTTATTCCTCATTTGGATTCACCACTTCTTCCTTACTTTCCCGATTTACTCATCTAATCTCCGGCGTTTTTATGTAGCATCACATTTCAGAGGTTCTACTCTCTTCTTGTCTAAACTGTTTATCGTTCAAGTTCCACTTCCGTAAAGACTACTTTCCAGATAAATACCTTCCGAAAAGATTTCCCAATATTTAAATTTATATTCGTTGTTAACAAATTCCTCTTTATTAGGAATTTTTTTCTTGCTACTGCCGGACCGATGCATTTTATATTCTCTCTGATTCGGGCGTCGTCACTTACTTTGCTGCCCAAAATAAAACAAAAAATTGTCTAATATTTTCAGTGTCTCGCTTCCTAAACTAATTCCATTAGCATCACTTGATGTAATTCCACTCATTTCCATTACTTTTTCTTACTTTTATAGATTTTCAAAATACTATCCATTCCTTTCAGCTGCTCTTCCAATTCTATGCTGTGTGTGACGGAATTCCAGTATCATTCGGCAAACCTCAAAAAGTTTAGTTCTTCTCCCTGAACTGTAATTTCCATTCCAAATATTTTTCTTTTTCTTTCAAAACTTGCTTAATATGGAAGGCGAATAATCTAAGCGATAGACTATAACCTTGTCACACTGCCTTCTCAACTGTTGCTTCCGTTTCATGTCCTTCGACATGATAAGTACAGTCTGAATTTTGTTCACGTTGTTGATCGTAGGTAACGTTTTACCGCCTCTGTTTATCGCTGCTATCTTCGGAATTACGAAGAATACATTAGTTACTTGCTAAACAAAAATCATATGGCGGTTCAATAAATCAAAAATGATAGTGCATTGAGAATGGCTAATTTCTAGATATAATCTAGAACGGCCAATAAAATTTAAAAAGGACGACTGATAGCTGAAATCTATTATTTACAAGTCAATATAACAGTCGCTGCGTGCAACACCCCTCTGAATGGCCATACAATTACATTAAAATATCCGCCCTCTCTGGCTGTTAGACGACCGACAAACACACTGGAACCGCGACTGTAGAGGTCTCCAGTCGCCGGTACCCTGGTGTGTGCAGACAGTGCGCTGTTTGTCCCGCCTGCATCCTGGGTGAAGGTGACGAGATGTGATTCTGCCGGCACGGTTTCCGCGGCAGTTATGCCGGCCTTGCTAACGGGGAGACACGCCTCTCGCTTCTTCAGATGTCCCAGTTGGAGTCGCTTCCAGCTTCCAGCCTCCATACTCCAGCCTTCAGTGGGCAGCCTCGTCCCACGGAGGCCTCGCCGACGAGATGGGAGTAATCCAGCCGCCGGCTACGAGCGTCTGCTCCTTGTCTGCGATTATCTGCTGCTGGTGCTACATTCACCTTCGTCCTCTTTGCTGCCGCTACACCCAACCTTATTTTTGCTTCTTTTTTACCAACAAATCCGGCCTTCACGGATCTAGGAGCTCACGCTGGGCCGCACTTCAAAACTATAACTCACGCTGTTCGCATTGAAAAGTCAAACAGCAAGGTGTTCCAATTTAAAATGGACCAGAAACTCCTCCTTCGTCCTTCACCCAATTTGCTGCCGTTTAGACTAATACGATGGCAGGCTTGAAAAGTAAAGCACACATGCTTGTAGAAAGCGAACGAAATAACTTTGAGAAGCTAGCCACGTGGCATTTAGAAGGTAGCTTTCCTCTCTCTACGCATGCACAATCTGAATATGTTGCTTTCTTCTAGTGTAGAGTGTGATTATAAAGAAAAACAGATTTCAGTTGTTTATTGCAAACTACGCAAGACAGAAACAAATTGCGCGTTTCATTGGATAGAGAAAGGTTCAAAGTAGTATGTTCACACACACACACACACACACACAGTACCACACATTAAACATGAAAATCATTTGTTGCTCGAGATACATCGAAACGCAAGTCCATTTCATTCCACACACGAGTCAACAGGTCCCTGTTTATTGAAACAACAGCTTCAACAATTCAATTTCTCAGCTCTTCAAGAGTAGCTGCCATAGATGGGACAAAGACCGTCTTTTCCGTAGCACTACACAAAAAAATTGGAAGGTGCGAAATCTGTGGACTGACAGTTTGTGGACATCTGAGGGCTCCATGTGAACGTATCTCGAGTATGCTTGAGATTTACATCAGATGTGCATGGCCGATCAGTGCTCGTCCCTTAGCATACGCAACCAACTTCCAAGAATTTTGTATGCCACATATAAGACTGCTTGTGAATAGGAGGTTGCCGCGTAGGATTAGCCGAGCGGCGCTGCAGTCATGGACTGTGCGGCTGGTCCCGGCGGAGGTTCGAGTCCTCCCTCAGACGTAGGTGTGTGTGTTTGTCCTTAGCATAATTTAGGTTAAGTAGTGTGTAAACTTAGGGACTGATGACCTTAGCAGTTAAGTCCCATAAGATTTCACACACACTGCTGAATCGATGGCGGAACATACGTTGTACTTTAGCAAATGGATTGACTTCAAGCAAATTGCAACACACAAAATAATTTCTCGTGCTACACACAAACAACAGCGCAGCTGCGTCAAAACTTTGAACCTTCCTCTATCCAGCGACATGTGCAGTGTGTTTCTATCTTTTATAGTTTATCTGTAATAAGCAAATGAAATCTGTTCTTTCTTTTTGAATCTCTCTTAATTTTGAATAGCAGAAATATGTAGAAGTGCTGCAGTGCTATATCATAGCGAGTTAGTCATTGTGCTGCTATCGAATTCTTAATTGCTGAAAAAGTGACTCCTAGTGAGGTTCATCGTCGTTTAAAGGGTGTTTGTGGTGACGGTTCTGTTGATACGTCTAATGTAAATCGATGGGTGGTAAAATTTCGTGGTTGCGAACTTGGGAAACCTGTAATTGTTTATGAAACATGCAATGGCCGTCTACCCACTGCCACAGACGATAAACATCGTAAGCTTGTTGACGACTTTATTCAAAATGTCCACAAGTCACTCAAAAGTGTATCGCAAACTATATTGTAATATCAAATAAAGGCGTCGGCTACATGCTGGAAAATAATCTTGCAACATCACAACGCTCGTCCACACACCTCGTGCGCAACATACAGGTATTGCACACATATATGTCTGATTCTCAGCTGTTTTACACCATACGACTTACGAGGCGATGTTACATTCATCTTTTATATACATCCCTCTAGCTTGATCTTAGGTACTGAAACACGTTAGCAAAATTGTTGGCTTGCTGCAGTGTTTATTCTCGCGACCTTTCTGACACAATGCACAACACATACACTGAGGTGTCGAAAGTCATGGAATAGCGATATGCATATATACAGAAGGCGGTAGTATCACGTACAGAAGGTACAAAAGGGGAGTGCATTGGCGAAGCTGTCATTTGTACTCAGGTGATTCCTGTGAAAAGGTTTCCCAACTGATTCTTCCCGTACTACGGGAATTAACAGGTATACTGAACGCGGAGTTGTAGTTGGAACTAGAAGCATAAGACATTCCATTTCGGAAGTCATTTGCAAATGCAGTACTGCGAGATCCACAGTATCAGTCGCGTGCCGTTTATGCGTTGTGGCAGTAGTGCCTCTGCTAACAGCACGACTTCGCCTGCAGCACTTTCTCTGGGTTCGTGATCACATCAGTTGGATCCTAGACGAGTGGATAAGCATGACGTGGTCAGATGAGGCCCGATTTCAGTTGGTATGAGCTGATGGTAGGGTTCGAGTGCGGCGCAGACCCCACGAAACAATGGGACAAAGTTATCAACAAGTCACTGTGCTGGCTGATGGTGGCTCCATAATGGTTTCTACTGCGTTTACGTGAAATGGACTCTGTTCTCTGGCCCAACTGAACCGATCATTCAATAGAAATGATAATATACGTCCACTTGGAGACCATTTTCAGCCATTCCTAGACTTCATGTTCGCAAACAAAAATGGAATTTTTATGGATGGCAATGCGCCATGTCACCAGATCACAATTGTTCACGAGTGCTGTGAAGAACATTCTGGACAATTCGAGCAAATGATTTTCCCACACGGATCGTCCCACATGAATTCCACCGAACATTTATAGAATGTAATAGAGAGGTCAATTCGTCACAAAATACTGCACTGGAAACACTTTCACGATTATGGACGGCTGTAGAGGCAGCATGGCTCAATATTTCTGCATGGGACTTCCAACAACATACTGAGTCCATGCAATGTCGAGCTGCTGCATTACACCGGGCAAAAGGAGGTCCAACATAGTATTAGGACAAATTTCATGACTTTCGTCACTTCAGTGTATAAGAGAGAAATTGCACTAAATTGAACTACATACCAACAGGTCGTTTTAGAACATTTTTATGTCACCCCTTCTCATCCACAGCCCCACCCCTAGTGGTACTGAGGAATCTTTCCCTACAGTATTTTTATTCAGATAATAAGTCACGCACCTTACAAATTTGGTTGAAATTGCTCCAGGTCTTTCTGAGTTAAGCTTATGTGTTATCCCCTTTTCATTCACACCCCTATGGGATGAAGGTTGTTCTTAACCTGACAGCCCTTTTTTCCGGATGTAGGTAAACTTTATACCCCCATTGCTTAAAAAAATCGAACTTCCCTGTATAAGACAGCTTACTTTACAAATGAGTTAAAGTGTCAAATATTTTAGGTTAGCACGTAAGCGAGAAAAAGTTCAGAAAAGGTTTTAAATCGTGTTTCAAGGTTGTTGGAAGTCGCTAAGTGCCACATTATCAAACTTTGGGTGAGTATAGTCTGACTAATCCGCTCTCCATTTGAAGAAAACCTAAATTTTCAGACATTTCACTGTATGCAAAATGTATTGCGAATAGAGGTGATAGTAAACAACCAACAAAATGTCATGCCTGAAGCAGCGGTTTTGCTGCATGATCAGAGAAAATGTGATAATCAATAAACTTTTTTCCTCTCATCATTGTTTTGAGGAGGAGGGGTTTGTCAGCAAGAAAAGTTTCATAAAAGTTAGCAATTATGTTTGAAGTTTGTTGCAAATCACTAAGTGCTCTCATTCTCAAATACTGGCATACTGGATGCATATAGTCAGAGTATTTGCGTGGGTTGCGTTACACTTGTTTTTCACCGCTACTCTCACCCCTTTGTGAGGCAGGTGGGTCTTATCGCCACAGTGCTTCTTTACAGATAGAGAATCATAGGTGTACCAAGTTTGGTTGAAACTAATGGAGCAGTTTAGGTTTAGCAGGATAACATAGATAAACACATTTTGATAACAATATAGAGATTCCCTTTACAGCTCATGTTAAAAAATATGACACATGTAACGCTTCTGTAGCTTACGTGTAAAGATACCGTGTTACAGCTCGAATTTAGGGTTTACATACTCTTTTAAGAAGCGTACAAACGTTTAATACGCCAGCGAAGACTTTATTCCCTTTTTCCACTTTTTTTTCTTTTGATTCTGGTCAGTAGCCAACTACAAAGCCGTAACCTTGTGCAGGAAAGTTGGCTGATCTTGCCCGCCTTGAAGTAACACTGCAGTGACCTTCACTATGTTTCATAAAGGTACTTGCGCCACTGCTCGTACTGAATGGGTACAGGCGCCATCTTTGTGGACGGGCACACTGTTTCTTAGTGTATAAGGAATACCTTCCAAGTGTGACTGCAACAACTTGCAGACGCTGCGCTCCGTTTGGAATGTTGTCTGCTCTATATAGTCCAATAAACTGGTTATGAATATTATCGTGCTGCACGTTCGCCGAAATTTCTACCGACCAGTGAATAAACTCAGTGGAATGAAATCGTAATTGGTACTTAAATCCATCTACAGCACCCCTACCGCCTCACGTTAATTCATTCCGCAGATTGCTAGATACAGGGTGACAAACACTGAACTACATGAAATAAAAACGTCATAACTTCTGAAATGTTTGCGTTGAGACATTCTGGTCTGGTGAGAACTGCGTGTAAGGTATGATTTAGCGACGGAGCTCACTTTCATTTGGATGGATACGTCAATAAGCAAAACTGGCTCATTCGGGGGACTGAGGATCTGCAATTCGCGATCGAGAAGTCTCTTCACCCTCAACAGGTGACTGTGTGGTGTGCAATGTCCAGTCACGGAATAATCGATACGACATTCCTTGATGGCACGGTGACTACAGAATGGTACCTGAAGGTTTTGGAAGATGATTTCATCCCTATTATCTGACAAGATGTGGTTCACGCAAAACGGAGCTCGACCCCATACAAACTGGAGAGTGTTCGATGCCCAGGAAGAGCACTTTGGAGACTGCCTTCTGGCTCTGGGGTATCCAGAGGCCACTGGAAATCGGTTGGCCTCCATATTCTTCGGATCTGAACAGATGCGGCACCTTTTTGTGGGGCTATGTTAAAGACAAGGAACAATAATCTCAAAACCATTGCTGAGATGAAAAGAGCCATTCAGGAGGTCACCGATAGCTTCGATGTACCGACACTTCAGAGGGTGTGCAGAATTTCGTTATTCGTCTGCGCTGTGTTATCGCCAATGATGGCAGGCATACGGAAAATCTCATAACCTACATCTGAATATCTCTAGTGACGTTTACATCTTGAATAAAGTGTGTGCACGCCGGAGTATGTAACTAATTTACGTTTTTTTTCATATAGTTCAATAGTTGCCACCCTGTACAATTGCTAGTAACGGGGGTACAGGAAATGCTAAGTAGTATAATACGCCACAAAAGTATGCATTTAATAGCCAGTTTTGCTGAGACTTTTCTGTAGAAACTCTTAGTTGCTTGTAGAACGTTCTCGTGTTAGTCCTTTATGACACGGTTTTGATATAAGGGCCGATCAAGGATTTTCCGTTCGATGGCCGTACTATCCAGAACTGATACGCCAATCAGGTAAAACTGCCGTAAGCATTGAGGCAATCATGTCACAGACGCACCAGGTTGAAGATAACCGTTTAGTAAAACATCGTTTTCTCCTGCATAACGAAGCCCGTAAGTGGTTGCTGGACAACCTCATCCGACAGTTATCGTCGAACCTCCAAGGCCTTTTTTAAGGGACCGAAGGCGTGGTAGTCGCATGGGGAGAGATCAGGAATATTGGACGGGTGCTCGCGTGCGTCCTTCTTGAGTTCACATAACTTCTGCGTTACGACATTTGCGATATGCGTACGCCCGTTGTCATAAAGTAGCAGCTTCCTTCGTCGCACCTAACTTAGCGCACGTTCCACAATGGTGGTGTTCGACAGACAAGCTGCCCCATAGACATTCTCCATTCTCCAATGGATGCCTACCGGTGTTTATCCTTAGGCAGCCAAAAAAAGAGTAATAGCACGCGGTGCTGTTTGGACGCATTTGGTAATAACATCGCCATAGTTCACGTTTCGCATTTACCGCTCGCACATCGAAAAGGCAGGAATACCCTTGAATACATGTCGGTACTTATATACCCGCATCAGAGTCGCGCTACATTGCATACACGCTGCAACAACGCCGTCAGACGGAAGATTTTTGATCGCCGTTATACTGTATATGCGGTCTTAGTACGTGAAGTCAAAACTATAGCGCCCGTGACGTTATTGTTTATGAGGCAACGCAACTTTCCCGACACGCTATGCTACCAAATTATGTCTCACAACACGTGTTTTCGAGAGTACATTCATTTTATGTTCATACAATCTTCAGGAATTCACATTTCCTTACGCGTCGTGAACATTGTTTCTTTACTAATGGCCTTCAAAAATATGTTGTCTCAAAAACTTCCATTGTAAATTCTGCATCGCCTCTCTCTCTCTCTCTCTCTCTCTCTCCCTCTCTCTCTCCCTCCTCCCGCCCCCCCCCCCCCCCCCACTTCGGGTTTTTTCCGCAGGCCAGATTGAAACCAGGCGCGACCGGATCCAGTCCGCGGGTCGCCGGTTGCCCACCAATAGCTTACATGCTGTTCTTCATTCTGGAAACGGCCATTTTCACAATGAAACCAAAGCCATTGCATTTCCACTTCAGTGACCATAGGCATAAAACGTGTTTATGCTTATCCATTACGGATATCTTAAAACCAAGACTGTATAGTGAATGTAAATAAGTTGTACAAAACTGCAACCAGTCACTTTTTTCAATAATTATGTTTTATTCCGTGAACTGGTTTTCGAACCTTTTCGGGTTCATCTTCAGATGGTTTCAGGAGGTTACATCATTACTGCAAGCATAATGCCGGGTGCTGGTACTATGACAAAAAGATGGAACACACTTCAACGTCGGCACGACTACAGCTTATCTGTCAATATGGATGTAAATTTAGTTTTTTACTTACTGCGACAGTATAAGCGGCTTTTTTCGGTTAGTGTCCATCTGTCTGCCTCCATTTTGATGTCCAGTTTTATATCACTAAATATCACTACACACACTTCCACACAAACTACACTCTTGGAAATGGAAAAAAGAACACATTGACACCGGTGTGTCAGACCCACCATACTTGCTCCTGACACTGCGAGAGGGCTGTACAAGCAATGATCACACGCACGGCACAGCGGACACACCAGGAACCGCGGTGTTGGCCGTCGAATGGCGCTAGCTGCGCAGCATTTGTGCACCGCCGCCGTCAGTGTCAGCCAGTTTGCCGTGGCATACGGAGCTCTATCGCAGTCTTTAACACTGGTAGCATGCCGCGACAGCGTGGACGTGAACCGTATGTGCAGTTGACGGACTTTGAGCGAGGGCGTATAGTGGGCATGCGGGAGGCCGGGTGGACGTACCGCCGAATTGCTCAACACGTGGGGCGTGAAGTCTCCACAGTACATCGATGTTGTCGCCAGTGGTCGGCGGAAGGTGCACGTGCCCGTCGACCTGGGACCGGACCGCAGCGACGCACGGATGCACGCCAAGACCGTAGGATCCTACGCAGTGCCGTAGGGGACCGCACCGCCACTTCCCAGCAAATTTGGGACACTGTTGCTCCTGGGGTATCGGCGAGGACCATTCGCAACCGTCTCCATGAAGCTGGGCTACGGTCCCGCACACCGTTAGGCCGTCTTCCGCTCACGCCCCAACATGGTGCAGCCCGCCTCCAGTGGTGTCGCGACAGGCGTGAATGGAGGGACGAATGGAGACGTGTCGTCTTCAGCGATGAGAGTCGCTTCTGCCTTGGTGCCAATGATGGTCGTATGCGTGTTTGGCGCCGTGCAGGTGAGCGCCACAATCAGGACTGCATACGACCGAGGCACACAGGGCCAACACCCGGCATCATGGTGTGGGGAGCGATCTCCTACACTGGCCGTACACCTCTGGTGATCGTTGAGGGGACACTGAATAGTGCACGGTACATCCAAACCGTCATCGAACCCATCGTTCTACCATTCCTAGACCGGCAAGGGAACTTGCTGTTCCAACAGGACAATGCACGTCCGCATGTATCCCGTGCCACCCAACGTGCTCTACAAAATGTAAGTCAACTACCCTGGCCAGCAAGATCTCCGGATCTGTCCCCCATTGAGCATGTTTCGGACTAGATGAAGCGTCGTCTCACGCGGTTTGCACGTCCAGCACAAACGCTGGTCCAACTGAGGCGCCAGGTGGAAATGGCATGGCAAGCCGTTCCACAGGACTACATCCAGTATCTCTACGATCGTCTCCATGGGAGAATAGCAGCCTGCATTGCTGCGAAAGGTGGATATACACTGTACTAGTGTCGACATTGTGCATGCTCTGTTGGCTGTGTCTGTGTGCCTGTGGTTCTGTCAGTGTGATCATGTGATGTATCTGACCCCAGGAATGTGTCAATAAAATTTCCCCTTCCTGGGACAATGAATTCACGGTGTTCTTATTTCAATTTCCAGGAGTGTATATTAATTTACACTCTGACAGAGAGACTTTTCCAGCATCCAGCATGCGCTTTAGAACTGTTGCTTGTGACAAAGATCTTGACAGAAAGATATGGCATAGGCCTACTTTGCACAGAGATGTAATTTGTTCTTCTTTACATGTATTAGAGTCGATATAAAGGTAAATATTCATGATAATGCCAATAACGATAAAAAAGAATTGGTATAAACTGCCTGCATTATACTTAATATACAAATAGAAATAAGATGTCAGATCACCTCAAGTTTGTTCTTGTAATTATTTATTTGTTTATTTTATTTTGCACTCTCATGTTATCACCAGTCTGATTAAAATATTTGCCCTTAAATATCTGTGCAAAGTAGGCCTATGCCATGCCTTTCTGTCAAGATCTTTGTTACAAGCAACAGTTGTAAAGCGCATGCTGCATGTTGGAAAAGTCTCGCTGTCAGAGTGTAAATTAATATAGTTTGTGTGGAAGAGTGTGTAGTGATATAACAACTGGACATCAAAATGGAGGTAGACAGATGGGCACTACCGAACCGAAAAATGCCACCTACACTGTCGCAGTAAATAAAAAACTAAATTTACATCCATATCGACAGATAAGCTACAGTCATGGCGATACATTAAAGTGTGTTCCATATTTTTGTCATAGAACCAGCACCCAGCATTATGCTAGCAATAATGATGTAACCTCCTGAAACCATCTGAAGATGAACCTGAAAAGGTTCGAAAACCGATTCATGGAATAAAACTTAATTATTCAAAAAAACTGACTGGTTGCAGTTTTGTATAACTTATTTACATAAAACGTGTTAGTGTACTATGCATTTATCGAACCAAAGGACAGAATACGAACTTCACTAGAAAAGCAAAATCATTCAAATTCAGACAAATCAGAACTGTAAGGGCCATTACACAGACCGTTTAAGTGGAAAATATGCACCTTAATATCACAGTAAAATGAGCAATAGGTGAATAGAGAACTAGCTAACATTGTGTGCATAGGCGGGAATAATCAACAAATTTAAAGTTGTTATTATTCCAAGTGTTATTAACAAATACAATATTTCTGTCCGATTCCTGCAGAAAAGATAACAGCAACCAAATACTTTTTATAATTCTGTTTGTTGTTGTAGCTGCGGTCTTAAGTCCAAAGACCGGTTTGATGCGGCTCTCCATGTTACTCTAGCCTGCGAGAGTCTCTTCACCTCCGAATAATAGCTGCAACGTACATTCTTGTGAATCTGTTTACTGTATTCATCTCTTGGTCTCCCTCTACGATTTTTACCCCCTACACTTCTCTCCAGTACCAAATTTCCGCCGGACGGTGTGGCCGAGCGGTTCTAAGCACTTCAGTCTGGAAGCGCGCGACCGCTAATGTCGCAGGTTCGAATCCTTCCTCGGGCATGGATGTGTGTGATGTCCTTAGGTTAGTTAGGTTTAAGTAATTCTAAGTTTTAGGGGACTGATGAAATCAGATGTTAAGTCCCATAGTGCTCAGAGCATTTGAACCATTTGAACCAAATTTCCTATCAATAGATCCCTCCTTTTGGTCAAGTTGTACCACAAATCTCTTGTTTCCCCACTTCTGTTCTGTACTTCCTCATTAGTTGTCATTAGTTACATGATCTACTCAATCTAATCTTCATCATTCTTCCGTAGCACCACTTTTCGAAAGCTTCTATCCTTTTTTCTAAACTATTTATCGTCCATGCTTCATTTCCAAACGTGGCTACACTCCAGACAGATATATTCAGAAAGTATTTCCTAACACTTGAATCTATGTTAGATGTTAACAAATTTCTCTTCTTCAAAAGTGCTTGTCTCACCATTGCCGTCTACATTTTGTATCCCCAATACTTCGGCCACCATCGATTATTTTTCTGCCCAAATAGTAAAACTTATCTATACTTTAAGAGTCTCGTTTCCTAATCTAATTCCCTTAGCGTCATCTGATTTAATTCGAATGCATTCCCTTCTCCTTGTTTTGCTTTTGTTGGTGTTCATCTTATATCCTCCTTTAAAGGCAATGTCCTTCCCGATCAACTGCTCTTCCAAGTCTCTGACAGAATCACAATGTCATCGGAAAACATCAAAGTTTTTTTTTCACTGGATTTTAATTCTTACTCCAAATATTTCGTTGCTTTCCTTTACTGCTTGTTCAAGGTAGAGACTGAGGAACATCTGGGATAGGCTACAACCCTGTCTCGTTCCCATGTCAACCTCTGCTTCCCTTTCGTGCCCTTTGACTCTTATAACTGCCGCCTGGTATCTGTAAAAGTTGTAAATAGCCTTTCGCTCCCTATATTTTACTCCTGCTACCTTCAGAAAATGGTTAAAATGGCTCTGAGCACTATGGGACTCAACTGCTGTGGTCATCAGTCCCCTAGAACTTAGAACTACTTAAACCTAACTAACCTAAGGACATCACACACATCCATGCCCGAGGCAGGATTCGAACCTGCGACCGTAGCAATCGCACGGTTCTGGACTGCGCGCCTAGAACCGCGAGACCACCGCGGCCGGCTGCTACCTACAGAATTTCGAAGGGATTATTCCAGTAAACATTGTCAAAAGCTCTCTCTAAGTCTAAAAACGCTATAAATATAGATTTGCATTTCTATAACCTGTCTTCTAAGATAAGTCGTAGCGTCAGTATTGCCTCACGTGTTCCTACATTTGTCCGGAAGTCAAACTGATCTTCCTCGAGATCGGCTTCTACCAATTTTTCCATTCTTCTGTAAAGAATTCGTGTTAATATTTTGCAACCATGACTTACTAAACTGACAGTTCGATAATTTTCACACCTGTCAGGAATTGCTTTGTTTGGAACTGGAATTATTACATTCTTCTTGAAGTCTGAGGGATTTTCACGTATCTCATACATCTTCGACACCACATGGAAGAGTTTCTTCATGATTCGCTTTTCCAAGGATATCAGCAGATCTGATGGAATATCATCTACTCCCGGTGCCTTGTTCTACTTAGATTTTAAGAACTCTGTCAAATTACTCTGCCAGTATCATATACCCAATCTCATCTTCATCCACTTTCTTTCTATAATACTGTCCTCAAGTTCATCTCCCTTGTAGAGGTAATATACTCCTTCCATCTTTCAGCTTCCCCTTCTTTGTTAGAGACTGGTTTCTTCCTGAGCTCTTAATATTCGTACAGCTGCTTCTCCTTTCGCCAAAGTCCTCTTTAATTTTCCTTTAGACGACATCTCCCTCTCTACTAGTGAAATATTATTCTAAATCATTACATTTGCCCTGTAGTCATTCCTGCTTAAAAATTTTGCACTTTCTTTCAATCTCATTTATTAAACACTTGTATTCCGTTTCGTCTACTTCATTTGCTACATTTTTGTATTTTCCGCTTTCATGAACTACATTCAATATCTCTTGTATTATCCAAGGATTTATACTAGGCCTTGTCTTTTCACCTATTTTATCCTCTGGTGCCTTTACTATTTCATCTCTTAAAGCTACCCATTCGTCTTCTGCTGTATTCCTTTCTGAAACTCTCAGCAGCCACTGGTTCTTTCAACTTATCTGGGTCCCATCTCCTTAATTTTCTATCTTTCTCCAATTTCTTCAGTTTTAATCTACAGTTCATAATCAATAAATTGTGGTTAGGGTGCACATCTGCCCCTGCAAATGTTTTACAACTTAAAATCTGGCTCCTAAATCTCTGTCTTATCATTATATAATCAGTCTAAAACCTTCCGGTGTCTTAAAGCCTCTTCCACGTAAACAACCTTCTTTCATGATTTGCAGATGATTAAATTAAACTCTGTGCTAAATTCTTCCTCTTTCACTCCTTTCCCCGAAACCGTTTTCAGATTCTCTTTCTTTCCTTCTCTTCCTTTTCCTGCTATCGAATTCCAATCTCCCATCACAATTAAATTTTCATCTATTTTAACTATTTGAATAATTTCTTTTATTTCATCATACATTTCTTCGACCTCTTCATCAGCGGAGTCAGTTGGCATCAGTCCGAATACTGATTTGATGCTGTTATCCATGGCACTCTATACTGTGTGAGCCTCGTCTTCTGCGAATAACTTCTGAATGTGGTTACTGTACTCACCTCTTGGTCTCCCTCTATTAATTTACATAATTTTCTAACCGACAGGTTCCTCATCACAAGGCTTTTTCACACTAAGATACATTTTTATTGTGTGTACATTAGTTCTCACTTTTTATTCTTCCATGTGAACACAATTCCTTTATGCAAATGTACACAAGTAATGTAAAGCACCAATCGTGCGCACCTGTAGAAAAATGTTTCATATAGTCTTCTCTACTGCATGAACACAAGCAGTCAGTATTGCAGTGTAATGGTGGGAATTTTCGACTGCATCTGTACCTCAAGGAATTTTCATCGTATGAGAGGAATAAAAAACGATAACTAACATAAACTAAAACAAAAATATATCTTAACGTGAACAAGCTGTCTGCTGATGAACCTGCCGATTCGAAACCGGTAAAGGCGCTGTTTACGTAAGTAAATAGCATTATGAATTGTGGCTGGCTGCTGTTATCTTCTCTGCAAGAATCAACCAGTATATTATACACAGACAAGGGCTCAAAATGTTAGTTTTCGACAAAATATGAACAACATTTCTGAACTTTATGATGTTTCACATAGGTTGGGACATTCTCGTATGCATTGTGAATGAAATGGAACTCGAGACAAGTTGTCTAGAACATCTAGGAAATTTAGGATCACCACTATAGAAAAAACACTAGGACAAGACGAAATATCATACCTCTGTTAACATTTTGTCGCAACAGTATATTCGTGTGAAAACTGGATAGGCTAATAGTAATGGTCTCATGTTACTGACAGAGTGGAAACCAAGTAACGTGTATGAAGACGCTGCTCCCATAATAACCATTATTTGAGTGGCTCGAAATTTTGTCGGTAGCGCACGAAAAAAACCTAACCAAGACGAAATACTTTCGCCGGCCGTGGTGGCCGAGCGGTTCTAGGCGCTACAGTCTCGAAACCGCGCGACCGCTACTGTCGAAGGTTCGAATCCTGCCTCGGGCATGGATGTGTGTAATGTCCTTAGGTTAGTTAGGTTTAAGAAGTCCAAAGTTTCTAGGGGACTAATGACCTCAGAAATTAATTCTCATAGTGCTCAGAGCCACTTGAACCATTTGAAATATTTTCTGTTTATAATGTTTTGTAATTAAAATGTATGCCTCATGATGACTGGGTGTTTTGTGCTGTCCTTAGGTTAGTTAGGTTTAAATAGTTCTAAGTTCTAGGGGATTGATGACCATAGATGTTAAGTCCCACAGTGCTCAGAGCCTTTGAACCATTTTTGAATTAAAATGTATGTGCTTATAGACGTTTGTTTTAGGACTGAACATGTAAACGAAGACACTCACAGTGAAGACCAGGGTAATGATGAATTTGCAGAAACATGTCTAGGACATAAATAAAATTATTTACATTTCTTGAATCATTCACTTGGATCAAGTTTTATTTCCTTAAAGATCACCCGGCGAAAGTGTGGAACTAATCCTCACAACAAGAAATCATAACGTTCTTCGCTCCTTTTTTCCGTGTAAGATTTTAATTTATGAGTTAGTCAACTGAGAAAACGGTAAAGTTTAGAAGTGCCATTACAAAAATTACGACCCAAAGAACCCGGGCTCTGTCAGACCACGTCGTTTGCAACGTAATTCGCTCATTTGCTTTGGTCGTACAATTGCCTGTGAACGTTACTCAGGTGTTTTGAGGTAACACTACGTAACGGAACTCGTTGCGCCATCAATCCAACGAAAGCCTGATGCTGGATGTGGTAAGAAATCTTTCCGAACGAAGACAGAGAAAGAAGAAGGAACAGTGTCTGTAGGACTCAGATATAGAAACTGATTGCAAACTACTGTTTAGGAGCAAAGTAATGTTTAGCCACAGTACATAAGAAAGCACAATGGCGTTTTATAGTGCACTGAAGACATAGCGCAAGTCACTCACTTCCTCGTAATGTTAGGTTGTTTGGTAAATTCGTAGCGGTTCTCTTTTTTGTACTTTGTTACTACAAGGGTGTTTACCGATTATCGTCCATTATTTGAAGTGCTTACGTTACATATTGAAGTTATATGTTCTTGAAAGTAGTGGGTGTGTCGACGAAAGAGTATCGAGTGGCAGAAGCAAATAAAGTACAGCTGAATAGCTGAACTGGAGACACCGAGCTACTAGCACACTTAACCCCTTCCCCCTCCCCATTTCTCCCCAACGACAGTCCACGGACTCCATGAACCGCGCCCAAAACTCAATGGGACTGGTCGGAACTTGATGCAAGATGGTGGATGTTCTCACGCCCATTACGTGTTCCTCAAAACATCGTGAGACGCTGCTGGGTGTTGTAGGCGTTGAAACTAACCCAACATTTTCCGACGGTAGCTTCCGGTGTCGTTCTCTAGTGCGACGTGTGTAGTCTGCGATGCCAGAGTTTAAGCACACAGGTTACTGTTGGTATTTCCATGCTATACTGCTACCACGGTATTGGTGATAAGTTGAGAAAACCGTCCCGAAACACGTGTGCTACAAAACGCCACTGTTTCCTGCGCATGTACCGTGACATCTACGATGGGATACGATCACCATGCACATGTACACAGGCCGCACAACGGATTGCCATACTCTGGATCAGGTGGCCGAGCAGCTGCTGGGGTATAGCCTCCCATTCTTGCACTAGTGCCTGTCGGAGCTCCTGGAGTGTCGTAGGGGTTTGAAGACGTACGCTCAGTCATACGTCGACCGAGAGCATCCCAGACGTGCTCGATGGAGTTTAAGTCTGAAGAACAGACAGGCCGCTCCATTCGTCTCATATCTTCTGTTTTAAGGTACTCCTCCACGATGGAAATTCGGAAGGGCCGTACGTTATCATCCATCAGGAGGAAAGTGGCACCCACTGCACCCTGATAAGACGGACATACTGGTGCAAAATGACGTCCCAATACTCCTGACCTGTTACAGTTCCTCTGTCAAAGACACGCAGGGGTGTACGTGCACCAGTCATAATCCCACCGCACACTATCAAACCACGACCCCCATACAGGTCCCTTTCAAGGACATTAAGGGGTTGGTATCTGGTTTCTGGTTCACGCCAGATGAAATCCCAGCGAGAATCATACATAACCTGAGACCACTGTTCCAATGACCATGTACAGTGTTCTTGACACCAGGCTTTACGGGCTCTCCTGTGATAGGGGGCTGTTGAATGCACCTTGCAGGCCTCCAGGCGAATAAACCATGTCTGCTCAATTGTCTGTAGACTGTGTGTCTGGAGACAACTGTTCCAGTGGCTGAGGTAAGATCCCGAGCAACGCTACCTGCTGTACTCCGTGGCCGTGTGCGGGCATTGATGGTGAGATATCGGTCTTCTTGTGGTGTTGTACACTGTGGACGTCCCGTACTGTAGCGCCTGGAAACGTTTCCTGTCTGCTGGAATCGTTGCCATAATCGTGAGATCACACTTTGTGTTTGACCAGCATCCTATCGCCCTAATATTTTACCCCTCATAACGTCATCAATATGTGTTCTTTGAGCCATTTTTAACACACAGTCACCATTAGCACGTCTGAAAACGTCTGCACATTTACTCGCTGCACCGTATTCTGACACGCACCAACACACCAGCGCCACCGTGCGACGACCGCAGGTCAAATGCACCGCATGGTCATACCCCGCGGTGATTTAAACCCCCAAACCGCCCACCAGAGCGTTGTTTCACCATGTATCAGCATTATCCTTAATTTATGAGCATGAGTGTAGTTTCGTTACACACAGGCACGTTACACGTTACGGAGACCTCTAGAGACAGAAGGTTGCAAGTTGCGTCATCGAAGCGGAAAGTCAGCCGAGTAATACGCGAACATGTAATACTTCACGCGATATTGATTACAGATTAAAATATTCAGAGGCATTTGTTTACAGCATACCCTTGTAGAAATAATATCCATCTTTAATAACCCCGACAACGGATCATTAACATTAATATTCCTTTCTTCCTTCTTGTAGCTAAGAAAATGAGCCACCGTCAAATGGTTAACAAATAAAAATTTTAAAAAGTTAAAAAAGAAAATTTGAAGCAATAGTGAAAGATATAACAAAATTTTAGAGAATCATTAATGAATTTAATATAAATGAAAAATTTTATAGTTGCAGAATGGCAGCAGAGTTTGAAATTCTTCGAAAAGAGGGACAATATTTCAGTGTTTTTCTCATGCAAACGAGAGGCTTACGTAACAAGCAAATTGGTTCACTTTTTCTTCGGGCGTGGAAAATCTCTTATATATTTGGATATTTTGACATAACTGGATGACGAGCGATGACCAGCTTTACCTGGGACGAACTGAGTGCACGAGATGCCTAAATTCGATATAGCAAGTATCGCGAAGAAAGTTCTAAGTGACAAAAATACTTACGACCTAGAGTCTGAGAGAATTTTGATTAAACAGAATTTTTATGGTGTGATTCCTTAACCGATGCTGTGTCAGAAAGGGTAAGCTGTAATTGTTGTCAAAAGTTTCGTCTACCACAGAAGAAGAGGAAGGCTTATAGTTGACCTCAACGGGAGAAGAGTCCAGTCACTGAAGGATCGATTGCCTCAGGGTAGAGAGAGAAGAGTAATGCTTTCTTATTCTTCTTCACGCAATTTTAAGGTAGTAAAGTGTTGTTGAAGAAGAAAGTGTAGTTGGTGTACTTCTGAAGGTACACGATAAACAATTACAATACAAAAATAGTAGCCTAAAAATCGTTCGTTTTCCTCAGATATAAATATGCAGGAAAAGAGTGTAGTGATGCAAAATATACTACTGATCTGTATTTTCAAACTCGGTAATCAAACCAATACTGTAGGTTCAATAAATGCTAATAATGGAAATAACTTTATTATGGGTATAGTATCATCATCAGTTGCTCAGGCATTAGTAGTAGTTTTTAATGTAGTAAACTCAAGGTAGTGGCAACGTCATAGCTCCTACTTCGATAATTTTTGAACTAGTTGGAGTAGAAATAGAATAAGTGCTTTCAGATTTTTCTCGTGATATCATCGATATTAGTAGGTAGTAAAACGAAATGTAGAAGAAGTAAAACGTGTAGAGCGTAGACCACCGAAAAAGAACACCCGTCTAGGGACAGAACTGATGATGCTATGGAACACTGCACATCGCTTGTTGTGTAGGTCACCAGCAAAATGCAGAATGTTTTTGTAGGCTTAAGAAAATGCATACACATGTAATATGAGACATACTTTAAATTTAGGTGAATATTTCTGCAGATATTCAAACTTACAGCGACGAGCCTCCCATCACTTACACAGCAACAGGGAGGCGAATCCAGACATGAAAAGGGCAGTAGACACCCAAAGCCTACCATTGTTGCATAGAACACTCAGTGCAGTGCGGAAAGACAATAAGATGCCTGCAGACTGCAAGCAGATGGTTATAAAGTCTCTGTTTGAGAAAGGCATTAGGGGGAAGTCAGCTAATTATAGAGGGATAACCCTGCCCTCGCAAGGGTTGAAAATTCCGTGGAAGAGCTAAGAGCGAAGACTGAGAACGACCGTAGTACCGCAGCTGGAGGAGGAGCAGTGTGGTTTCAGGAATAACAGATCAACAGAGGATTTAATTTCTAGTACCCGCATACAGATGGAAAAATACTGGGAAAAGCCGAGAAATTATTGTGTCCCCAGATATAAAAAACGCTTACGACAGTGTTGCAAGGAGAAGATTTGGTAATATCTGAGGAAAAGCAACGTACCTGAAGGACTGATAACGAAAATTCGTATGTATAAGGACTGTAATAGAGGTGCACAGTTTGGAGACGTATGATTTTCATGGTTTCAGAACAAGAGAGGGGTTCAGCAAGGCAGTGCACTTTCCCCTCTACTGTTCATTATTGTTATGAATGATATAATAAAGAGCATAAAGAAAACATAACCTAGTTGTCTTTGCTGATGATGCTGTGATCTTGGGTGAAGCGCAAGAGGAAGTTCAGATTCAACGTGTGGAAGTACCAGTTTCAGGAATGCAACCACCAAATTTGCGAGAGCAACACAGTGGTGATGGCGGTCAACAGAGATGCGTATCCCGCAAGTGTAAAACCAGATCACCAGTTAAAGTGTGTGGGCAGTTCTCCATTCATCGAAAGTATAATACCCAGGGATAATTAGAATATTAGTGCCTACATTACGAGAAAAGTACTGAAAAAATTTAATTAATTTAATAAAGTATTATTGTTGACAGTCGCTACAAACACATAAACATACCTACTTTCAAATCTATCTTAAAAACACTCGAATCAATTGTCTACACCATATCTAATTACGTTTTCAAAATAAAAACATAAGTTTCAAACCCAAAAACCAGTGCACAAACACCAAAAAAACGTATCTACTTTCCGCCAAAACACACGCGTGACATTAAATCCACACAGCTGATTGTCAAACTTGTTCAGTGCATCCTGCCATTTACGATCGCTATGAAGAACTACTAGCAGCGGCAGTAGAGTGTATACACTTAATTACATAACGAATTTGTTACAAAATATTGCTCAGTATAGGATATATCGAAGAAATGAAGTTTGTAGCTGATCAGCTACACTATGCATTAAAAGGTTAAGGAGTAAGGAGGTGAGGAAGAAAGCAAGAGTCAAGACATGGCTTTTAGACCGAATCAAACGATTTTAACTACGCCATCACAATACATATATTTTCTAATGAAATTCGCCATAAATAACCCATCACTACTCGAAAGAAGAATGGTGTTGTCCATACCAACACACCATAGTGAAAAATGACTTTTATTACCCATTGTTAAAGCTGTCAGTGGATCAGAATAGAATTCAGTATACAGCTATAGCAAATTTTGATCATTTTTCTAATAACCAAATATAGAATCATTGCTCGTGTGCAACTCCTTCTACCCCATTGATGAATTTCTACTTAAAATTGATAGAAAAGAGTAAAATGTAGTTTCACGAGTAGGTCTAAAAATAATAGTGTATCCATTAAGGTTAACATTAATCATGTATTCATATCCTGTAAACTGACTCATTCCACATCATTTCAATAAAATAATGCTTCAGATGATCTACAGAACACGTATCTAACTAGCTAACTAACATGAAGGTGTTCTTCATGTTACTTAGCTAGTTAGTTCCATATTCTGTAGGCTGGTAAGGCTAACAAAGTATTGTAGCTGGAGCATACAAGAACAGCCCGAATAAATCTGGAGAGAGAAGTGGAAAGAAAACGCCCTGTAGGAACCCAGGACCCGTTGGATGGATGTCATCAACGATGAACTCGTTTTCAGAGAAAGGACAATGGTGTGTGCAAGATGGGTGCCACGCATGGTGACTGAGGACCACATGCGGCAACGAGTTGATGCTTCCTGCGCATTTCTTCACCGCCTTGCAGCCGAACAAGACAACTTTCTGGACTCAATTGTCACTGGTGACGAAAGCTGGGCATACCACTTTACACCTGATACCAAGTAACAATCACGCCAGTGGTGGCATCCTTCTTCGCCAAAGCCGCGGATATCCAAACAAACACGGTCTACCGATAAAGTCACGACAACCGTTTTTGGGATCGGAAAGGGGTGTTATTGGTCAACTTTATGCCCACTGGGACCACAATTAACGCTGACAGGTACTGTGAGACACTGAAAAAACTCAAACGGGCAATTCAAAAGCAGAGAAGAGGAATGTTGAACAAGGGCGTACACATTCTCCATGACAACGCTCGCCCACACATTGCTCGGCAAACCGTTGCTCTCCTGCAACAGTTTCAGTGGAACATAATCACACACCCACCCTATAGTCTTGACGTGGCGCCCAGTTACTGTCACCTGTTCCGTAAGTTAAAAGAACATTTGGCCGGAATGCGATTCAGCTCCGACCAGGAGGTGAAAGAAGAGATTCATAACTTTCTGAACAGCGTAGCGGCGAGCTGGCACGACATGAGCATACAAAAACTGCCACAGCGTCTACAAAAATGCACCAGCAGGAATGGTGATTATGTCGAAAAATAGCTAAATGTTCAAGCTGTAAACTGATGTAAACCATTGCAGAAATAAACACAGCTATGTACTTATTAAAAAAATCTTACTTTTTGGGTTACCCTCGTATTTTCCTGGAGAGTAGCCATGTTTGGAAGTGAATCACGGACGACAAACAGATTAGAAAAGCATAAAACAGAAGCTTTCAAAATGTGGTGCTACAGATGAATGCTGAAGATTAGATGCGTAGATCACCTTACAAATGTCGTGCGACTAGGCCTCCCATGGGGCAGATCGTTCGCCGGCTGCAAGACCTTTGGTTTGACGCCACTTTGGTGACTTGCGCGTCAATTGGGATGAAATGATGATGATTAGGACAACACAACACTCAGTCTCTGAGAGGAGAAAGTGTCCGACCCAGCCAGGACTCGAACCCGGGCCCTTAGGATTGACATTCTGACGTGCTGACCACTTTTTTCTTCTTTTTTTTTCTTTTTGTTCGTTGTTGACCGCGGTTGTGCAAAACAGTTACTCCCGGCGTACTATTCACTTTTCCACACGAGTACATACTGTCATAACAATATCAGGTAACTCTATTGGAGCAGAAAGAGTTTTTCTTTGGCAGAAAAAAGCTATTCCATGCATATGTGGCCTAAAGGGCAACACTGCTTGCATAATGGGTTTATTAAAAAAAAAGATATATACACATTTTACATCTTTATGCACGCCATGGTCAATTGGGATAAATATGATACTGGAACAAAGAATATTCATTTTTATAGAACCAGGTACAGGAACTCTTTGAATGTTCCCTGGAGTAGACTAACGAAAATACAAAACACTTGCTGCACGCAGAAAAATATCTTACTAACAAATACCCAAGATTCGATACGTTGCGCCGTTTCTGAGTTAATTAGACTGAAGTGAGCCAATCAGGCCGATGCATGCGAGATTCAAGCTGCCCACCAGATACAATTAGTGTCGGTTGATCCCATTGTGTTGTAGGGGTCGCACATTGCCTGGCTGTAAACCTCCACTGTTTGGTCATGATATGGACCAAAGACCAGTGTGGCGTCTTAGACGCAATAAAATACTGTTCAAGACTATTCCACTTATTACTCAGGATACAATTCTACTGGGACACCTGGTTGGCTAGGTAATTCAGAAAGGACTCTGCTGCATCCAACAGCGGGCTCAAGGCTGCCGAGGACACTGCATCAGCTCGGAGTGGAAGTCGATGACACCCAGTTGTGGCGGATTGCTGACTGCTGGTCTGATAGGCACTCCCCGTCGGTAACCCTGCTTCGATGTGGCAGTGAACACGATACATGTGTTGGTTTCACACTCCATTTTGGGGAGTACGCAGTACCTCCTAGATCACTGCCGTGTTGTTTCATCAGGTGGACCACGATACCAGATGCTGCAATGTCGTGCTGAATGTTGAAACTGACTCGCTGGTAGAGTAGGGTGGAGTTTTAAGTTTTAGGGCACTTCTGTCCTGGATTCGAGCCGTGTTGGTAAACTACCCATCAGTGCTGACTGCTGAGCTGACTTAAGTGCTGGATGCTTGACTTCATCTCCCACGGCTATGGTTCACTTACCTTGTAAGGCAGCAAGTGTAAGGCCAACAGTAGAACAATCTCACACACAAGGTGTTACCGCACTGTAAGCAGAGAATCGGGTTAATCTCTGGATTACCTAGCCACCAGCTGCTGCTGTAGACTTGTATTCTGAGTAATAAATGGAACAGTCTTGAATTCTGTTTTATTTCGTCGAACGACTTCAACACCACTGATCCTACTGATCGATTCCTTGGGGCTAGTGGTGGTGGAGCATTTATGTCATCAGGTAGAGGCTTCACTCTTTCATTCTTTCTTTCACTGATGCCATGTCCCTCGCTGACGCAGGTTGGCATTGTTAGGAACGGATTTGGCAAGGTTAGTGTAAAGGGGTGGCAGGATGCCCTTCCTGTCTCCACACCATGTCCCGCGCTGATGCAGGGTTGGCATTGTTAGGAACGGATTTGGCAAGGTTAGTGTAAAGGGGTGGCAGGATGCCCTTCCTGTCTCCACACCATGTCCCGCGCTGATGCAGGGTTGGCATTGTTAGGAACGGATTTGGCAAGGTTAGTGTAAAGGGGTGGCAGGATGCCCTTCCTGTCTCCACACCATGTCCCGCGCTGATGCAGGGTTGGCATTGTTAGGAACGGATTTGGCAAGGTTAGTGTAAAGGGGTGGCAGGATGCCCTTCCTGTCTCCACACCATGTCCCGCGCTGATGCAGGGTTGGCATTGTTAGGAACGGATTTGGCAAGGTTAGTGTAAAGGGGTGGCAGGATGCCCTTCCTGTCTCCACCCCGTACCCCCTGGGACGGAATTAATGTGCCCCTGCTGTCTGCGTCTAGTGTAATTCATGGAATAGTGCGAACATGTTTAGATGTCTGCGAGTCGCGTAACTGAGGCGGAACGTGGGGACTAGCGGGATGTGGAAAACCGCCTAAAAACATCCAGCCTGGCCGGCACACCGACCGACGTCGGTAATCCGCCGGGCGGATTCCATCCGGGGCCGGTGCCCCTACCCGGAGTCCAGGAAGCAGCGCACTAGCGCTCTCGGCTAACCTTGCGGGTCAAGCAGAGGCTTCACTCTACAACATCATTTATAATGACTGCATTGGCTCTGCTCTCCTCGAGTCGTCAATGGTCTTCAATTCCGCTACATTTGCCTAACGAATTTGTTGCAGTGTCTTTACTGCTTAGTCCAGGCTCATCCAAGAATTGCGCCCGGCGGGTGTGGCCGCGCTCCGCGGACACAAGGCAGTGTAGTTCAGCGCCCCATACGAGACCGTGTGTCGCTAGTGTCGGCATAGCAGCGAGAGAGAGAGAGAGAGAGCTACGTCAAGTGAGACCGCACAGCACAGCACTGCTCTGAGCTGGACTGTCACGCGGCCAGAGCAAACGTAAACAAAATAACAGAGGAAGCGCAGCTCTGTAAAAGTGGTCAATGAGCGGTAAAACCATTTGCTGTTTGGGTAATAGTGTTCGTGTGGCAGAATTACTACACAACGCTTTAGACAACAATGGGTAAAACAAGAATGGAAAAACAGCTTAGTTGTTTTCCGACCCACAGGTTGATTGTACGAGCACACTCGTGATACGTACAGTAGGCGTCTTCTGAAAGGTGCATCAGTTTCTTAAATGAACTAATCTCATAAATACTCCATTTTAGAAAAAAATTTACATAGGAGAAAAGAGTCTCAATCTTACTGTTAGGCCGGTGCGGCCCAGCGGTTCTAGGTGCTTCAGAGTAGAACTGCGCAACCGCTACGTTCGCAGGTTCGTATCCTGCCTCGGGCATGGATATGGGTGATGCCCTCAGGTTAGTTATGTTTAAGTAGTTCTAAGTTCTGGGAGACTGATGACCTCAGGTGTTAAGTCTCATAGTGCTCAGAGCCTTTTTTTTCTTACTGTTAGCAGTAAATATTTTTTCTTGTACTCCGTGCTACGGCTTTTCTATCCCTTTTCAGAGTTTAGAAATCTGATACTTGGCTGTTTTGTAGGCTATAATTTTAATCGACCAAGTTTGAAAACGTGTTAAGAAAACAGAATTAAAGTTATAAAGACCGTTAATCCTTACAGTCAACATTGTTAAAGAAGACAATTAACATTTTACACGTTTTTCTTTCTCGAGGAAATAGTTTTGTCTAGGTTTGGTACAGTATTCCGGGAGGCTGCTAACCTCAAAGAATAACTCAAATTGTTATCGCTAAGTTGTGAGTGGTTCTTCGTTTTAGCAAGCTATAAAAGGGAGGAACAGCGCCCACAAATATATGTGGAACCAAACATTGAGAGAGCTTTTGCCGCGTGCTTGTACAAAAGAGGCTACTTCTCTCGTGGAAAACAGCTATAAAAGTCATCCAAAGTTTTACACGTAAGAAAGCGGTACGTCAGGTGAATATCGCACTGCAGGTCAATGAGCTCTAGTGGAAACACTTGTGAGACGTCCTCTGCCAGAAAGGAAAACGGGCGAACAAATAAATCTAAGGTGGCTGAAGCACACTTGTCTCCAAAAATATGTTTTCAAACTCTTCTTGTAATTCGAAAATGATTTGAACACAATCTGAAAAATCCACATGTTCTTTAACGCTGTCTAATGCAGGGAAGTGTCCACAATTCTCTCCGCGCAACTGTTTTTCCCACAAAATAAGTGTTCTTTTGAAATGCTTGAATCGTCTGTACTAAATCAACAACAGAATGATTTTCACCTTGGAGTGAAATGTTCAAAGTATTTAAATGACCGATTAGGTCACTTAAAAAAGGCAAACTCGTAACCCCTTAGGATCATGATGTAATTTTTGCCGACTCATTTCCAGAAAGATACTGATTTCGTCCCTCAAGGAGAAAAACCGATGAAACACCTTCCCTCAGCTCAGCCATCTTACTTTGGCGTGGTAGGGGATGTCCGGATATTCAGCTTCGATATCATCCAGAAATTGTTTAAACTGGCGGTGTAAGAGTCCATGCGAGCGACTTTAATCAACCGTTCCAACGACTATGTCCATAACATTTTTTATGTTGACAACCTTCACACGGAGTGCATCCTGGTGTATCAGACAATAGACTGCCGCGAATAAGGAACAGCCCACTTCAGTCATTTTGACCTGACGTAACACAGGAATCCAGTGCGTATCCCTCGTAGCGCAGGGGCTCCATCCGTTCTTACACTGCTCAGGCGTTCCCATTTTAAACCCATTGACTCGAACATGTTTTCCACTGATCTAAAAAGGTATAAGGTCAAGAAATTCTTCGGTAACGCACTGCTGCTGCATATCTGCGGCCATATCTTCGATTCGGTAAGCAATAGTTTGAGGCGAATGAGCTGTTTTTTCCGTGAGGTCTGCTGGACAAATACAAGCGGCCGAGTCGACCAGACAGTCCTTCATGAAATTTTCTGGCAGATTAAAACTGCGCGCCAGACCGAGACTCGAACTCGGGACCTTTGCCTTTCGCGGGCAAGTGCTCTACCATCTGAGCTACCCAAGCACGACTCACGCCCCGTCCCCACAGCTTTACTTCTGCCAGTACCTCGTCTCCTACCTTCCAAACTTCACAGAAGCTCTCGTGCGAACCTTGCAGAACTAGCACTCCTGAATGAAAGGATATCGCGAAGACATGGCTTAGCCACAGCCTGGGGGATGTTTTCAGAATGAGATTTTCACTCTGCAGCGGAGTGTGCGCTAATATGAAACTTCCTGGCAGAGTTTTAATCTGCCAGGAAGTTTCATATCGACGCACACTCCGCTGCAGAGTGAAAACCTCAATCTTTCATCCGATTCCCAGCCGCAAAGGGTTTCCCTGCTTTTGCAATTTTCAGCGAGCTTTTGTAAGTGGTTCAAATGGCTCTGAGCACTATGGGACTTAACATCTCAGGTCATCAGTCCCTTAGAACTACTTAAACCTAACTAACCTAAGGACATCACACACACCCATGCCCTAGGCAGGATTCGAACCTGCGACAGTAGCGGTCGCGCGGTTCCAAACTGAAGCGCCTAGAACCGCTCGGCCACCAACAGCCGGCGAGCTTTTGTACTTGTACGCAAACTTTGCCCACCTATTTAATGCTTCTACCTAGGCAAAAAAATACCTTACAATTAATTTTGCGCACTCCTGTTTTTAAAACACTTTTACCACTTTAACAATTAATTGTTTCATTCATTGAAACAAAAATAGAAAACTGACAAAAAAAAATTGGTTTTAGGTGCATTTAGCCCCAGTTCCTCTGAAAACCGGTCATAGACGCTAGCAAGGACAGTGAAATGTGGTCGCGAAATAAATTTTTATCTATTGGAATATTTGCGTTTTAATTAATTGACAACATAGATCAAACTACAATATATGTTTTGCCATACATCAAAACACAAATATACAAAAACACAAAATGACTCTTAATGACACTTTGCTGTCCGAGAGAGTGTATGTAACGGCTGTTCAGAAAATGTCAAAAATAACACACCTGAAACTTTTTCTTACGTCTGTGCGACGCGATTTGATGCAACCCAAATATTAAAATTAACCGAAAAGAGTTGTTCCTTGTTACTGACAATCTGATACTCGATAACTGGCATATTGCCAAGTGGTACATCAGACTGTAAAATTTAGTCTTATTTATCATGTTTATAAATAATAAAGAATCGTACAATAGGAAACACTTACTTCACTGTAATGTTGCTTGAACTTTTCTTTCAGGTCTTCAAGATTTGACTGGCGTTCCTCTTGCGACAAATTTTCGAACTGATCTTTGTGACAGGTATTAAAGTGCCGTTCAATCGAATACTTTTTTTTAAATACATGAGGTCCCGATGACACACTAAACATTTGGTGTGATTTTCGACAGCAGGACCCGGCTTTAAATAGTGCGGACACGCCGCTCCTCTTTTTTTTTTTTTTTTTTTTTTTTTTTTTTTTTTTTTTTTTTTTTTTTTTTGTCTCCTGCTGTTCACCACCAATCTCGCTCCACTATAGCCTTAAATCTGTTGACTAACGGCTTTTTATCCAATCAGTTCTTTTGACCGTTGCTGGCGCGGTGGACTGTCTTTTTAACGAAGCGCGCGTACAGCGGCATGGCGAGGCGCTGAGGACGGACTGCGCTGTCAGCTAAGCGACAGGTCTCGGCCAGTGTAACAAAGTGCGAATTCGCCCGGGGCGCTCGCTCGGGCTATGGCGGGTGCGAGCATCACAGGGGCCCAGTTTAGACGAGCCTGACTTAGTCAGACTCCTGACAGGCGTTGCTGCGTCCTATCTAGTGTCTCTTAGATAAGGTTACAAAGGCAGTTCGATCTGCACTCTTCTAACGAATTTCTGCTGAACTCACTCGCAGTCTCGCTCAACAGTGTCGACATTGCTATCTTCATGACCACTTAATGGTGCTGAAACGTTTTACACTTCCCAGCTGGTGGCTACTGATACTTCTGCATGACTGAGTAATGCTGTCTCTTCGAACGTAGAAAATTTTACTCTCCTGTTCCCTTACTAATTTATCACATAACATTCTCCTTCATTTTAATAAAATGTGTCCCGAATTTTCCCCTTTTCTACCTGTCTGACCAACTATCTTATATATCTTATTACATCTTGTAATTATCTTATTGCAACTACTTTGAACCTTTTGGTCCTTTAAGCACAAAGAAAATCTTGTCATAGCTCAACATTATTCTTCTAGCTTGCTTGTTTTACATTTTACGCTGAAGTCACTTCCTTATAGTATGAATTTTAAGGACTGTTGTTTCCTTTGCATGATTTATCATCTTTCTGAGACAAAAGTAGACGGCACAACTAATAGCTAGTATCATCATAAAATTAGCAGTTGGCACACTAATTGCAACGATATTTTGTTTACACTTCTCTTGATATTTCCACACATAGGCCTACTGTAACATTTAATCTACCCGAGATGTGTCCTTTTCCTGCAATGACTAATTAATCTGTTTCCTGTAGCAAATTAGAAACTAAATAATTATTCAGGAAGGTTAGATTTTGTATTGGTAATACGCTGAAAGGTTTCTCCTGCCAATACAACATCGGTCAATGTCCGGCACATATCGTGCTATCTGTAATCGTAGCAGGAAGGTGAAATTTCGTTCCAGCTATATCATTTCATTTATTAATAATCCACTTTGTATTAACTCTATAATTTTTTCATCCCTATAAATGCCCTATTGTTGTGGCAATTTATTATTACTGTCGCTTGCGAAAACATTAAATATAACCAGTGCCTCGCAATCCGCTGAAAATGAGGTTGCGGCACAGATATTACTATTTTCCTGGTACTTCCATATTTCCTAGGAACAACTAGATTTCACACAATCGCTTGTCAGTTCGAAGCACCGGAGGTGGACAATTAGTGACTAACTCCTTGATACAATTGCTAAGATCTCCTGTTGACAGAACAACATGGGTAACTCCTTGTTGTGACACAATTAGCGCATCATTAGTTTGCACTTGTACCCACTTATCGACAATTTTCCATTTGAACGAATCCAGATGGCCCCTGAAAACAAGATTCCATTCTCCAACGGCTTGATTTTAATCATCTCTGCTTCACATACGTGCAAGAACATCATACCCTTGATAATATATTTCGACGTCATCTTCGACACTACCCAGGAGAAACAAAAACACGTATTTCACAGAAGACTATTAAATCAAGATAAAAAAACAACACAGTATTAATCTAGGTAACCCAAGACAAAATTACTGGTATTTTTCACTCATCCCCAGAACTCACCTCATAAGGTAAGCTCTGTGTTTCTCTCGTTGCACATTGCGATTTCGTTTTGTGTCCTAACGGTGAAGATATTTGTGGTAACGCATCAACTGTACCCTTCAAAGGTTTAACTAGACTAACATGTATTCATCGGTAACAGCAACTTGACAGGGACTGGTTAAGTCATAGACACTTCCTGGTACAGTCCTTAGAACTTCGTCAAGAACTTCTTGGTTATAGCCTCTGTGAGCTATGGATTTGTTAGCAGAACCCATTGTCCCACTCTGTACTGAGGCACCCGTTTACTCGTACCGTTTACAAATCTGTTTTGACACTCCAATAGCTTTTTATTTGCACGTATCACTCGTTTCAAAATTTCTTTCAAAGGTTTTTTGCGAATTGATTAGATGACAGTGCACGAGACTGCTCAGCCTTTGGGTTGCTCCGATCCTTAGTGCCGTCCCAGTTCCAATTTTTGTATTATTCTCTTGTTCAGTTTTAGGAAATCGTCTCTGGCGGGTCTCTTGAATTTTCGACCGTAACGGCCTAATAGGCCAACTTCAACGCTAATTAACCGGAAACGGCGCAAAGCATCGAATTTTTTTCTTAAAAATTATTTCTCAGCACAATCTACTCTGAAACACCATTACAAGCTTTTCAGACTGTTCCTTTTGTGTGTGTGTGTGTGTGTGTGCGCGCGCTTGTTTGTGTGTGTATGTGTGTTTCACAATTTCTCCTAAGCCACTGGATTGATGTCAACCAGATTAGGTACACATATTACTAACTTCAGGAGTAAGAACCAACTCCTATTGTAGTGGACATTAAGAGGGGGAAGGAGGAGACGGTCAGAGAGACCAGTTGAAGGAGACGGACAGAGAGAGTGGGAAGAGGAGATGGACAAGAATGATATGGAAAGATAGAGGGGGGCAGAGGAGATGGATGGAGAAAGGGAGAGGAGTAAATGGATAGAGAGAAGAGAGGGGGCAGACGAAAGGAAGAGGATATGAGGAGGCAGGTATGCGAGGGGAAGTGTGTGAGCTGTAAGGGGGAGAGGGTGTTGAGAGGCTGATTGAAGAGGGACAGGTTGCGAGGAGGCAGATGCAAGAGGAACTGGGTGTGATGAAGCAGATGGAAGAGGGGAGAGAGAAATACAATGGGGTAAGTAGATCAAGAAGTTAAATTTTTCCTGATTATTTTGATGAAAGAGCAGAAACGTACACATATGTGTGCAATTGCGACAGGCCGGCCGGAGTTGCCGGGCGGTTCTAGGCGCTAGGCCGCTATAGTCGCAGGTTCGAATCCTGCCTCGGGCATGGATGTGTGTGGTGTCCATAGGTTAGTTAGGTTTAAGTAGTTCTAAGTCTAGGGGACTGATGACCTGAGAAGTTAAGTCCAATAGTGCTAAGAGCCATTTGAACAATTTTTTTTATTTATTTTTTATTTTTTATTTATTTATTTTTTATTTTATTTTATTTTAATTTTTTTTTATTTTTTTTATTTATTTATTTATTTTTTTTTTTTTTTTTGCAATTGCGACATACACATGCATGAGCGGAGCCGAGGATGAAAGGCTAGTAACTAAATAAAAATAAATAAAATTCTAGATCTGAAGCTAAACACAACTGAAACAACGAAAGCAGGATCCCTTTTTGTTATTTCTCTTACAGAGCGTGGCCAATCCTCTGACCGAACAATCTGACGTGCCATGACGGGTCCTCGTATTGGCGAAGATCCAGAGGCCGGTGGAACAAACAGTTCCTATGACCAGTAACGGTGGAGTTGACGAACTGGATGGCTAGCCGGAAACAAGGTCCAGAGCGCACCTAGAATTGTCGCAATTAGTCCGGGGAGCAATCGGAACCGAAAAACGTATGCATAGGCAAGGTCAATCATAATACTGTCAAAGGATCGTATTGAAGAGTTCAGGGAATAGCTAGAGCTGCCAGACAAGCGTGGATCAGTGGTATTTACAAGCATTCTGTCGTCAATGGACAGGTCTATGTGATATGCCCCCAGCTGTGACGGCATCCTCTGCACTGCAGTCATGGATTGCGCGGCTGGTCCCGGCGGAGGTTCGAGTCCTCCCTCCGGCATGCGTGTATGTGTGTTTGTCCTTAGGGTAATTTAGGTTAAGTAGTGTGTAAGCTTAGGGACTGCTGACCTTAGCAGTTGAGTCCCATAAGATTTCACACACATTTGAACATTTTTTTTTGCATCCTCTGCGGGAAAGAAATGCGGCCGTAGTGCAAGGTCTGAGTACCTCTGTCCTTTCCTTCATGTTAATTCCCGGAGTGGATGGGGAAGCCGAGTCACTATCGGATACTAAAGACAGTAACACAGCATGCTCATACGACACGTACGTGGAGCTTATTACCATCTTTAGGACTTTGAGAAAGGTCTAACCTTTTTTATGAATTTGTCGTGTCTGTTCTTTTGGACTTGCCGGTAAGAACAGACACCATCACTGATTCGCCTCGATGGGCAATGACTCCACGACCTTCAGTGTAGATACACACTTAAGTTCGACCTCTAGCGATGAATCTAAAAATTAGCGAGCGTGAAGGACGTGAGCGGGGAATGCGAATAGATGGCACTGGGTGGGAGTGGAAGTTGGCTGGGGAGCGTGCCGAGATGGTACGCGCATTTACAACAAACGCCGTGTCCGGATGGCGCAGTGTTTAACGCAAGTGACAAGTAAGCGGTAGATCCCAGGTTCGAGGCCTGGTCCGGTCCACATTTTCATCCGTCGCTGCTGATTCCCACACACCACCAGTACCAACGCAGATGATATTATTAGTTCCTTCTCTTTCTTTTCTTCCTCCCTCCCCTCTCCCTCTTTAAATTACATAGTAAGATCTAATCGTTGGCATGAGGAATATGGGAGTATCGTACCAACATAACGCACAGACTACGCTGTAGTGCCGACACTGCAGAAGGACTGCAGGCGAGATGGACTCAGGACAAAAGCGTGGCAGGAAGAGTAGCCTCATGTCATTCCAGAAGGACTACACAACGAAAAAATCGTAGGATTGTTCGACAGGCTATTGCGAAGAAACGGAAGACGATAGATGATATGCGTGCAGATGTTGGATGTACAGTAGCATCATGAACCGTCGGGAACAGATATCTCAGGTGAGTTCTCCAGTTTGTATGCGTCGTTTACCCCTGACACCATGCCAGATATAGAAGACAGTTTGACAGTGTAGAGCTTCTGTTTGTGGTGGACAGATCGAAAATAATATGTTCTTAAACGACCAGCTGAGAGGTCACAGGAAGCAGCGACTCTCGAGACCGTTACCTCTTCAATTTCCGAAACGACGATGTGGGATGCTATTGTATATGACAACAAGATTGAAATTATAACTGATGACCACGATATACTCGAGCTGGATAGTGCAAGACCCCGCAATCAGTTGACAACACTAACACCTTGAATGTACGGATCTTTGACGGAACTGCCCAGTCTCCTGACATGTCACTCATATATCACATCTAGGATTTGATGGGAAGAAGTGTACTATCACATCAGCCTCCAGCAACCAACCTTCATCAACAGACACAGCATTTAGGCATGGCAATAAATTCAAGATGACATCCAGAGGCTGTTTGCATCCATGCCGTGACGAATACAAGATTATATAGAACCTGTTTGGGGTCAAAGCTCTCATTTATATAGATGACGGATATTGTTAGATTGGTATATAAGTTCGTGACGTTTTTGTTTTCCATCTTGGTATTCCGACGGCTTTGTGTTTAGTTACCGAGTGCAATTTTTTATTTGTAGTTCACTGTTGCTATTTGAGTTTACATATTTCCATTTTTGTCATTTGGAGGTAGTGAGTGGGGCTGTGGACGATAGAATATGGAGTACAAAGTTGGTAAATCGGAACGTTTTCGACACATTCTTCTGTTTGAGTTCATTAGAGGTGTGACAATAGCGGAGGCACCCAGACATATTTGCTTCGTTTTTGGGAATAAAGCCACTGGAGAGATCACGGCAAGAAAATTATTTTCTCGTTCAAAAATGTTCAAATGTGTGTGAAATCTTATGGTACTTAACTGCTAAGGTCATCAGTCCCTATGCTTACACACTACTTAACCTAAATTATCCTAACGACAAACACTCACACCCATGCCCGAGGGAGGACTCGAACCTCCACCGGGTCCAGCCGCACAGTCCATGATTGCAGCGCCTGAGACCGCTCGGCTAATCCCGCGTGAATGGTTTTCTCGTTTCAAGGGGAATCGCTTTGACGTTTGTGACTCTCCACGTTCAGGAAGCCTTCAGGGTGTGGTGGAGGTTGTTTAAACGCATTACTCCACAACCATCCGCGTCACTGTACTGGAGAACTGGCAAATGTGATGAACTGTGATCATTCCACCACCACGTGACGTTTGGATGCAATGGGGAAGGTTCAAAAATCGGTTGTATCGGGGCCGTATGCTGTGAGCCAAAAGCGCAAAAAAAAAAAAAAAAAACAAAAAAAAAAAAAAAACCAGTGGGTACATCTCTGCTTGCTCGTCATCAATTAGCTCGTGAACAACACCGACCATTCCTACCATGTTTCGTTACTGGTGACGAGAAATGGTGTTTCTATGTTAACATAAGGAAAAGAAAGGAATGGTTGAGCCCAAAACAAGCAGAAACTCCCCGTACAAAGACCTGTGCGCATCCACAAATCCCCAAGGTGTACGGCAACCACCACTGCTGACATTTACTGTCATCAACTGAGACGTCTTACAGACGCATCCAGGAACAATGACCAAGAAGACTACGTGAAGTGATGCTTCTCGATGCTAACATCCACATGCATTCCGCTACACTGACAGGAAACACTGAACAGCAGTTAGGTTGGGAATTCATTCTGCACTCATCTTATTCACCTGATCTTGCGCCCTCAGATTGTAACCTTTTCCGTTCTCCATCGGCCGGCCTCTGTGGCCGAGCAGTTTTAGGCGCTTCAGTCCGGAAACACGCGGCTGCTACGGTCACAGGTTTGAATCCTGCCTCGGGCATGGATGTGTGTGGTGTCCTTAGGTTAGTTAGGTTTAAATAGTTGTAAGTTCTAGAGGACTGATGACCTCAGATGTTAAGTCACATAGTGCTTAGACCCATTTGAACCATTTTTGAGCTCTCTATCGAACGACCTTTCCGGATGAAAATGCGCTCCGAAAATAGCTCGGCGAGCTTTTAGCCTCAAAACCCCATGATTTCTACGGTCGCAGAGTCGAAGAGTTACCCCAGCGTTCGCAGACTAAGCCGGCCGTTGTGGCCGAGCGGTTCTAGGCGCTTCAGTGTGGAACCGCGTGACCGCTACGGTCACAGGTTCGAATCCTGCCTCGGGCATGGATGTGTGTGATGTCCTTAGGTAAATTAGGTTTAAGTAGTTCTAAGTTCTAGGAGACTGATGACCTCAGCTGTTAAGTCCCATAGTGCTCAGAGCCATTTTAACCATTTGAACGTTCGCAGACTGTTGTAAATAGTGAAGGACAGTGTATTATTGATAACCAAACTCTATGTTGTATTTATCTGTTGTGTTTATTGACGGAAAAAGGCTATGAACTTATGCATCAACCTAATGATTGGTTGGTTGGTTGTTTGGGGGAAGAGACCAAACTGCGAGGTCATCGGTCTCATGGGATTAGGGAAGGATGGGGAAGGAAGTCGGCCGTGCCCTTTCAAAGGAACCATCCCGGCATTTGCCTGGAGCGATTTAGGGAAATCACGGAAAACCTAAATCAGGATGGCCGGACGCGGGATTGAACCGTCGTCCTCCCGAATGCAATCAACGTAATGTAATGAAATGAGCGTATGGCACTGTTGGCAGAGAAGCCCCATCCGGGGAAGTTCGGCCGCCAAGTGCAAGTCTTATTGCAATCGACGCTAAATTGGGGGACGAAATGATAATGACAACACAGCACCCAGTCCACGAGCCGAGAAAATCTCCAACCCGGCTGGGAATCGAACCCGGGCCCGCTTGTATGGGAGGCGAGCACGTTACCACCCGGCTAAGCAGGCGGACATCAACCTAATAATTTGATTGGAATGAAAGTTTAATCACTTAATACCCGTTATGTGAGGAACATCTTCGTGGAGCTTCATAAACACCGAATTTGTGCTGTGTAGTGTAGCACTTTCCATTTCCTTCAGTACGTGGCATCTAGGAAAAAATGAAAGACAAGATTGCACAAAAACTAAGTGGACTACTTCATTCTCGCAGTAGGTGACATAAGCACTACAGATGGTGTATTGTCCTGCAGAAGCAAATGCCCAGTTTAGAATGAGGAAATGCCACTGTAGCATGCGGTGATAATTTCTACGAAGTAAATCTGACAAAGATTGGGGAGCAGTGTCCAGAGAGCCGATAAGGGAGGGGAAATCAAAGAAAGCGGCACGGAACGTCCTGAGTGATGCCTAATTACGAGCAGGCCGTTCAGCGTGCGAAGCTGAGTCACGCCCGCAAACAGCACCTGCCTTTTGCCATTCATATTAGCTGCGTGACTCGGGTCATGCGGAGATGGCGACAGCGCGGCCGTGACTTCTTTCGCAGGGAGCGAAGGCCGTGCTCTCTGGTGCGAGTAGTGAGCACCGGCAAACCTGCGTCTCCGTCTCGTCGCCGCTCGTCTCCAAAGCCAGCGCCGGAACAGACATTTCAGATCACGGCCGCTCGCAGCACGCCCGCCGTCTCCCTCTAAGGTCGCGCCGCCCGCTTGAATCAGTCGAGGCGGCTCTAGTGGTGGGCGAGTCGAGAGCCACTGCGGCGCTCCCTCCCAAACAACCCCAGGTGACATTACTGGCGAGGCCGTCAGAGTGTGGCTGCTTGTAAGAGTTTTACACCCAACGTGGGGTGTTCAGGTGAACGAATAAACGTCAGGTACACGTCGCATAATACACTATTGGCCATTAAAATTGCTACATCAAGAAGATGTGCAGATGATAAACGGGTATTCATTGGACTAATATATTATACTAGAACTGACATTTTCACGCAATTTGGGTGCATAGATCCTGCGGCCTTGATACGCCTGGGCATTGAGTCAAACTGAGATTGGATAGCGTGTACAGGTGCAGATGCCCATGCGGCATCAACACGGTACCATAGTTCATCAAGAGAAAATCTCCAACCCGGCCGGGAATCGAACCCGGGCCCGCTTGCATGGGAGGCGAGCACGTTACCACCCAGCTAAGCAGGCGGACATCAACCTAATAATTTGAATGGAATGGCGTATTGTGACGAGCCTGTTGCTCGGCCACCATCGACCAGGCGTTTTCAATTGGTGAGATATCTGGAGAATTTGATGGCCAGGGCTGCAGTCGAACATTTTCTGTATCCAGAAATTCCCCTACAGGACCAGCAACATGCGGTCGTGCATTATCCTGCTGAAATGTAGGGTTTCGCAGGGACAGAATGAAGGGTAGAGCCACGGGTCGTAACACATCTGAAATGCAACGTCCACTGTTCAAAGTGCCGTCAATGCGAACAAGAGGTGACCGAGACGTGTAACCAATGGCACCCCATACCATCACGCCGGGTAATAGTCCAGTATGGCGATGACGAATACACGCTTCCAATGTGCGTTCACCGCAATGTCGCCAACCACGGATGGGACCAACATGATGCTGTAAACAGAACCTGAATTCATCCAAAAAATGACGTTTTGCCATTCGTGCACCCAGGTTCGTCGTTGAGCATACCATCGCAGGCGCTCCTGTCGGTCATGCAACGTCAAAGGTCTCCGAGCTGATAGTCCATGCTGCTGCAAACGTCGTCGAACTGTTCGTGCAGATTCTTGTTGTCTTGGAAACGTCCCCATGTGTTGAATCAGGAATCGAGACGTGGATGCACGATCCATTATAGCCATGCGGACAAGATGCCTGTCATCTCGACTGCTAGTGATACGACGCCGTTGGGATCCAGCTCGGCGTTCCGTATTACCCTCCTGAACACACCGATTCCATGTTCTGCTAACAGTCATTGGATTTCGACCAAAGCGAGCAGCAATATCGCAATACGATAAACCGCAATCGAGATAGGCTACAATCCGACCTTTATCAAAGTCGGAAACGTGATGGTACGCAGTTCTCCTCCTTACACTAGGCATCGCAACAACGTTTCACCAGGCAACGCCGGTTAACTGCTGTTTGTGTATGAGATATCGGTTGGAAAGTTTCCTCATATCAGCATGTTGTAGGTGTCGCCACCGGAGCCAACCTTGTGTGACTGCTCTGAAAAGCTAATCATTTGCATATCACAGCATCTTATTCCCGTCGGTTAAATTTCGCGTCTGTAGCACGGCATCTTCGTGGTGTAGCAATTGTAACGGCCACTAGTGTACTAATTTATGCTCGCCTCGAATCTTCACCTGATCTCCTTTGTCTCTGTAGATAGCACGTAATCGCCGATTCGTTCATCGTGCACCTATGAAGCTAAGCTGCCGGCCACGGTGGTCTCGCGTTTCTAGGCACGCAGTCCGGAACCGTGCGACTGCTACGGTCGCAGGTTCGAATCCTGCCTCGGACATGGATGTATGTGATGTCCTTAGGTTAGTTAGGTTTAAGTAGTTCTAAGTTCTAGGGGACTAATGACCACAGCAGTTGAGTCCCATAGTGCTCAGAGCCATTTGAACCATTTTTGAAGCTAAGCTGATTGCTACCGAGAAATGGGCTGGATGGTAGTTGGCAAGAATTTTCTTTTATTGAGGCTGACAATGGCCCACATATACGGGAAAAATGAATAAACCTCTTCATACCAATGGTGACAACTTTCACAAGAGTACAATTTTGCAGTACTAAGTGTACCTGGCGACGCTTTGCTGTGGCTCACTCTGCTTAAATGGGAAAGGAAGAAAAGAGAAATCACACGTTTCTAATATGTATGGGAACTGGATTTCTGTCCTAATCTCCTTCTCTCCCCTTTCTCTGTCCGTCTCCCCTCCCCTTTCTTTGTTCATCTCCTCCTCCTTTCGCCTCTCTCTGTCCTCTTCCCTTCTTCCTTTGTCCATCTCGAGCGGTTCTAGGCGCATCAGTCCTGAACCGCGCTGCTGCTGCGGGCGCAGGTTCGACTCCTGCCTCGGGCATGGATGTGTGTGCTATACTTAGGTTAGTTAGGTTTAAGTAGTTCTAAGTATAGGAGACTAATGACCTCAGATGTTAAGTCCCATAGTGCTTAGAGACATTAGAACCATTTTTTGTCCATCTTCTCCCGCTTTCCCCTCCCTCTGTCCATCAACTCCTGCCCCTCTCTCTGTCCATTTTCTCCCTCTTCTGCCATCATCTCCTAACATGCAAGTACGTAATGGATGTTCAGTTTCTCAATACAGTTCGTCGCGCTCACACATTATACATCCGCTGTAAGAACAATTTCATGAATTTACATTTTTGGTGTCCCACAATATTGGTTAACTAAATATTATGACGATATGTTGCATACAGCTTCCACAGATATTGTTTATCATGTAGTCAAGACTACGCAATGAAGCCAAAATCGTGGATAAAATTGAAACGTAGTTAGTTTTCCTCGTGCCCCTCTCCCCCTCTCTCAGTCCATCACCTCTTTCCTTTTCTCTCTTTCTCTGTCCATCCTCTTTTCCCTCCCTCTCTCTCTCTCTCTCTCTCTCTCTCTCTCTGTGTGTGTGTGTCTGCTTCGAAATACGTCTGTATTAGAATGAAACGCTGTGTCAAAATTTCAAAGCAACCAGTCAGAGATTAACAATTTTGAACAAACGAACATTTATATGTTTATTTATAAAAAACTGATATACAAGATACGAGTATGAGTGCCACTGTGTACACTAATCTGTGTTGTTCGCAGATGCGCGACCGCACGTAACACATCCACATCCTATGACTGCTAAACTTGATGATGTCTGTGCTTTGTTGTTTCTGCAGCTTAACAGGAGCCACTCTTTTTCCTTTCCTAGGCATTTGGTACCCAGAGAAAGTCCACGCCTTCTTATAAAGTTGGCACAAGGCAACCAATGGGCTACAAGGAAACTTCTTACTAACTTTTAACCTCTTTAGTCCTGAACTTAGATTTTATGAATGAAAAGTTTATATTAGTGGTCAGGGCATCATTCTTAGGTAAAATAGGATTGAAATACTAATTTTAAAAAAAATTGGTGCGATTTTTACATGTTCAGAGTGAATACAATTTATATTAGAAATTACCTGAAATACGTACAATACCCGAAAATTCAGCACTAAACACCTAAAAATTATGAAAGCAATATCACTGGTATGTTAAAGTACAAGTCGTTGCCAAATGTAGACCAAAGCTACATCGAAAATAATACACCGCTATACTGTTGTGACGAAATAAACAACTGTTTATTCGATAGTGCGGGGTATATTAGCATGTTTGAGAATGATCTAAAGACATTGAAACGAGTATATTGAGGAAAACTTGTATGTGGCACCAGAATAAGATAAGAATATTAATAAATTAAAGTGAAACTAGTATACAAAAACAGGGAATATCTCTGATAGGCTCGATATTGTGGATAGTAGACCGTGCGCGACCACAGAGCCAAAGATACTGCTTTGTTGGAGTAAGAGAGCGCTGGGCACACAGTCGTAGGTAGCTGTCTGTGAGGGAGAGACGGTACAGTAGGCAGTTTCTGTGGTGTACTGTGTGAAGCCACCAACGTATGAACATGGAAGCAGAAGTCTTCATGCAACCAAGGTAAAAAAAAAATTAAATAATTGTGATTTTTGTTTTGCCAGCGCCTTAGTATAGATGAGTTGGCTGATAATTTGTAATTGTTGAGTAACCTAGAATGTACGTAAAGTGTTTTGAGAAAAAGACTACATAGATTTTTCATTTTTGTAATGCTTTAAGATTTGTTAACAGAGCTATGTGTAATTGATGATTTGCATTTATGTTGGATTAATGAAGTTAGATAATACTTTATGTTTAAATCTCATTGTTTGTGCATCAATTTCGAGTAATGTAGCTTCAATTGTCAGATGTTTCTGAAAAGCCAAACTTAACTTGCAATATAATTTTGCTAAAAAACTGAGTGTTAGTAATTCACCAAACCAGTACCGCCTCGCAGTCCAGGTCACATAATTTTTAAGGAAGTTGAATTTTCTTAAATGTTGTTGTTTATCAGCCAAATGAATCTCATGTGCACTTCAAGTAATATGGCCAGCATTGCACACTGCTAAGCCTCTAGCTAACATTCATATTTTTTTTAGAGGTAAGGCGAAATTAATTTATTTGTTATGTACACAGAGACCCCAGTTACCAGTTTTGAGCAGGGCCAGATGACTCAGTGCCTAAGGGTCTGAACGTATTTTACCGTGACTGAATTTCGTTTACTGGTATTGGTAGCTGCATTGCCCAATCAATTCGCGTAAGGTTTTGGTAACAATAACACAGAGTAAGCGCACCACTTGCAGATACAACACGTCACACGACAGTGCGAGTTCTGTATCCATTCCACGGTTCTGACTTCATTCAGCATAACAGTAAAGTTGTTTAAAATTTTTCAAAAACGAACGCTATAACATTGTAGCCCAAAACTACCAAAAACAAATAGAAATTTTCTTTATTTTCGAAGATGTGCTGACTCAGCGATAAACAATTTTTTAAGCAGGTGCTGCAGCCTACTGGGGACATGCATATACGAAATAAAATCATGCAGTGAAGGTGCGTACTACAGTTAGGCACAGCGAGTTTGTGTTATCCCCTGAGCTGGAAAAAAATAAAATTTGGATGTAACATATATGATACATAGCGACTCAAGAGGATAAGGCAATATCACGTGTCTCTTCACCCATGAAGAGAGTGACTTTGTGTACAAGCCACTGTCACTAACATGACTTCATAAAGAAGCTCATGAGAGACTTTGAGTGCTCTAATAAACATATGGGGTTGATTAGTTGTGGACGCTAATTAGCCGAATTAACGTTGTGTTTCTTGACTTTGATACCTTTTCGCGGCATGCCCCTTGCTCAAAATACATGCTTACGAAATGCGTTAGCCACAGGTCTTCGGAAGAGGATAGGATGTGTGTCCTCCATTTTTGCAGCGTTTATGTGAGATCGAGGTCAGATTATTGATGCACAGTGTATGGACTAGCAAGACCTTGTCGACGCTGTCCACCATTAGGGGTTCCGGCTGGTTACTGGTGCTTACAGGATTAGTCGCATGCCCATTCTCTGTGCTGAGGCTGGGGAACGGCCAGTAACCACCCGGTGGCAAATCCTCAAGCACATAAGATCCTCGCTGTACACTCTTCAGCAAAATACATACTGTTGCTCGTCATGCCGTGGACCACTTTATCTCGAATCGTCCGCAACCATCAAGGTCGTTTGGGTTCCGTGTGAAGTATATGCTTGAGTCACTTGGTTCGGGACAGGTAAAAACCTAAATTCAGGATTGGAACCAACTACCATCCTAGTTACTGCAAGGGACCAGAGTAATTTTATATTTAGTGGGGTTCAGAAAAGGATGCACTTATAAATCAGTTTTTAAAACAATATTTTATGACATCCTAAATGAGCACCACAACTGCGCAGCAAAATTTGAGGATGGATCCAAACAGTGGGACTACGTCGGCTGGTCTGCTGCCTTCCTTGATCGTGTCCTCGAGATCCGGTTCCCTCGAGAAATCATTGTTTTTGATGCAGAGTTATAAGTGATCTTGAAGGCACTGGAGTAGATGAGATGTGTTACGACTGCTACATTTCGTGTCTGTTCCGAATTCCTGAGTGCCCTTTCACACTTTACGGCACTAGTATATAGCGCAGACGGCATGCGATCCTGCTCACTCGTCTTCACATAGGAAAAAGCCCTGCGACGCGTGAGCGAGAAGACTGTCCAATGTATGGCGCCTGTGGAGTACGGATCACAGTGGGCCTCGTTTTAGTAAACTGTGTTTTATATTCAGACAAGAGGGCGTAATCTGACTTACCGTCAGATTTGCCCTCTATCTGAGCTCGCAATCAAACGACATTTTAGGTTTTGTGCGATGTCCGAGTAGTTTCCTAAAATTTTAGGGAGTCGTTTTCAATGTATTATCATGGTGTTGTCTCATCCATGTTTTCTGTAAGTGATCAGCCACTTACATGTCACTGTGTAATTATTAAGGCTTCCATCATGTATTACTTTTATTTTAATTGACAGTTTCAGAACTTGGATAAGGTTGGGAGAGAGCGGATTTAATTGTGCAAGACTTACTGTTACTTGTTTTATGATACTGTAGTCGTTTTAACCACATTCACTCATACGAATTTGAGTAAGGGACCTGATAACCTCGCAGTTGAGAGCCCATGAATTACAAACACACAAGCAGACGCACATGCTTACGAAATACAGGAAATCCAAAGCAAACAGAACCCTTGACGTTGTTCTTCTATATGCTATACTCTATAAATAAACAAAAGTACGTCTACGAAGTTTAATGCTGCTGAGAAGCAAGGATGCCCCATTTACATTAGATATTTTTTCCCATGACAAAGGAAATTAATTACATAATTCTGCTGATAATAATCCATACTAATATCATAAATGCGAAAATAACTGTGTCTGTTACATTCTCACGACTAAACCACCGAATCGAACTTGATGAAATTTTGTATGGAGATAGCTTGAACGCTGAGTAAGAAGACAAATTACTTTAGAAGGTGATGAGTACAACATATTTGTTGATTTGAATATAACGTGAAACATGGAACGCTAATTACTCTTTGAAGAAACAAGTAACTCTCTGACTTTTGTACTTCATCATATTTGTGAAAATGTTCTATTGTTTGGTATGTTCCACAAAATACGATTTTACGTAATGAATACAATGTTTATACAATCACCTACGTGTATAATCTATTCTTCCATACTAATACCAGTCACAAACCCGTCACATGTTAGCCGTTGAGCATCATGCGTTTCTTACAACGTCTTTGTTGAATTCAGATTTGCGTGAACAGCTCGTGGTCATGTGATGCAGTTAGAGTTGTTTCACCGTCTGGGATTTCCGGATTCATCGATGTGCAAGTCACCGAAGAGGCGTCAAATGTAAATACTTGCTCCAAGCTCCCTAAAACCCCATCCGGGATCTCCCGGCGAATAAAGCCGCACGAGCGCAATGGTGTGTAACGTCTAAAATACACTCCTTATACAAACCCCAAAGTGGTTATCCCAAGTCAGTCAAATACTTCCATCCCAACATTATAAGTACGCTGAAGCGATATCTGTGAGATGTGGCGTGAGATAGCTTGAATCCTGATGAAAAAGCTGGACTACTTTGCAAAGCGCATAGTACAAGATATTTTTGGATTTGAAGAATATTACGCAAATTAAGAAAAATATTTATTCTTTGAGAAAGCTATTTGGTCTTTCATATTTTAAGTTTATCATATTTGTGAAAATGCTTTTATTGGTTGTTATGTTCTCCATGATATGACTTAACATAATCAGTACAATTCGTGCTCGAACAGTCCACAGGTGTGCCAGTCCATAGCGTCCAACGGGCACAACATTTCGGCGATCAGACATGTCGCCATCGTCAGGTGCGCTGACGAACTGGGATCCGGGCGGTACAATTCTTATTCAATTCTCAGTGTTTTTGATCTATACTTGTATATTAATACCAGTACTATTAATTGCGAAAGTAACTCACTTTTCACAACCCTACCGCTGAATCCGATTCCGATGTTATTTGGTAAGGAAATAAATTGAGCCCTGGGGAAGACTATAGCGTACTTTAGAAAGTTGCGTCTTCTTGAGTGATATTAACACTTCTAAATATGGTATCGTGAGTGGCATGCAGACGACTCTGGCACGATGGTCGACGACTCTTAGCATATATAGATTATTCCTTGACTATACAAATACAATGTTATTGTGCGCGTGGTTTATGGTATTGATTTCCTACACCACCTGGCATAGCTGGAAAGTTTTGGTGGAGGTACAACAGTGAAATCGGATAGTAAGCCCGAAAACCATGTTTAAAACTATTAATATAAGCCTCGCAAACGGAAGTCTGATTTGGAGTATAGTTCTAAGAAAGCTCAAGTTGCGAAAGTTATTCGAATCCAATAAACCTCAGAGCAATATCGTGTCCGCAGGAACTTGGATGCAGAGCTACAGAGACATGGATCATTATAATTACGAACTTTGAAAAATGTAAATACGAGATAAATACCGTATCCTTATCTCATGAACCATGAACCATGGACCTTGCGATGGTGGGGAGGCTTGCGTGTCTCAGCGATACAGATAGCCGTACCGTAGGTGCAACCACAACGGAGGCGTATCTGTTGAGAGGCCAGACAAACATGTGGTTCCTGAAGAGGGGCAGCAGCCGTTTCAGTGGTTGCAGGGGCAACAATCTGGATGATTGACTGATCTAGCCTTGTAACACTAACCAAAACGTCCTTGCTGTGCTGGTACTGCGAACGGTTGAAAGCAAGGGGAAACTACAGCCGTAATTTTTCCCGAGGACATGCAGCTTTACTGTATGATTAAATGATGATGGCGTCCTCTTGGGTAAAATATTCCGGAGGTAAAATAAACCCCCATTCGGATCTCCCGGCGGGGCCTCCTCAAGAGGATGTCGTTATCAGGAGAAAGAAAACTGGCGTTCTACGGATCGGAGCCTGGAATGTCAGATCCCTTAATCGGGCAGGTAGGTTAGAAAATTTAAAAAGTGAAATGGATAGGTTAAAGTTAGATATAGTGGGAATTAGTGACGTTCGGTGGCAGGAGGAATAAGACATTTGGTCAGGCGAATACAGGGTTATAAATACAAAGTCAAATAGGGGTAATGCTGGAGTAGGTTTTATAATGAATAAAAAAATATGAATGCGGGTAAGCTACTACAAACAGCATAGTGAACGCATTATTGTGGCCAAGACAGACACGAAGCCCACGCCTACTACAGTAGTACAAGTTTATATGCCAACTAGCTCTGCAGATAACGAAGAAATTGAAGAAATGTATGATGAAATAAAAAAATTTATTCAGATAGTGAAGGAAGACGAAAATTTAATAGTCATGGGTGACCGGAATTCGGTAGTAGGAAAAGGGAGAGAAGAAAACGTAGTAGGTAAATATGGATTGGGGCGAAGAAATGAAAGAGGAAGCCGCCTGGTAGAATTTTGCACAGAGCACAACTTAATCATAGCTAACACTTTGTTCAAGAATCATGAAAGAAGGTTGTATACATGGAAGAACCCTGGAGATACTAGAAGGTATCAGATAGATTATATAATGGTAAGACAGAGATTTAGAAACCAGGTTTTAAATTGTAAGACATTTCCAGGGGCAAATGTGGACTCTGACCACAATCTATTGGTTATGAACTGTAGATTAAAACTGAAGAAACTGCAAAAAGGTGGGAATTTAAGGAGATGAGACCTGGATAAACTGACTAAACCAGAGTTTCAGGGAGAGCATAAGGGAAAACTGACAGGAATGGGGGAAAGAAATACAGTAGAAGAAGAATGGGTAGATTTGAGGGATGAAGTATTGAAGGCAGCAGAGGATCAAGTAGGTATAAAGACAAGGGCTAGTAGAAATCCTTGGGTAACAGAAGAAATATTGAATTTAATTGATGAATAGAGAAAATATAATAATGCAGTAAATGAAGCAGGCAAAAACGAATACAAACGTATCAAGAATGAGACGGACAGGAAGTGCATAATGGCTAAGCAGGGATGGCTAGAGGACAAATGTAAGGATGTAGAGGCACGTCTCACTAGGGGTAAGATAGATACTGCCTACAGGAAAATTAAAGAGACCTTTAGAGAAAACAGAGCCACATGTATGAATATCAAAAGCTCAGATGGAAACCCAGTTCTAAGCAAAGAAGGGAAAGCAGAAAGGTGGAAGTAGTATATAGAGGGTCTATACAAGGGCGATGTGCTTGAGGACAATATTATGGAAATGGAAGAGGATGTACATGAAGATAAAATGGGAGATACGATACTGCGTGAAGAGTTTGACAGGGCACTGAAAGACCTGAGTCGAAACAAGGCCCCGGGAGTAGACAACATTCCATTAGCACTACTGACAGCCTTGGGAGAGCCAGTCATGACAAAACTCTACCAGCTGGTGAGCAAGATGTATGAGACAGGTGAAATACCCTCAGACTTCAAGAAGAATATAATAATTCCAATCCCAAAGAAGGCAGGTGTTGACAGTTGTGGGAATTACCGAACTATCAGTTTAATAAGTCACAGCTGCAAAATACAAACGCGAATTCTTTACAGACGAATGGAAAAACTAGTAGAAGCCAACCTTGAGGAAGATCAGTTTGGATTCCGTAGAAATACTGGAACACGTGAGGCATTACTGACCCTACGGCTTATCTTAGAAGCTAGATTAAGGAAAGGCAAACTTACGTTTCTAGCATTTGTAGACTTAGAGAAAGCTTTTGACAATGTTGACTGGAATACTCTCTTTCAAATTCTGAAGATGGCAGGGGTAAAATACAGAAAGCGAAAGGCTATTTACAATTTGTATAGAAACCAAATGGCAGTGGTTGGGAAGGGAGTGAGACAGAATTGTAGCCTTTCCCCGATGTTATTCAATCTGTATATTGAGCAAGCTGTGAATGAAGCAAAAGAAAAATTCGGATTAGGTATTAAAATCCATGGAAAAGAAATAAAATTTTGAGGTTCGCCGATGACATTGTAAAAACGAGGATAATGGAATGTAGTCGAATTAAGTCGGGTGATGTTGAGGGTATTAGATTAGGAAATGAGACACTTAAAAGTAGTGAAAGAATTTTGCTATTTGGGGAGCAAAATAACTGATGATGGTCGAAGTAGAGAGGATATAAAGGGTAGACTGGCAATGGCAAGGAAAGCGTTTCTGAAGAAGAGAAATTTGTTAACATCGAGTATAGATTTAAGTGTCAGGAAGTCATTTCTGAAAGTATTTGTATGGAGTGTAGCCATGTATGGAAGTGAAACATGGACGATAAATAGTTTAGACAAGAAGAGAATAGAAGCTTTCGAAATGTGGTGCTACAGAAGAATGCTGAAGATTGGATGGGTAGATCACATAACCAATGAGGACGTACTGAATAGGATTGGGGAGAAGAGAAGTTTGTGGCACAACTTGACTAGAAAAAGGCATCGGTTGATAGGACATGTTCTGAGGCATCAAGGGATCACCAATTTAGTATTGGAGGGCAGCGTAGAGGGTAAAAATCGTAGAGGGAGACCAACAGATGAGTACAACTAGCAGATTCAGAAGGATGTAGGTTGCAGTAGGTACTGGGAGATGAAGAAGCTTGCGCAGGATAGAGTAGCATTGAGAACTGCATCAAACCAGTCTCAGGACTGAAGACCGCAACAACAACAATACCTCAAGTTTTTCGCCACGAATTGTTTCCTCGCTTTGTTACTTACACTTAGCAATGGCATCCTTCTAAAAGCGATGACACGAATTCGAGTGAATACGAAGAAAAAGAGAGGCAAATAGGATTCTAAATTCAGAAAACGGTGTTGAAGACTCTGATAGCTACATGCAAGAATAGTTGGCATTTATAGCTATCAGTGCACTTTTACATAAGGTGCCTGGAAGCACTAAACTGTTGTTGAATAAGTGTTAAATAGTAGATTGTTCCAGGTAACAATTATCGACTGGATTTTAACCAAAAGAAGACCACAGTTGGAAATTGGGAGATGGAAAAGAGTACTGCCTAGATTTGCAGTGATTCTCGTCAGGAGGGGAAGTGACGGTTGTGTTACGGGAACAATGTCAACAGATGCCACCTTGCTGTTGAAGAGGTCATGATTTGGGGTATCATCATGTTTCAAGGCCGTACGGAACTTAGTAACTTTTTTGGTGGTTGGAGAAAAAATTTTAATACCCAAACTTACAGACGGAGAACAACGCATCAGATTTTTCAGGGGAATAACCACATACCTTTAGTTGAGGGAAAAAAAGGAAAAAAGGTTGAGATTCGTTGGAAGAGACCTAAGGCTATGTAACACATCTTTGAAAGAAATAACTTACGAATATCAGCTTCGACCGACTCACTATTGCTCGACAATCTAGAATCAAAAATGGTTGAAATGGCTCTGAGCTCTATGGGACTTGGCCTCGGTGGTCATCAGTCCCCTAGAACTTAGAACTACTTAAACTTAACTAACCTAAGGACATCACACACATCCATGCCCGAAACAGGATTCGAACCTGCGACCTTAGCGGTCACGCGGTTCCAGACTGAAGCGCCTAGAACCGCACGGCCACACCGGCCGGCAATCTAGAATCCCTCCCAGGTAGGAACAATGGAGGGGTCAGAAGAATGGAAGACATTTAACTTCAGATCAACAACGAGGTCACTAGAGACGCAGCGGAAGCTTGGATGAAGGAAAGATTGGGGACGGAAATCAGCCATATTATTTTCAAGAAATACATTCCGGAATTTAGAGGAACATAGGGTACCAAAATCCGGATAACCGGTTGTGAATTTGAAGCACCTTTCTCCCTAACGTGTGAGGACATTGTAAGCTAGTCGTTCTCTAGTAATTGTAAAAATCGTAGCACTGCATGACATGTTATTATAACAAATATTTGACACACACAAAAAATGCGATTGAGAACAAATAGTATAAATATAATTTTTATTTATCTGAACAATCTTCCAACAATAGTTTCATTGCAGCTCATTGTCAATACACTTCGTCAGGTTTTTTCAGATTCATTATCACATATCTTTAAGCGTTAATTGGTACTTTTCGAAAGAAACGATGAATTTCAAAATTTGCTCTATATTCAAGTATTACATTTATTTTCACTACTATGAAACAATTTTCCCAGCAGCAACACACTCGCATTATGACTAAGTCTGAACTACAGCTAACTTAAGCTACTTCTGCACAGCAAAGATATTTATATATGTCAGAGATAATAAAATATAGAGATACACCAACCGAGGTAAAAGGAGGGAAATGGCGCTGTAGACTTGCACTGTATGTTGTTTCGAAGCCAGAATGGGTGGGGCCTGCCGCATCTTAAGTAGCCCGAAACATCAACAGACTGCTTTTTACAATTGCTTCTTGTTCACTATTTCTGTCGCGTGCTCGCAACAACCATTTTAAATACTAAACATTACAGTGCTTCCATGAATAGCATACTGTCAGGAAGGCAATTTCGAACGTTTTTCTGGTCTTCAATGTGTATTAGCTCTAGTAATTAGACACATGTGACCTCGTTAATGTAACCTGTTTTTTGTTGTATGTTTGAATAACCAAAAAGAGAAGGAATTGAAGTGAAAAGTGTGATTTATTAATCATTTTAATTTCAATTTTACTGTTACAGGGTGTTTCAAAAATGACCGGTATATTTGAAACGGCAATACAAACTAAACGAGCAGCGATAGAAATACACCGTTTGTTGCAATATGCTTGGGACAACAGTACATTTTCAGGAAGACAAACTTTCGAAATTACAGTAGTTACAATTGTCAACAACAGATGGCGCTGCGGTCTGGGAAACTCTATAGTACGATATTTTCCACATATCCACCATGCGTAGCAATAATATGGCGTAGTCTCTGAATGAAATTACCCGAAACCTTTGACAACGTGTCTGGCGGAATGGCTTCACATGCAGATGAGATGTACTGCTTCAGCTGTTCAATTGTTTCTGGATTCTCGCGGTACACCTGGTCTTTCAAGTGTCCTCGCAGAAAGAAGTCACAGGGGTTCATGTCTGGCGAATAGGGAGGCCAATCCACGCCGCCTCCTGTATGTTTCGGATAGCCCAAAGCAATCACACGATCATCGAAATATTCATTCAGGAAATTAAAGACGTCGGCCGTGCGATGTGGCTGGGCACCATCTTGCATAAACCACGAGGTGTTCGCAGTGTCGTCTAAGTCAGTTTGTACCGCCACAAATTCACGAAGAATGTCCAGATAGCATGATGCGGTAATCGTTTCGGATTTGAAAAATGGGCAAATGATTCCTTTGGAAGAAATGGCGGCCCAGACCAGTACTTTTTGAGGATGCAGGGACGATGGGACTGCTACATGGGGCTTTTCGGTTCCCCATATGCGCCAGTTCTGTTTATTGACGAAGCCGTCCAGGTAAAAATAAGCTTCGTCAGTGAACCAAATGCTGCCCACATGCATATCGCCGTCATGAATCCTGTGCACTATATCGTTAGCGAATGTCTCTCATGCAGCAATGGTAGCGGCGCTGCGAGGTTGCCGCGTTTGAATTTTGTATGGATAAAGGTGTAAACTCTGGCGCATGAGACGATACGTGGACGTTGGCGTCATTTGGACCGCAGCTGCAACACGGCGAACGGAAACCCGAGGCCGCTGTTGGATCACCTGCTGCACTAGCTGCGTATTGCCCTCTGTGGTTGCCGTACGCGGTCACCCTACCTTTCCAGCACGTTCATCTGTCACGTTCCCAGTCTGTTCAATTTTTCAAACAGATCCTTTATTGTATGGCTTTTCGGTCCTTTGGTTACATTAAACCTCCGTTGAAAACTTCGTCTTGTTGCAACAACACTGTGTTCTAGGCGGTGGAATTCCAACACCAGAAAAATCCTCTGTTCTAAGGAATAAACCATGTTGTCCACAGCACAGTTGCACGTTGTAAACAGCACACGCTTACAGCAGAAAGACGACGTACAGAATGGCGCACCCACAGACTGCGTTGTCTTCTATATCTTTCACATCACTTGCAGCGCCATCTGTTGTTGAAAATTGTAACTACTGTAATTTCGAAAGTTTGTCTGCCTGAAAATGTACTGTTGTCCCAAGCATATTGCAACAAACGGTGTATTTCTATCGCTGCTCGTTTAGTTTTTATTGCCGTTTCAAATATACCGGTCATTTTTGAAACACCCTGTATTTTCACCTATAGCAATTGAAGCTGGAACTCCGACACCAATGTTTGTTTGCTGACTGGTAGATACAGCTTCTTGTTTGTTACATTTTCCACTTTCAACTCGTATGCACAACCTTTTTCATTTTTACGTCTGCAGAAAACTTACCTGCTGTTCTTTGGTAGCCCAGGAACGTGTGTTATGAGGAAAGAAGCAAGGCATACTATCGCAACTTTTGCATGTGAATGATTATTCAAATGCCAAAGAAACAGAACTGCATACCCATTAGGGATTGTTAGATCTCCCATCAGGCGGCACCCCGGTGGAGGATACGAGAAAGTCTCCCAGACATGGGTGGCACTGCGCAAATGAAATACCCAAGGTGGACAAAATACCAACTCAGGCCTAAACCCATTAGTATCTCTTCTGGTATCCAGCGGCTATTGGTCACAATCACCAAGTTGCTGCGGCTACTACAAATATAATTTGATCTCAACATGCAAGTCTTTAACATTTGTGATCTCCAAGGGATCACCGCAACCACGTTCAACTTGAAAAAATCGTGATGGAACAACAGGAAAAATTTCCACTACCCCAGGCTCCAGAAAATATACTATACTTTCCTGGTCATCGGATTCTGGGTCACCATCATGAGAAGGAGAAGAATCGGAGCTTCTCAAAATCTGATCGCATACATTATATTGGCACGCTCAACAAATATACGCTGGTCAAGACAGGAAAATTCAAACAGATTACGGACGTTCTGAAACAATTTCACATCAAAATCCTCGCAATACAAAAGAAGCATTTCACAGAGGGAAACCGCATCAACTCAGAAAACACAGAGGAAAACCTGCTTCAAAAGAGGAACGCTAAGTATGTTTGGCACAGGATCTGCGGTTCACAAATAAGCCTTAGACAACATTCTAGATTTCAATTAAGTATCAGAAATAATCTCTACAATAACCTTCAAACCACGATACAATAGATACACAATCATCAACGCACACGTACTGACAAACGCTTACAACAGAAAAAAATTACATGCAGTCGAAGACTTTTGGAAAGACATGAAAGAAATACAAACAAAATACCATACAGACATGTTAAAATTGTATTAGGAGGCTTCAATGCACAACGAGGCAAAGAGAAGAAGCACAAGCAAATCACAGGCCCATACACGTCACAAAAACGCACCAACAAGGTTGAGGAATATCTCATACTTTACAATCAAAATTTTAGCTTAAAAAATATGTCAACGCAATTTAAAAACCCAAAACGTAACCTCACAACATGGAAAACGGCCAAAAAAGTATGTGGTGGATCTGAAATAGATAACGAAGCCATCACAAGCAAAAATTAAAGCGAAATTCTGAATGTGAGAACAGGCAAAGGATTCTTCGAGTCCGACCATCATTTGCTACAAGTAAAAATGGTGAGATAAATAAAAGAAATTACTAAAATCTAAATCTGTTTCAGCTGATAAGCCATTGAAAAGTTCCTTGTTCGCATAAAATGAAGTTTTCTTCTAATTATAATGCTTGGTTTAATTGTTATCGCAACCGACTGCGAAATACTGATTATTTTTCCTGTAAACAGACATTACGAAACTTACGAAGAGCAATAGGTGAGACAAATACTTCTCTGGAACTGCTAGTCTGTGCGAAGATAGTTACTGAGGCAGGGAACAGCTGGACACACAAATATAGCGTAAGAAAAACAATACTCCTTAAAAAATAAAGAAAACATTTAAATACTGGAGGAACAGTTAGCGAAACATCAAGGCTTGTTAGGTCGCTAAAGAATCCTGAATAGCGAATGATAGCATCGCTAGTCACTGGAAACCAGAGAGCACAAATCATCTTCGACAATATTCAACCTCGGCCTTCAGTCAGCTCTCGAAAGAGCTTAGCCTCTCTTCACGCAAGCAGATGTCGTTTTTATTTTTACGTAACACTCGTCGTGTTTGTTAAACACCACAAAGGCCAAGGGCGGTATATCTAACAGTTTAAATCTTGTAAAGTGAATAATACGAAATCAAACCTTCACAAACTATCGAAACCGAAACTAAGTCAATTACGTAATATCGTTTCTTGTTATTATTCAAGGAGATAGTATTTAGCGTTCGGTCAACGATAAGGTCATTGAAGTCGGAGAATAAGCTCCGATTAGAAAAAAATAGAGGAGAGAATCGGCAACTTCTCGAGGAACCATGTCGGCGTTTTTCTTGAGCGACGTACGGAAATGCGGACAACCTAAATCTGGATCTGTTGTCGGAGAAGTGAACAATGGATCTCCCGAACCCGACATCAGTATCTTAACCGTTGCATCACAACACAGTGTTTTCGTTCTTGTTGACGGACTATGACGAGTGTGAACAATACGTTGGTTTTCGTGCTACTTCATGCATCTGCACATGATCCCGATCAAAGGAATAAGAGCATTGCAACGTTATCAAGACGTTTGGTAAGTATATGAACTCCTGAAAGCTGTACTGGAAGGACCTGAATCTATATTCGATTTATACTGCCATTTTGCTGTTCTAGAGATAACGTTCGGTCTTTCAGTTAGTTATTGCCCAAACTATTAATCATATACAACCTGAAGAGTTATTGTAGCCGAAAATGGCTTTTTAATCCGTGTCAGAATTGCTAATTGGCAAAACGTAAAGCGAATGTGCACTATTGGACGATTAAGCCGCAGCAACAGAAAAAAATAAAATAGTATAGAAAGCACAAAATTGATGGAATATATGAAGATATAAGTTACAGTCTAGTCATTAGTTTGAATCCAAACGTTGTTTGTTGCATACACTGAAATATGGAGTTTGGGCCTGAAGCATTACATAGTAACACCCACATAATTTTAGGTAAATTTAACGTAGCAAAAACCACGAAAAGCCCCAGACGTGCACCTATCTATTCTATCTATTTAATGATTGTAAATAAATTCAAATCTAAATAGCTTTTTTAGAAAGTAAGTGAAGAGCGTTCCTGATCGGATCTCTGTTAGACTTGTGTATCATTAAGTAATCTTTCTTGTGTGGACAAATGCGATGTAAGAGTCATGTATTCGCTTTAGAACCATTTGCAATTAAATTAATGTAAACTAGTTATGTCTCATGAGTTCTCATTTTAATAGTTCTCCTAACAGATGTATATACATGGATTGTTTTAATGCTTCATTGTTACAGCCAACGACCAACGGATCATAGCCTGGGGACGCAACGGCGGAATACAATTAGTATTATGCCGTTTATTCAAATGCAACTTGCTACAGAGTGGCCAGAGACTACGTTTTTCAAACATGAATGCAAGTACGGAAACTTAAATAAACCCATAGTTTCCAAGCTATGGTTCCGTTTTACCCGTGAATAACAGATACCGGCACCTCAAAACTGGTGGTGGCACTTCTAAATTTTATAGCATTTTTCTAGAAGTCAATTCGGCCACTAACAAGAATGCATCCACCATCAACAATGACCGTCTGCACCAATTAATTTTATCAGTTTGTTTCCAGTGATTAATTTCAATTTCTATTTAAAATCGAATTATTATCGCACATTTTAGTAATCTTGCGTATGCAGATGTCCCATGCCCTTCTTACATCTCCATGTGGAATCTGGAGTACACTGAGGTGACAAGTCATAGGATACCTCCTGATATCGTTCCTTTTGCCGAGCATAGCGCAGCAGCCCCACATGAGATGGACTCAACAAGTCGTTGGAAGTACCCTGCAGAAATACTGACCCATTGCGCCTTTTATAGCCTCCCGTAATTGCGAAATTGTTGCCGTTGCAGGATTTCGTGCTCGAACTGACTTCTCGGTTATGTCCCAAAAATGTTCTGTGGGACTCGTGTCTGACAATCTGGGTGGCCAAATCATTCGCTCGAGTTGTCTAGTTTGTTCTTCAAACCAGTCGCGAACAATTGTGGCTCAGTGACTATGGTCACTGTCAGCAATAAAAATTGCATCGTTGTTTGGGAATATGAAATCCACGAAGGGCTGAAAATGGTCTCCAAGAAGCCGAACATAAACATTTACTGTCAGTAATCTTTATCACGTAGTGTAAACACGGACCACACCATTGCGAAGCTTCCACCAGCTTGCATTGCGCCTTGTTGACAATTTTGGCCCATGGCTTCTTAGGGTCCGGGCCACAATCGAATCCTACCATCAGCTCTTACCAAGTGAAATAGAGATTCCTATGACCAGGCCACGGATTTCCAGTCGCCTAGAGTCCAACCGATACGGTCACGAACCCAGAAGGGGCGCTAGAGGAGATTTCGAACTGTTAGTAAAGGCACTCGCGTCGGTTGTCTACTGCCATAGCCCACTAACGCCAAATTTCACCGCACTGACCTAACGGATACGTTCGTCGTACGTCCCACATTGATCTATGCGGTTATTTCAAGCAGTGTATCTTGACTGTTAGCACTGGTAACTCTACGCATACACTGCTGCTCTCGGTCGTTAATTGAAAGCCGTCGGGCACTACGTTGTCCTTGGTAAGGGGCAATGCCTGTAATTTGGTATCCTCGGCACATTCCTGACACTGTGGACCTCGGAATATTGAATTTCCTAACGATTTCCGAAATGGAAAGTCCCATACGTCTGGCTCCAACTATCTCCAAGCTCAAAATCTGCTAATTCCCGTCGCGCGGTCATAATCAAGATGGAAACCTTTCCACATATATCACATGAGTACAAATGACAGTTCCGCCAATCACCACCCTTTGATACCTTGTGCACCCGACACTACAGCCGTCCGTTCATGTACATGTCGCTACGTAACTACTTTTGTCAACTCAGTGTCCAATCTCAAGATTTATTGTGAACAAAAATGGCTTGTTAATCCGTGTCAGTATTGCAACGGGCAAAAAGTAAAGGGAATGTGCACTAATGGGCTACGAAGCTGTAGCACCAGAAAAAATCGTATAGAGAGCATAAAATTGATGTAATATACGAAGATGTAACTTACAGTCTAGTCATTAGCTTGAATCCGAAGGTTGTGAGTGTTGCTTATAGTGAAATAGGGGCCGGCCGGAGTGGACGAGCGGGTCTAGGCACTACAGTCTGGAACCGCGAGACCGCTACGGTCGCAGGTTCGAGTCCTGCCTCGGGCAGGGATGTGTGTGATGTTCTCAGGTTAGTTAGGTTTAAGTAGTTCTAAGTTCTAGGGAACTGATGACCTCAGCAGTTAAGTCCCATGGTGCTCAGAGCCATTTGAACCATTTTTTTGAAATACGGAGATTGGGTCCTTCTTACGTCTCCATGTAAAAAATGAAGTAAATGTGGTGTGTGCGTGAATGAGAAACTGTTTGTTGTCTGAAGTGTTGCCTTTTAGTACGGTGCATGTCTGCAGACCTCAAAACATCGCAATTCCCATGTAATAGTACCGCAGTATGCAGCTAGAAGATTCTGCACTCCACTGATAACGTGGAGCATCATACGGTAACTCGTTTTTGGCAGCAGCTGTGTGGGGCTAATCGAGTCATCGTCTTCATGATCGGTCTGACACATCTACAACAGTTCCGCTGCTTCCGAATTACAGCACAATACGACAGTTCTTCAGTGACATTTCTACATCTACATCTACATCTACATCCATACTCCGCAAGCCACCTGACGGTTTGTGGCTAAGGGTACCCAGAGTACCTCTATCGGTTCTCCCTTCTATTCCAGTCTCGTATTGTTCGTGGAAAGAAGGATTGTCGGTATGCCTCTGTGTGGGCTCTAATCTCTCTGATTTTATCCTCATGGTCTCTTCGCGAGATATACGTAGGAGGGAGCAATATACTGCTTGACTCTTCGGTGAAGGTATGTTCTCGAAACTTCAACAAAAGGTCGTACAGAGCCACTGAGCGTCTCTCCTGCAGAGTCTTCCACTGGAGTTTATCTATCATCTCCGTAACGCTTTCGCGATTACTAAATGATCCTGTAACGAAGCGCTCTGCTCTCCGTTGGATCTTCTCTATCTCTTCTATCAACCCTATCTGGTACGGATCCCACACTGTTGAGCAGTTTTCAAGCAGTGGGCGAACAAGCGTACTGTAACCTACTTCCTTTGTTTTCGGACTGCATTTCCTTAGGATTCTTCCAATGAATCTCAGTCTGGCATCTGCTTAACCCACGATCTCACCTTTATATGATCATTCCATTTTAAATCACTCCTAATGCGTACTCCCAGATAATTTATGGAATTAACTGCTTCCAGTTGCTGACCTGCTATATTGTAGTTAAATGATACGGGATCTTTCTTTCTATGTATTTGCAGCACATTACACTTGTCTACATTGAGATTCAATTGCCATTCCCTGCACCATGCGTCAATTCGCTGCAGATCCTCCTGCATTTCAGTACAATTTTCCGTTGTTACAACCTCTCGATACACCACAGCATCATCTGCAAAAAGCCTCAGTGAACTTCCGATGTCATCCACCAGGTCATTTATGTATATTGTGAATAGCAACGGTCCTATGACACTCCCCTGCGGCACACCTGAAATCACTCTTACTTCGAAAGACTTCTCTCCATTGAGAATGATATGCTGCGTTCTATTATCTAGGAACTCCTCAATCCAATCACACAATTGGTCTGATAGTACATATGCTCTTACTTTGTTCATTAAACGACTGTGGGGAACTGTATCGAAAGCCCTGCGGAAGTCAAGAAACACGGCATCTACCTGGGAACCCGTGTCTATGGCCCTCTGAGTCTCGTGGACGAATAGCGCGAGCTGGGTTTCACACGACCGTCTTTTTCGAAACCCATGCTGATTCTTACAGAGTACATTTCTAGTCTCCAGAAAAGTCATTATACTCGAACATAACACGTGGTCCAAAATTCTACAACTGATCGACGTTAGAGATATAGGTCTATAGTTCTGCACATCTGTTCGACGTCCCTTCTTGAAAACGGGGATGACCTGTGCCCTTTTCCAATCTTTTGGAACGCTTCGCTCTTCTAGAGACCTACGGTACACCACTGCAAAAAGGGGGGCAAGTTCCTTCGCGTACTCTGTGTAAAATCGAACTGGTATCCCATCAGGTCCAGCGGCCTTTCCTCTTTTGAGCGATTTTAATTGTTTCTCTATCCCTCTGTCGTCTATTTCGATATCTACCATTTTGTCATCTGTGCGACAATCTAGAGAAGGAACTACAGTGCAGTCTTCCTCTGTGAAACAGCTTTGGAAGAAGACATTTAGTATTTCGGCCTTTAGTCAGTCATCCTCTGTTTCAGAACCATTTTGGTCTCAGAGCGTCTGGACATTTTGTTTTGATCCACCTACCGCTTTGACATAAGACCAAAATTTCTTAGGATTTTCTGCCAAGGCAGTACATAGAACTTTACTTTCGAATTCATTGAACGCCTCTCGCATAGCCCTCCTCACACTACATTTCGCTTCGCGTAATTTTTGTTTTCGGTGTTCTCAAGCCATCGTGGATGAAATAACCTTGAAGGCTGTCAGTTGTCTGCGCCGTTTTCTTTAGGCTCCGTGAACCACGTGCTATGATGTTGCCACTCGAAGATTTAAATGTGTACTAGAACTGCAGACGTGCATCTGAAAACAAACAAAAAATTAATTACGTAACTTAATTTTTTTCGGGGTGCTATTTAAGATTTATGACTACTCGCCCTATTTGTCCATCGTCTTTTTTATTCAGACTTCTTTGAAACAGATGTTATTGTTGTTGCGGTCTTCAGTCCAGAGACTGGTTTGATGCAGCTCTCTATGCTACTCTATCCTATGCAAGCATCTTCATCTTCGACTAACTACTGCAACCTACATCCTTCTGAATCTGTTTAGTGTATACATGCCTTGGCCTCCCTCTACGATTTTTTCCCGCGCTTCCATTCAATATTAAATTGATGATTCCTTTATGCCTCAGAACGTATCTTGCCAACGGATCCCTTCTTCTAGTGAAGTTGTACCACAAATTCCTTTTCTCCCCAACTTATTTTTCGTTTAAGAATTGCTCCAAATGTAAACAAGAAATGCAAGAGCACACAGAAAAAGAGGCGTGCGCAGCAATCGCAACACTTACAAGGAATAAAGCAGCTGATCTGAATAAAACCTTAGACTAAATTTTGAAATGTGGAAAGTCGGACTTAATTCATCACCTTATAAAACTGTGCAGTATATGTTGGAAAACAAAGCAGGTTCGAGAAGACTGGAGGCGTGACATTATAGTTAAACTACCGAAGAAAGGAAATGTGACCGAATATACAAACTGGAAAGATATCACTCTTTTCTCGGTGCCTCTTTTGCCAGACAAAATCTCGTTCTTCTAAAACGCATACAAGTAGCGATAGATTGTCGACTACAAGTAGAACAGGCTCTCTTTCAAATTGGCAAAGCCTGCTCTGAACAAAGATTTGTTCTGCAAAACAATACAAGAACAAATAGAATGCAACCTGCCCACTACAGCTCAATTTCGTTGACTTTAACAAAGCTTTTGAAGGAATACATCGAGAAACACTGTGCAATATTGTAAGCCTGTATGGAATTCCTAGCCACTTCAATGACGTCTTCAGAAATATATACACTCCTGGAAATGGAAAAAAGAACACATTGACACCGGTGTGTCAGACCCACCATACTTGCTCCGGACACTGCGAGAGGGCTGTACAAGCAATGATCACACGCACGGCACAGCGGGCACACCAGGAACCGTCGAATGGCGCTAGCTGCGCAGCATTTGTGCACCGCCGCCGTCAGTGTCAGCCAGTTTGCCGTGGCATACGGAGCTCGATCGCAGTCTTTAACAATGGTAGCATGCCGCGACAGTGTAGACGTGAACCGTATGTGCAGTTGACGGACTTTGAGCGAGGGCGTATAGTGGGCATGCGGGAGGCCGGGTGGACGTACCGCCGAATTGCTCAACACGTGGGGCATGAGGTCTCCACAGTACATCGATGTTGTCGCCAGTGGTCGGCGGAAGGTGCACGTGCCCGTCGACCTGGGACCGGACCGCAGCGGTCAAGTAACAAAACACACAGAAATATCAAATAAAAGATAAATGAATAATTAATTTAAAAAAAATTATTGTTAACGTCCGAAATTTATGTGGATACCAGACACCTCTGTTGAATAAAGTTTATTCAAGAACGTGTATCTCAAATAAATGGGAAGTGGTCCTACTACAACCATTTATATTACAGACAGAATGATAACCTCATTATGCAATATAGTTGTGTTGAGAGTATTACGAGAACGGTACCAGAATCCCCAAGCTAACTGGCAGCCAAGACTCGCAAAAACTAACTCTGTTTCGTGATGAAATACACGAAATATTCGACATCTCAAAATAATTCGGAGTTCAGTATGACAATTTCATAATTACATAAGACTGGAAAGATAACAAGTAGTAACTCAAAGTCTGTCTATTCTCAATTACATAATACAAGCGTAAAAATACAAAGTTCTGCATTGGAGCACATTCAGATCTCGTGAAATTTGTAGTCACCACCAAAAGTTGAAGTATAGTTCGTGTTGTTCACATCTAGCGGCAACAAATCTAGCAACCCGCCTCTGAATTGCTTTGATGTCTTCCTTCAATTCGACGTGGCACGGATGTCAAACACTCTAGCAGTACTGAAGAATAGGTCTCGCCAGCGTCCTATATTCGTTCTCCTTTACAGGTGAACCACTCTTTCCTAAATTTCTTCCAATAAACCGACGTCGACAATTCTCCTTCCCTGCGACAGTTGTCACATGCTCGTCTCAACTCATATTGCTTTGCAACGTTACGCACAGATATTTAAACGACTTGACTGTGTCAAACAGTATTACTAGTGTATACACAGTATTACTGTGTCCGAACATTACAGGTTAAATCTCCTTACTCATCCTCATCAACTCGCATTTTTCCACATTTAGGACTAGCTGCCATTCAACACCAACTGAAAATATTGTCCAAGTCGTCTTGTATCTTTGACAGTCACTCAACTTCGACACCTTTCCGCACACCACGGCATCGTCGAGATACAACCGTAGATTGCTGCACAGCCTGTCCGCCAAACCATTTAAGACAAGCCACTCACATGGTTGTGAACTTATTCCATATGCTGGTACCTTCGTCAACAGCCTGCAGTAGGGTACTGTGTGAAATGCTTTCCGGAAATCTAGAAAAATGGAATCTGCCTGTTGTCCTTCATCCATAGTTCTCAACATATATCATGTGAGGAAATGCCAAGCTGAGTTTAGCAACAGCGCTGCTGTCTAAAACCATGCTGGTTCGTGAACATAAGCTTCTCAGTCTCAAGAAATTTATTATATTCGGACTGAGAATATGTTCAAGGACTGTGCAGCAGACATAAGTTAGGGATATTGGTCTGTAATTTTGCGGGTCCGTTCTTTTATCTTTGTTATATACTGAAGTCACCTGCACTTTTTCCTAGTCTCTTAGGGCTTTGTGCTAGGGGAGAAATTCACGATAAATGCAAGCCAGGTTAGCCAGCCGCGGTGGCCGAGCGGTTCTAGGCGCTGCAGTCCGGAACCGCGCGACTGCTACGGTCGCAGGTTCGAATCCTGCCTCGCTCATGGATGTGTGTGATGTCCTTAGGTTAGTTAGGTTTAAGTAGTTCTATGTTCTAGGAGACTGACTACCTCAGATTTGAACCATTTTGCAAGCTAGGTTAGGGGCTAGTGCCATAGAGTCTCTTTGTAAAATCGAACTGGAATTCCATCCGGACCTGGTGATTTATTTGCTTTGAAACCTTTCAATGGTTTCACTACGCCAGGCTTGCATATCACTATGTAGTCCATATGGGAGTCTGTCCGATGGTCAAATGACGGGCCTTTTCTGTCCATTGTGTACATCAATGATGTAATAATTCCAAAAAATGCAGACCTTGTGAAGTATGCCGACGACACTTCCTTGATAAGCTGGGGCCCTACAAAACAGCTACCAGTGCAAAATAATATGAAGAACACTAGCCTCATCACAGAATATATGACTATAAATAAATTGGCATTAAATAAGGAAAAGTCAATTATAATGGAGTTTATGCTAAATTACAAATCAAGATAAGTGGATACTGAGCTAGAGTTGTCAATTGAAACAATTGATAAACATAAATTCCTGGGTATTTTAGTTGATGAACATCTGACATGGAAGTAGCACATCAGCTACATGTGCAAAAAAATTTCGTGTAATACCTACCTGCTAAAATGCCTTTCTAGCATAATAGCGTCACCAGTGTTAAGACAAATCTATTTTGTTATTATACTCTCCCACCTACGATACGGTATTGAGATTTGGGGCGGGGCACCAACGGTATACATGGAAAAGGCTTTTAGAGCCCAGAAGAGAGCAATTAGGATAATAGCGAATATTAGTAAACGTCAGTCCCGTAGGGAACACTTCATTAAGTACAATATACTAAAAGTGTATTCATTATATGTTCTAAGGACTATACAGTTTGTAAAAGAAAATTTGGAGCACAGTATAATAAATAGTGATAAGCATAGTTATAATACAAGGAAGAAAGAGAATTACCACAAAAAATTCAGAAATAAAAAAGCAACCGATCATAATCCATTTTCTGCTGGAAGATTTTTTTACAACAGACTGCCAAATACCACAAAAATGTTAAAAGGAAACATATTTAAAATAAAATTAAAGCATGTGTTAATTGCTAAATGTTTGTACTCCATCAAGGACTTTTAATGTTGTATGTACTTTATTTCTACTATTAAACTATTATTATCGATCATGCATGTACTGACTGACTATGTCCACGACTGTAAAAGTTATTATGGACAAATAAACCATTATTATTATTATTATTATTATTAATATTAATATTATTATTATGTTTGTGCGATTCTCCCGTGTTTCTTGAACGTGGAATTTAAAACTTCGGCTTTCGTTTTGCTATCTTCAGCAGCCACACCAGAATGATGAACAAGAGATTGAATGGAAGCCTTAGATCCACTTAGGTATGTAACATACGAAAAACTGGCTGAAAAATTCACGGATTTCTGGTTGGGTGCAAATTTCATTGGATGCAGTTTCCACTTATCCTTCCAAATTCCCTGCACTGGGGATTATCCCATTTCCGTCCACGCTGAATGCCTCGGCACGTGGGCAGGGCAGAACGGATCGCTCGTCCTGGACCAGCCGCGGTCCAACCGTGGCTCCAAGCCACCGGTTAGCGTTCAGCTCCAGAAACAAATTCACTTCACCTCGAACCAAATCCAGGCGGCCGAGGAACTCGCCTACATACTCTTATCATTACCATCGATGTGAAGTAAACGAGGAACAACGCTGTTGAGCTGTATGGTTCGCCAGAGACCGTTCGCGGTTGGACGCCAGTTGCAAGGGAACAGAGCGCAGCGCGCAGCCTGCCGGGGGAACCTTGGAGGCGGCACGACGGATCGTGACTGGCGGCCTTCATCACGAAACAGCTGTCTGTCTCCGTGGGCAGCGAGCCGCGCGCGAGGCACGCCTCCTACGCCGTCACTCCCGTGTCTGCGGCTTCCGGTAACGGCAGCCGCGCTCGCATCACTCACGCTTAATGAAGTCGTGATCAGTCACCAACAAATTACGCCAGCTACACTGGGGCAACGGGAACCACTCGAGGCCTGTTCGTGTCCTGAAATGCACTGATCTGTCGACGCGCTTTTCACTTCATTTTACTGAATACAACGTTTTCCCGTGGATTAGACTGCAACTCTGAAATGTTGTTCCGATTTTTAAAAAAATCATAACTACGAGGGTAGTCCCAAAAGTATGGTTCAAATGGCTCTGAGCACTATGGGACTTAACATCTTAGGTCATCAGTCCCCTAGAACTTAGAACAACTTAAACCTAACTAACCAAAGGACATCACACACATCCACACCCGAGGCAGGATTCGAACCTGCGACTGTAGCAGTAGCGCGGTTCCGGACTGCAGCGCCTAGAACCGCACGGCCACCGCGGCCGGCTAGTCCCAAAAGTATGGTCTCTTATTTTTTATAAGTACATGTTGTTGATGTGGTCTTCAGTCCTGAGACTGGTTTGATGCAGCTCTGCATGCTACTCTATGCTGTGCAAGCTACTTCATCTCCCAGTACCTACTGCAACCTACATCCTTTTGAATCTGCTTAGTGTATTCATCTCTTGGTCTCCCTCTACGATTTTTACCCTCCACTCTGCCCTCCAGTACTAATTTGCTGATCCCTTGATGCCTCAGAACATGTCCTACCAACCGATCCCTTCTTCTCGTCAAGTTGTGCCACAAACCCCTCTTCTCCCGAATTCTATTCAATACCTCCTCATTACTTATGTGATCTACCCATCTAATCTTCAGCATTCTTCTGTAGCACCACATTTCGAAAGCTTCTATTCTCTTCTTGTCTAAACTATTTATCGTCCATGTTTCACTTCCATACATGGCTACGCTCCATACAAATACTTTCGGAAACGTCTTCCTGACACTTAAATCTATACTCGATGTTAACAAATTTCTCTTCTTCAGAAACGCTTTTCTTGCCATTGCCAGTCTACATTTTATATCGTCTCTACTTGGACCGTCATCAGTCATTTTGCTTCCCAAATAGCAAAACTCCTTTACTACTTTAAGTGTCTCATTTCCTAATCTAATTCCCTTACCGTTAATTCGACTACATTCCATTATCCTCGTTTTGCTTTTGTTGATGTTCATCTTATACCTTACTTTCAAAACACTGTCCATTCCGTTCAACTGCTCTTCCAAGTCCTTTGCTGTCTCTGACAGAATTACAATGTCATCTGCGAACCTCAAAATTTTCATTTCTTCTCCAAGGATTTTAATACCTACTCCGAATTTTTCTTTTGTTTCCTTTACTGCTTGCTCAATATAGAGATTGAATAACATCGGGGAGAGGTTACAACCCTGTCTCACTCCCTTCCCAATCACTGCTTTCCTTTCATGCATCTCGACTCTTATAACTACCATCTGGTTTCTGTACAACTTGTAAATAGCCTCTCACTCCCTGTATTTTACCTCTGTCACCTTTAGAATTTGAAAGAGAGTATTCCAGTCAACATTGTCAAAAGCTTTCTCTAAGTCTACAAATGCTAGGAACGTATGTTTGCCTTTCCTTAAACTTTCTTCTAAGATAAGTCATAGGGTCAGTATTGCCTCACGTGTTCCAACATTTCTACGGAATCCAAACTGATCTTCCCCGAGGTCGGCTTCTAACAGTTTTTCCATTCGTCTGTAAAGAATTCGCGTTAGTACATAGACCTGTTTATTTCTACAATGGTTTACATCAGTTTACAGCTTGAACATATAGCTATTTTTCGACATTATCACCATTTCTGTCGATGCATTTTTCTAGATGCTGTGGCAGTTTTTGTATGCCCGTGTAATACCAGCTCGCCGCCATGCTGTTCAGAAAGTTATGAGCCTCGTCTTTCACCTCGTCGTTCGGAGCTGAATCGCTTTCCGGCCAAATGTTCTTTTAACTTAGGGAACAGGTGATAGTTACTGGGCACCAAGTCAGGGCTGTAGGGTGGTTGGGTAATTATGTTCCACTGAAACTGTTGCAGGAGAGCATCGGTTTGCCTAGCTATGTGTGGGCGAGCGTTGTCATGGAGAATGTGCACGCCCTTGCTCAACATTCCTCTTCTCTGATTCTGAAGTGCCCGTTTGAGTTTTTTCAGAGTCTCACACTACCTGTCAGCGTTAACTGAGGTCCCAGTGCCCAAACTTCAACAGTGTCTCCTCAGAAATCGACGGTCTCCCGCCCCTTTCCTCGTCGTGAATTTCGGTTCGACCAGCTGCAAATTCTCTACACCATGCCGAACATTTCTGACATTCATGCATGACTCACCATACCACTTCCGTCAGTTGGCGATGGATTTCAATGCCCGCAGTGTCCTTTGCGTTCAAAAACCGAATAACTGCGCGCAATTCACCCTTGGCGGTAACATCCTACGGGAGCTCCGTTCTCAACGGGTGCCAAGCCAAGACTGAGCGCCTCAGCGTGGCGTGCACATGTTTACAGACAGCGAGTGAAGCACTTTTCATAACAGTGTGACCACCTGCCACACAAGCATAGTTCTGTTATTATACAAAAATAGGAGACCTTACTTTTGGGATTACCCTCGTATTATGTTATTTGAGATTTGTGCGTGAACAACGTGCTATTGGAAACAGCAAACTCTCGAGTTTTACATGGTTGCCGCTTGATAGTAGCAATGTGCATCCACTTCAGTTCTTGTAAAAATGGTGAAAGGACAACAGAAAGCGTTTTTCTGTTCTATGTTTTGCGCAGTACGGGTCAGTAATAACTGTTAAGTGTGACTTCCGTACTAGGCATCGTGTGGATCCTACTACATCACAGGGCATTAGACGGTGGCATGAACAATTCCGAGAAACAGGTTACCTGTGTAAAGGCAAATCGCCGAGTCGTCCCAGAGTGTCTGACACAGACGTCAAACGCATCCGCCATAGTTTCACAAGGAGTCCGCAGAAATCCGTTCGCCGTGCAGCTCGACAGCTCAACTTGCTCCCGATGTCCGTCTGGCGTGTGTTGCGTCGACGTTTGCACATGAAACCATACAAAGTCCAGCTGCTGCAAGCTCTTCGTGACGGTGATAAACAACAACATTTAAAGTTCTCTGATTTAGTTCTTGGCAAGATGGAAGATGACAGTTTTCTTCCACGCTTAGTGTTTAGTGACGAGGCAACATTCCATTTAAATGGGTAGATGAGCTATCATAATGTGACAAAATGGGGCACGCAACAAACACATGAAGTTGTACAACATGAGAGGGGCTCTCCAAAATTTAATGTGTTTTGCGCAGTTTCATGGGAAAAGGCGTATGGTCCATTTTGCTTTGCCGAGAACACTGTTATAAGAAGCACATATCTCGATATGCTTGAGAACTTCCTTTCCCCACATCTGGAGACTGATTGGAACGACATCATTTACCTACAGTATGGTGCACCGCCACACTGGCATCTGGAAGTGCGGGAATTTTTAAATCGAAGAAATACTGAACGATGGATCGGTCGTACTGGACCAAATGATTCAGCCTTACATTACCCTGCCTCCAAGGTCACCGGACCTGACTGTATGTGATTATTTCTTGTGGGAGTTTATAAAAGACTCTGTTTATGTGCTTCCGTTACCAACAACAATGAATGAACTGAGACACTGCATAACAGCAGCTGCGGAAGCTGTAACTCAATACATGCAGTGTGAGAAAAATTTGAATAACGCATTGACATACGCTGTGCATCTCAAGGGGGACGTATTGAACACCTATGAAAAGGTATGAAAAAACATTTGGTTTTCAAAAAACAGGTGGGTCTGCTGCTGAAAACGGAAAGGTTGGCCGAATGACGAATTTGCACCTACTCCATGGCATTGTAGCTATCGATACCATACATTGTATATGTTCACTAGTTTCAGAAATATAACTTGCCAAATCGGATGATTCTTTTTGATAGACCCTGTACTTCTCTACGAGGCCGTAATCTCTTTGATGCATTTAAATATTTTCCGGCGGACATTTCCTTAGACGTGAAAAAAGATAGAAATCAGAAGGCACTGAATATGGAAAATAACGTGGGTACTCCAGCAATTTGTACCTCATATCCATCAGTTTTATTATTCCATAAACGTTTTTCATAGCAGCCTGTACGTCTTGAATTTTTTTTTTTCTTTTCATACAGTCCCTGTGTAATGCAGTTTATCTTATTGGTCACAATAAGAGTTACTCTTCTTGCAAAGGAATTTTACTTTTTTAACCGTGTATACACCATCTGATCAAGAAGTGTGTGGGTATTAGTGGACATTAATGTGGGGTGCCTCCCGCGTTCGACTTTACGACCTGAGCTCTGCCGGGGAAACTTTCATTGAGGTATGTTAATGTCTGTGGAGGAATGGCAGCTCTTTCTTCCTCAAGAGTCGAAATAAGTGAAGTTACTGATGTTGACCGCTAGTGTTCCATTGGTTTCGGATCGGGAATCTGGCCAGTCCAGTCCATTTCACGAATGTTGTTGACCACAAACCATCGCCTCACAGATGTCGCGTTATGACAGGGTGCACTGACATGCTGACACCGTCTCCGAACTGTTCCTCTACTGTACGTAGTACACAATGCTGTAAAATGTGTTCATACCCTTCCGCATTTAGCGCTTTATTGTGGGCAATAAGGGGATCACACCCTAACCACACCCCATACCGTAACACTACCTCCTCCGTACTTCACTACACAAGACGGGAGCTAACATTCTAGAGGCGTTCGCCGCATCCAATTCCTTCTGTCGGATAGCTACACTATAGAGCGTGATTCATCACTCGAAGTTACTCATTATCAGTCGTCACCTGTCCAGCTGCGTCGCTCTTTACACTGCACGAAGTGTTGCTTAGCACTGACTACAGAAACATGTGTGTTATGAGGAGATCCTCGACCATTTTACCCCATTCGTTTTAACTCCCTACGCTCAATCATTTTACTATCTAAAACTTCCTGGCAGGTTAAAACTGTGTGCCGGACCGAGACTCGAACTCGGGACCTTTGCCTTTCGCAGGCAAGTGCTCTACCATCTGAGCTACCCAAGCACGACTCACGCCGCGTCCTCACAGCTTTCTGGAAACATCGCCCAGGCTGTGGCTAAGGCATGTCTCCGCAATATCCTTTCTTTCAGGAGTGCTAGTTCTGCAAGGTTTCCAGGAGAGCTTCCGTAAAGTTTGGAATGTAGGAGACGACGTACTGGCGGAAGTAAAGCTGTGAGGACGGGGCGTGAGTCGTCCTTGGGTAGCTCCGATGGTAAAGCACTTGCCCGCGAAAGGCAAAGGTCAAGAGTTCGAGTCTCGGTCCGGCACACAGTTTTAATCTGCCAGGAAGTTTCATATCAGCGCTCACTCCGCTGCAGAGTGGAAATCTCATTCTGGATTGTACTATCTAGACTACCAGTAGCACATTGGAAGACACAAGCGATTCTTTCCCCTTGTTTCATGCAAGTTTTTAAAATAACATCTGGGCGTAATGTTGCGAAGCGATTTGAAATGGAAGGAGCATGTGAGAACTGGGGTAGGAAAGTTCAGTGGTTGACTTTCGGTTATTGCGAAAATTTTAGGAATGTGTAGTTCACCCAAAAAGGAGACAAGCATATAGGACGTTAGTGCCACCTGTCCTTGAGTACTGCTCCAGTGTTTAGGATCCGCATCGGGTCTGATTGAAAGGAGACATGGAAGCAATTCAGAGGCGAGCTGTTAAATTTGTTGCCGGTAGATTCGATCAGCATGCAAGTGTTACGATTATGCTTCTGGAGCTCAAGTGGGAATCCCTCGAAGTAAGAAGATGTTCATTTCGAAGAACACTACTGACAAAGTTTAGAGAACCGGCATTTGAAGCTGACTTCAGAACGATCCCATTGTCGGCAGCATACATTTCGCGCAGGAACCACGAAGATAAGATAGGAGAAATTAGGGCTCATACTGAGGCATGTAGACAGTCGTTTTCCCCCTCGCTCTGTCTGCTACAGGAACAGGAAAGGAAACGAATTGTTGTGGTACAGGGCACCTTCCCCCACGCACCATACGATGGCTTGCGGAGTATGTATGTAGATGTAAATGTACACTTATGGTCATAAATTAAGGATAATGCTGATACATGGTGAAAAAATGCACTGGTGGGCGGTTTGCGGGTTTAAATCACCTCGGGGTATGACCATGAGGTGCATTTGACCTCCGGTCGTCGGACGGTGGCGCTGGCAACAGCCCACATAGGCAGAGGTGTGTTGGTGCATGTCAGAGTACGGTGCAGAGAGTAAGTGTGCAGACGTTTTCAGACGTGCGAATGGTGACTGTGTGTTGAAAATGGATCAAAGAACACATCTTGATGACGTTATCAGGGGTAGGTTACCAGCGCGACTGGAGGCTGTTCAAACACAGCAGGTCGTAGCACGGGACCTCCGTGTGCCACAAAGTGTGATCTCAAGATTATGGCAACGATTCCAGCAGACAGGAAACGTGTCCAGGCGCTACAGTAAAGGACGTCCACAACACCACAAGAAGATCGGTATCTCTCCATCAGTGCCCGCAGACGGCCACGGAATACTACAGGTAGCCTTGCTCGGGACCTTACCGCAGCCTATGGAACAGTTGCCTCCAGACACACAGTCAACTGAACAGACATGGCTTTTTCGCCCGGAGACCTGCAAGGTGCATTCCACTGACCCCTGGTCACAGGAGAACCCGTAAAGCCTCGTGTCATTAACACAGTACATGGTCAATGGAACAGTGGTCCCAGGTTATGTTCACGAACGAGTCCAGGTATAGTCTGAACAGTGATTCTCGCCGGGTTTTCACCTGGTATGAACCAGGAACCAGATACCAACCTCTTAATGTCCTTGAAAGGGACCTGTATGGAAGTCGTGGTTTGATGGTGTGGGGTGGGATTATGACTGGTGCACGTACACTCCTGCATGTCTTTGATAGAGGAACTGTAACAGGTCAGGTGTATCGGGACGTCATTTTGCACTAGTATGTCCGCCTTATCAGGGTGTAGTGGGTCCCACTTTCCTTCTGATGGATGATAACGAGACGCCATCGTGGAGGAGTACCTTGAAACAGAAGATATAAGGCGAATGGAGTGGCCTGCCTATTCCACAGACCTAAACACCATCGAGCGTCTGGGATGCTCTCGGTCGACGTATCGCTGCACGTCTTCAAACCCCTACGACACTTTAGGAGCTTCGACAGGCACTGGTGCAAGAATGGGAGGCTATACCCCAGCAGCTGCTCGACCACCTGATCCAGAGTATGCCAACCCGTTGTGCGGCCTCTGTACGTGTGCATGGTGATCATATCCCATATTGATGTCGGGGTACATGCGCAGGAAACAGAGGCGTTTTGTAGCACATGTGTTTCCGGGCGGTTTTCTCAACTTATCACCAATACCGTGGACTTACAGATCTGTGTCGTGTGTGTTCCCTATGTGCCTATACTATTAGCGCCAGTTTTGTGTAGTGCCACGTTGTGTGGTCTGGGTTTAGCTATGGTTGGTTGTCGCTTCGCGTTTCCACTTCACAGTCACATCACCAACAGTTAGTGTGGACAGATGTAGAAGAGTTGAAATGTCCCGGATGGATTCGTTACTCAAGTGACATTCAGTGAGTAGTCCACGTTCCAAGTCACGCAGCTGTCCTGACGCATTCATTCTGCTGTCACTGCTTTTGTACTGACAACACAGTACTTTGTACTTCCTTTTGTACTGGAGAGTCCGCCTTTCATGATATCTAGTGGCCAATTACGCATTACATAGAGGTGTCCGTATACTTTTGATCGGATAGTTGTTTATGCCTTTCCAGTAATATACAAAAACATTATTATTATTATTTCTTTATTTTCTCAGACGTTATGTCTGGTTAAAAATGGAAAGTGACGTGGACCTTGATCAAGCGTGACTTCCTTTTAACTGTAAAGTATATGTTACATTGCATTTAGAAACTTTCAGGTAATTAAACATGTATCAATAATTACAGATTTCTGTAGTTAAATATATACGTTTGGATGTAGCTGTATTGCGTTGATGTACTGGTGGATGTTGTGTGGTATGACTCCTGTAGTTGATAGTATAATTGGTATAATGTCAACTTTATCCTGATGCCACATGTCCTTGACTTCCTCAACCAGTTGGATTTATTTTTCAATTTTTGTCCTGTTTTCTTCTGCACATTTGTTGTATTGGGTATGGATATTTCGATTAGTTGTGTTAATTTCTTCTTTTTATTGGTAAGTATGATGTCAAGTTTGTTATGTGGTGTTGTTTTATCTGTTATAATGGTTCTGTTCCAGTATAATTTGTATTCATAATTCTCCAGTACATTTTGTGGTGCATACTTGTATGTGGGAACATGTTGTTTTATTAGTTTATGTTGTATGGCAAGTTGATGATGTGTTATTTTTGCTACATTGTCGTGTCTTCTGGTGTATTCTGTATTTGCAAGTATTGTACATCCGCTTGTGATGTGATCTACTGTTTCTATTTGCTGTTTGCATTTATCTGTTGTGGTATTGGGATCTTTAATAATATGCTTGCTGTAATATCTGGTGATTGTTGTTTAATCCTGTATAGCAATCATGAATCCTTCCGTCACACTGTATATATTGCCTTTTCTAAGCCATGCGTTGGATGCATCTTGATCGATGTGTGGGTGTGTTAGATGATACGGGTGCTTTCCATGTAGTGTTTTCTTCTTCCAATTTACTTTCTTCGTATCTGTTGGTGTTATGTGATCTAAAGGGTTGTAGAAGTTGTTATGAAATTGCAATGGTGTAGCCGATGTATTTATATGAGTGAGTGCGTTGTGTATTTTGCTAGTTTCTGTTTGTTCTATAAAGAATTTTCTTAACTTGTCGACCTGTCCATAATGTAGGTTTTTTATGTCGATAAACCCCCTTCTTCCTTCCTTTCTGCTTAATGTGAATCTTTCTGTTGCTGAATGTATGTAATGTATTCTATATCTGTGGCATTGTTATCGTGTAAGTGTATTGAGTGCTTCTAGATTTGTGTTACTCCATTTCACTACTCCAAATGAGTAGGTCAATATTGGAAGAGCATAAGTATTTATAGCTTTTGTCTTGTTTCTTGCTGTCAATTCTGTTTTCAGTATTTTTGTTAGTCTTTGTCTATATTTTTCTTCTTTAATATTTCTTTATCTATTCCTATTTTTTGTCTGTATCCTAGATATTTATAGGCATCTGTTTTTTTCCATCGCTTCTATGCAGTCGCTGTGGTTATCCAATATGTAATCTTCTTGTTTCTGTTCCAAAAGCCATATTTATATCATTTCTGAATACTTGTGTTATCTGTAGTAATTGGTTGAGTTGTTGATTTATTGCTGCCAGTAGTTTTAGATCATCCATGTATAGCAAATGTGTGATTTGGTGTTGGTATGTTTCAGTAATATTATATCCATAATTTGTATTATTTAGCATGTTGGACAGTGGGTTCAGAGCAAGGGAGAACCAGAAACGACTTAATGAGTCTCCTTGGTATATTCCACGCTTAATCTGTATTGGCTGTGATGTGATTTGAATTTGTTTGGATATTAAGCGCGATTTTCCAATTTTTCTTCGTTATGTTTAGGAACTGTATCAATTTAGGATCTAGTTTGTGTATTTACAATATTTTTAGTAACCATGAGTGGGGTACACTATCAAAAGCTCTTTGGTAATCAATTTATGCGTAGTGTAGCGACCTTTGTTTAGTTTTAGCTTGATATGTCACCTCTGCATCTATTATCAGTTGCTGTTTACATCCTCGTGCTCCTTTGCAGCAGGTTTTTTGTTCTTCATTTATAATTTTTTTCTGTGTTGTATGTGTCATTAATTTCTGTGTAATGACTGAAGTCAATATTTTGTATATTGTTGGTAGGCATGTTATCGGACAATATTTCGCTGGGTTTGCTGTGTCTGCTTGATCTTTAGGTTTCAGATAAGTTATTCCTTGTGTTAGTGCGTCAGGGAATGTGTATGGATCTGCAATGAACTGTTAAATAATTTACTTAGATGTGAATGTGTTGAGGTGAACTTCTTTAGCCAGAAATTTGCTATTTTATCTTTTCCAGGGGCTTGCCAATTGTGCGTAGAATTAATTGCTCGGGTGACTTCATGTTCCAAAATTATCATTTCATGCATTTATGGTATCATCTTGTATGTGTCTGTTTCTGTTTGTATCCACCGTGCATGTCTGTTATGTTGTGCCGGGTTCGACCATATGTTACTCCAGAAGTGTTCCATGTCTGTTATGTTTGGTGGATTGTCTATTTTAATGTGTGTGTTTTCTATTGTCTGGTAAAATTTCTTTTGGTTTGTGTTGAATGTTTGGTTTTGTTTCCTTCTATTTTCACTTTTTTGGTATCTTCTAAGACGTTTGGCCAATGCTTGTAATTTCTGCTTTTTTCATCTAATTGCTCTATCGCTTCTTGTTGTGAGATTTTACCTAACCTTTTTCGTTTTTTGTCTGATATTTCACTTCTTATAAATTGTGTTAGCTGTCCGATGTCTTTTCTCAGTTTTTCTATTCTGATCTGTAGCCTGTGTTGCCATGCTGGTTTTGTGGGTTTCTTCTGTGTGTTGGTTGGTTCTGATCTCTGCCTAGTACGTATATTTAGTGTAGCGAGTGCTCCTATATAAACTAGTAGTTGTAACTCTTCCATAGTTGTATTTTCATTTATTTTGTTGTGTACGATTGTGTTGATAGTTTTTACTGTTGTTTCGACTTCTGGGTTATTTGGTGGTCTATGCAAGAATGGTCTAATCTCTGTATTTGTGCCTTTGTATTCTATATATGTCAGCTGACATTTTTCTTCTATATCTAACATGTGTGTCACTTCGTGTTCTGTTTGTGCTTGTTCTGGTGGCTGTCTTAAGATTTCGTTTTCCTCTGATTGTTTAATTGATGCGTGTTGTTCTTTGTTTGTTTGCTCTGGGATGTTTGAGTCCATTACTGTATTTTCTTCTTCTTCTGATTGCACATTATTTTATTCCAGTATTTGTTGTACTTGTTGTTTAATGTTTTCTAATTCTGACTGGGGGTATCCTGTTATTTTTTATTATTACGCGAATCTGATCAGCTAGTCGTTGTTCTGTTAAAAATTTTAATTCTGGGTATCTGGTAATAAATGTTGTGTATACTTGCGATCTGTATCCGGTTGTGTTGGTTCCTAAGTTTGTTGCTTGGTAATAACAGAACTTCATCTGACCATCTCATCCTCTGTCTTTGTTTTCCTTCTAGAGTGGTTGCAGGAAGCATATCCTGCAAAACAACTCTATTTGGATTTAAATCATTTGGCGTGTGGCTAGCAGTGTCGTTACCATTGTGGACGGGCATAGGGTTCAAGCGTCGTCCCCGACCATGACAGCGCTTGTCCGAGGCTTCATTAGTTCTGTCCTGAACCAACTAATCACACTAAAAGGGGGTTAGCCCTATTAGTGGTTTGTTCTTTTCGTCGCCTTTTACGACTGGCAGAACATACCGGAGGCCTATTCTTTTCCCGGGCCTCCAAGGTTTTTATTATTGTTATTATTACTATTATTATTATTATTATATGAGTATCGCTAAAGATTCTGTTTTGCGTCATATGGTTTCTGATGCGCAGTGTTTCATAGCAGCATTTGTAGCATAAGGTAACATTCACTTTAATTATAAGATCTTACTTTTTTGTTTCCTATGTTTCATGCAACCCCAATGACTCTTCTGCAAGCATATTTGAAATCAAACTTCTCTGTATAAAACATTTTCATTTAACTACATATCACAAAGTTGCTATTCATGTAATTGATTTCTATGAAAGGTTAACTGAGAGACCATGCGAATATATAGGGTACGCAGGCGAATGTAACAATTTCCCTCATTTTATTTTATGCTGGGATTAATTTTGTTCTTCTGCAAGCTTTCTATAAAATTTTGTCTGATTGTGAGAGAACAGAATATACTGATGTCGAAAGCTTTCTTCTCATATGACGTCTACTAAAGACACTGTATTCAGCTACTGAGCAAAACTGACTGTTGGACGGCTCTGTGTTGCGCATGTGAACCGTTTCGTGAAATAAAACTTTAAACTTCATGAAATACAAAATTTGAAATAACGGAAATGGAACTAATTATGAACCAAAAGAAATTAATTGTGTGCCCAATGAAAAATATATGTAACTAAAACTCAGTACCAAAACACAATATAAAGTATGCGTAATACGAAGTTCAGTGTTAGAATATCCTCAAAAATAAAGTGCTGCTCTACTCAGAAGAAAGTAACTGTTTGTAATTAGCAACACTGTTCAATGAAAATTAATATTCTCGCGAACACGACACCTGGAAATCATGACTACACACTGTTTGCACAGTGAGATCTGCCCTGTAATAAAAGTGACTTACCTATCGCTGAGCATGGTGTTTTTGTGTCTGGAGTACTGATGATTTCGAAAGGAAATACACATCAGCAGATGCAGCTGCTAAACATAAATAATGTACTCTAAATTTCTTTTGTCAGAAACAATTTGCTGCTTCGTGTGACACACAATGCAATGCACATACGATAAAAATTCAGAGCTTTAATTTGAATCATGAAGGTAGGTTTTACTTTAAACAAAAATCGTTTTTAAGAAATCAAACTCTGATTATTAAGAAAAAGTCAGCACAACATAATAAACCTCTGACAATTATAAAATTCTCTCATTACAAAGACACTATAAATATATATTTAAATTTCCTCCCAAATCTTCTCTATTAACACAAATAGCAAGAAAGTATTAAATTAAATTCCATCTCCAAAATAAAGTATACCAGATAACCTCCCCAAGATTCACAGTAACATATCTTTTTTTTTTTCAGAATCTCAACTGCACGCTACTATGCCTCAAATAAGAATGCCTCAGCGCTGCACAGCAGACTGACTAGCAAGTCAACCACATAAAAAACTAAACACAGAGTCAAGGATCTTATTCACTACATATGTAGTACACACATTTATCTTTGTCATTTATAATTGCAGATAACATATGAGAATCTTACACTTTTATTAGTACTTTATTGTTAATTGAACATTTTATGGAATTCTCTAGGAAAAATTCTTCCTAGAGAGTGTGGATGCTCTTTCCTTCTAATAAATATGTCTGTAACGTCAGTTGTTCCATACATTTTCAGTCGCTATGCGCTCAGAACCGTTCTGTGCACTCTGTCGATGCTCGCATCTCCATTTATAGTCCTGAGAGGTCTTACACGTAGGTCACTTCAAGAGAAGTACGGCTTCGTTTGAATGCAACCCATCATTTCTTGGCTGTTGCACAACGAAGAGTAGACTCCTTACTACACTTGACAACAAATTTGACTGAATCTCCATTAGGTACCAACAGTCCGATGCTAAGAATTTCATGTTGGCACGACATTTCAGTCTATCATTAAGAGGAACATACACACTAAAACTAAATTCAAATAGCCTAACAAACACAATTGTCTTCGCAGACCACGTTAACAGTTATCTTGCGTTATCATGCAATGGATGTCAACGTAACAAACACAAATTTTCATTGATATAAAAACATCGCCAAGGAAGATAGAGAAATTTTCTGTTTATATTTGCATGCAGACAAAATTTTTTTTAAAAAGTAAAATATAATAAAATACAGAAGCTGCAACATCAGCAACTACCTAATAAGTGAACAGACAATTAAGTGAGGTGTAATGTATGACGTCTCCACTGTATACCATTTGATTTCGACTAGTAATAATTGGAAACTCTAAGCAAAAATGGTTTTTTTCACTGCTTTAGTCTAGCTATGTCATACTTATATGCAACATACCCCAACGAAGTATTTTACTGCAAATACATTCCCCATTTATATTGACTCGTTGACTGTTTCCTGTTCATAACAAATGTGTTGGAATAATTTAGTCTATAAACATCTACCGGGATTTATTAAGATGCATCACATACTGGCGTTCACAAAAGAAGTCTCTTCGTGTGGCTCTTTAGCTTTTTCAACTTGTGGTTCTCGAGTATTGTACGGAACCTTGTTTTTTTTTTTTTTTTTTTGCGCATCCCGGAATACTTTCTCGAGGCACCTTGTCGACGTAATCAGGTGGTGCTTGCTGGTTACTGCTGGCAGACAGCGTACATGTTAAGTACCGACATAAACAGAACAAACAGCATACCAAACGAAACTCTTCCTATCATGAAATGGCGAAAAAATCGTCATGATTGCTTCTGCTTAATTTGTAAGTCATAGATTAACAGCCAACGTTTCCTTTTATTTCACCGAATTTAATGATGACTTGTGATTAATTTCACCACCTTACTTAGAAGGCGTCGTTTATATGATCAGTACTGACTTGCCGGACACGCAACAGTTTACTAGCGTTCATCATGGACTTGGTTTCCAGTACAGTGCTGTGGTAGTGTACACAAACGAGAAGTTGGAAGATGTTCATTTTTATACGAGGGTAATCAATTACTATCCGCAAAGTAGTTATAAAATTTTATTGTAATCAGATAGGAAACTTACAAGAACATCATTTTTCCACATAGTCTCCTTGGTCCATCACTGTACAACCTTCCTGATGCCCTCACAAAAGAAGAATCTCGGTGGAGCTGCGAGCCAGGAATGCACCGCTTCTTTCACTGCTTCGTCCGAGGCAAATCGACGGCTCCTTAATGCCTTTTTGAGAGGACCAAACAAGCAATAGTCAGAAGGGGCCAGATCGGGACTATATGGAGGATGATCCAGTACTTCAAATTTGAGTTTCTGCAGCGTTTCAGCAGTGTCGGAAGCAGTGCGCAGACGGGCATTGTCGTGCAACAACACAACACCTTCTGACAGCAATCCACGGCGTTTGCTTCGAATTGCAGGCTTTAGCCTGGCAGTAAGCATCTCACTGTAACGTACACTGTTTATTGTTGTGCCCCTTTCCCCACAATGTTCCAGTACTGGACCTTGTGCGTCCCAAAACACGGTAAGCATTATTTTTCCTGCCGACGGTTGGTTCTTGAACTTTTTCTTTCACGGCGAATTTGGATGTTTCCATTTGATACTCTGCCGTTTACTCTCCGACTCGTAATGATGGATCCATGTTTCGTCACCAGTAATTATCCTGTCTAAGACGTTGTTCCCTTCGTTACCATAGCGATCAAAAGTTCTTTGCAAATGTCCAAGCGCGTTTGTTTATGCAACTGTTTGAGTTGTTTTGGGACCCATCTTGCACAAACCTTATGAAACCCAAGTGTGTTCCGGATGATTGCTTAGGCAGAACCGTGACTAATTTGTAGACGATGTGCCACTTCGTCAATAGTTAATCGTCTGTCTAAGAGAATCACGTGAACGCTCAACGGTTTCCTCATTTGTGGCGGTAAACGGTCTCCCGCTCCTTCTTCGTGCGTAACGCTTGTGCGACCAATTCGGAATTTTTCAATCCATTCGTAGACACTCTGTTGTGGCAAAACACTCTTCCCATACTGTACCAAAAGTCTTCTATGAATTTCGGCCCTGATACGCCTTCCGATCACAAAAAACGGATCACTGAACGTTGCTCCTCTTTGGTGCAAATAGACAGTGGAGCAGCCATGATTAACAGCACGGCAGCGATAACGAAACAAAACTAGCAGCTTGAAAATTGCAGAGATATAACAACAAATAAACAAAGCATGTGTCATCAACGTAAAACAACAGTACTACCAAAATACACAAAAATATAACTAAAATGCTGACTTACTCATATATATTAGCAGACGACAATGATTATGTGGCTCAACGTTGATACCGGGGGAGATTTCCAGTATAAAGGTGCCCCTACAGGACACAGTTTTATGTAACAACTGATCTTCGCCAGTTGTGCATGGGACGTTAAATATTCTACTGCAGGAGGCCCAGATGGAGGATAGTGTACGTTAAACAGTTCAAACAATATGTGATGGCACTATCAGCAACATATACTGAGGTAACAAAAGAAATGGGAGAGCGATATGGCATATACATTTGGCGCTAGTATCGCGTACACGAGGTATAAAAGGGTAGTGCATTGGCAGAGCTGTCGTGTATATGCAGGTGATTCACATGAAAAGGTTTCGCAAGTGATTATGGCCGCACGATGGGAATTAATAGACTATGAACGCGAAATGGTAGTTGTAGAAAGACGCATGGGACATTCCAGTTCGGAAATCTTTAAGGAAATCAATAATCCGAAACCTACAGTGTCAAGAATGTGCCAAGAAAACCAAATTTCAGGCATTATCTCTCACCAAGGGCAACGCAGTGGCCGACAAGCATCACTTAACGAGCGAGAGCAGCAGCGTTTGCGTAGAGTTATCAGTGCTAACAAACAAGCAACACTGCGTGAAATAACCGCGTAAATCAATGTGGGACGTAAGACGAACGTATCTGTTAGGGCAGTCGGTGAAATTTGCGTTAATGGGCTATGACATCAGATGACCGACGCGAGTGCCTTTGCTAACAGTATCACATCGCCTGTAATGCCTGTCCTGCCTCGTGACTGTATCCGCTGGATCCTAGACGACTGGAAAACCGTGGCCCGGTCAGATGAGTCCCGATTTCAGTTGGTAAGACTGATTGCAGGTTCGAGTGTCACGCATACCCCATGAGGATATGGACCCAAGTTGTCAACAAGGCACCTTGCAAAGTGGTGGTGGCACCATAATGTGTGGACTGCGATTACGTGGAATAGACTGGGTCCTCTGGTCCAACTGAACCGATCATTGACTGGTAATGGTTATGTTCGGCTACTCGAAGGCAATTCATGGATTTTATGTTCCCAGGTAACGATGGGATTTTTATGGATAATAATGCGTCATGTCACCAGGCTACAATTGTTCTCAATGATTTGAAGAACGTGTTGGATAGTTCAAGTGAATTATTCGGTCAGCCAGGTATCCAGACATGAATCCCATCGAACATTTCCGGGACATAATCTAAAGAACAGTTGGTGCACAAAATCCTGCACTGACAAGACTTTCACAATTATGGACGGCAATAGAGGCAGCATGGGTCAATATTTCTGCAGGGGCTTCCATGTCACGTCGAGGAGTTGCAGAACGCCGTACAAAAAGAGGTATCCAATGACTTTTGTCATCTCAGCGCATCTTCCAGCACATGTACTCGCCTGCATACGAGTTTAGTGCAGCTTTGCTGGTCACGGATAAGACTTCACTCCAATGTGATCAGTTTGTAAATTTGATTAACTTCTCATGGTTTGGATTCAGAGTCATATAATATATCTTAAAAGACGTCATAGTCGCCGTTGACTGTACACAGTCAACGGCGACTATAATGTATTTTAAGAAAGTTTGTAAATTGTCACAATCAGCCCATCTGGACTGATGTAAATCGAAGTTTAGCTTTTCAAAAGGCTTCACTATCACCCATTCTCAGTCAACGTTTGTGGCAGCCTTTTTTGGTGACTAATACGATGTGACAGAGTCCCTCTTCATTTAAGTGTTGATGCCCACCAGCTTTTAAAAAACAAATTCCGTGACAGATGGATAGGAAGAGATAGAGCAATTTTCCAGACCTCAACGCACAACACTTTGATTTTCTGGGGCACGTGAAAGCTCTTGAGCATCGAACTCCAGTAGGCGACGCAGAGAGTCTTCGTGTCCCTCTTGTGAAAGACAATAGACCGATATGCAGCACTCGAATGCTACACAAGCTCATCCGGGATTCTAGCGACGGCACGTTGGAGCATGCGTCAGTGCTAACAGAGGGCATTTTGAATATACTCATTTGGTATGGTGGAACGTACAGTTGCTGAGTGTTTCACATGACAACATATAGTGAAGCAATGAAGGAGTTTATTGGACACATGTCCACACAACATATTTTCATCTTCTAGATGTCAGGATCGAAAAGTAAAATTGTGGTCATACGTTTTTATTACACCCTACAACAAATTCACAAATTTTGCTCCATCTATTTCCCCGCGGATTTACGTGCGCATTGTTTCAAGGGCAATAGGAAATAAAAGAAGTCTTATAAAACCAAAAAATATATTTTTTCTGCGAAATAAAAACAAAACAACAATCAAACTAAACACAGACAGTTCAAAGGTACGCGTATTTGCGCATCAGTGGAGCAAAATATGCTGCTGAAGCACTGCAGGTTTCACTGGTCCCAAACAAACTTAGCCGAAATCATGCCAGCAGATACCGCTGGTCACTCCATTCTATTGTCTCATTGTTCTCTGGGGAAGTTGTTCAGGAGGCGGAGGCGGTGAGCTCTAGGATTATCGTCTTAGAAGAAGAACTTATCGCCACAATGTTAACTTATGGCTGGTCAGCAGATTGGAGGATCCTGTCCGAATGCTTTACAGCTCTCGTATTACTCTCGATACCGATGAGAGACCAAATATAACTGATCCATCTCCCTGCTAAACTGGCAGGACTACATACGTCAATCGTCCATTGGTACCTGTCCACCTTCACTCTCTTTTATGACTGTCATCAGGTGTCAGAGAAATCCTGCACTACTCAATGAAGAGTGTCCCACGATAATAATCAGGTTCCATTCCAGATGTTACTTTGCCCACTTTCTTCAGTCGAGAGTTATGTACACTTAGAGTAAGTTTGCGTGGCGACGGTTGCGTACTGCCTGGGAAGAAACAACACTCGCAGTTGCGTCCGAATACGAGGCAGCAGTCAATTGTGCTCCATTCCCATGGGGTACATACGAATCATAATTTGCAGGCAGTGATCAGCAGTAGATGTTGTTGACCGCAGCTGATCACTGTTAGGCAGATCTACAATTATTCTTGTCTCACGAAGGTGGTTGAATGTTCCAGTGATGTCGCTTTGGAGTGCGTCAACCCTTGTTGCTGTAAAGTATCAGAGCGTGCACGGTCTATAGTAGAAATAACCGTTCGAGGCATGGCGACTAACTGAAGAGTGTACCCATGTTACATTGTTCCATTCACAAACGGAGACAGAGCACTACCTCTGTATTGCACCGAGAGTACTGGTTTACTGTACCGCCTGATACATATGTGACAGAATGAAGTAATTCCAGGGGTGCTAGTTCTGCAAGGTCAGCAGGAGAGCTTCTGTGAAGTCTGGAAGGTAGGGGACGAGGTACTGGCAGAATTGAAGCTGTGAGGACGGGTCGTGAGTCGTGCTTGGGTAGCTCAGACGGCAGAGTACTTGCCTGTGAAAGGCAAAGAACCCAAGTCCGAGTCTCGGTCCGGCACACAGTTGTAATCTGCCAGGAAGTTTAATTTTCTGCAGTCAAGAGAAAATTGCGGAAGTGGTTCCTGATCATAAGAATACAAGCTATGTACTTCATGACGATGATGCACATCAGAAATGCATTTCTTAATCATTCAAACTCGTCAAATAGTAATGGATTTCAGGTCCACTGCAAACTCTTGTGTACCAAGCAAAAGGTACACAACAAATATCGCGAGAGGCCGCCACCATACAGGCACCACCACTTGGCTGGCGCCTCTCATTCCCAAGCAGCAGCCTCCAGATCGCGCTCGCAAACACGAACCTCTTCCTACATCTGCGTCACTTCCTCCAGAATACCGTTCACGTCTACCTGTAGAGTGGACAGACAATAGGGAATACTGTCAACTGCATGCTACTTTACTTCCACGTCATACTGGCGAACAAGGAAATTCTTCCACTGGAGATGCAGCAAAACATGACATGCCACAGACACTCAGACGGTTCTCCACCAGCAATTAGGGCGGTGTTCAGTGTGTACAGTTAGCCTCTAAGGTGGCAGAATAAGGGGCCAGATACGCACTTTACATGAGACATTTATACATCGCAACGAGAAGAAGAAGATACCTAACGCAATTCGGCGCTTATGAGAACATTTGCCCATCAGTATGGAATGCAAAAAGGAATGACAGCCAATCGACAGTGATTAATACACCATTCCTATATAACACATGACTATGAGCGAAGATGGAATAGGCATCGCGAGACGCTTGTAATTTCGAAATGCCAGCCGTACAACGTTACAGCAGAGGCGCACTGTGGGAGTTACCACGGAAACCACTAAAAGGGGTGGCAGGAGGAAGGTCAGCGACCCCAGGCCAGGTGATTCGGGCCAGAGGACCACATGAAGCGGCACATCTGCACAAGGGACAGAAGAAAAGCTTTAGAAAGGTGTGTTACGGAATTCCAGCGGGATACAAACAAGAGCCAGTGACGCATTTTGTCCAGCGAGTGTGAAACATGGAAAGGTCAATGTACTATAGGCGTCTAGAGTGGGCACAAAACATACGACTGGCAGGAACGCACTAGGAAGGAGGAAAATACTGAAGTTTCATAGAAGAGATGTTGCGATTGGTAGAGAGAGTTTCCACAAAATAAGAGGAACGCTCCTGTTGGTCGAAAAAGGCCGTAAAGAATGAACGAACCCAAGTGGGGGAGGCAGTTCTACGATGAATAGGACAAGAGAGAAATTTTTTGGTGAACTCTTCTCTGACCTGGCATAAAGTGCAGAAAAGAGCACTTAACGTTCTGTACGATGCAGAGAAGAAATTTGTGTGGATACTGCGTTCACAGCGGCTGTACTTCAGCTAGAAATTAGCTGTAGCAACGTTTAGCTCCAACTGTGGAGAAACTAACAAGCCAACTTAGTTAATTGTTCTTGTGAGAACTGAGAGGGCACTATAATATGTCGCTGTTCCAACCATGCACGTGTATATCGCCATATAATAAGACTTGGGATTAGTACATGTTTTCTTGTATATCGAGAAACGTAGCGAAAGTTTCTGCTGGGAAGTTCAGCAAAGGCCAGATTAGTTTTGTAGGAATTTCAGTGGGAGAGAGTGGCCTTGCAGTCAGCCGCACGTCACAGCCTAAGGTAAATACCGTGTACAGAGGCGTAAACTTTGTTGGTCCACCAGCTTGAGTCCACTGTAAACTCGAGCGACCTTGGGTAATCTTGCGCTCAAATTTGTCACTTATCTAACCATCCACCGTAGACTTGATTGTCATCCTCAATAGGACCGAACTTGAATCGTACGATTTTCGTAGTACTGACCAACATCATAACATATGTGCTGGAGCAATTCTGTAAATAAACTTCCTATTAAACTTTCATAATATTATGTTTAGGATTAATGTTCTTTCTGAGAGTTAATATTTAGTATTGTCGTGTGTAAAATTATTTCAGTTTTTAATGTTGGCAAGATGCGTTATCCATTGCGCTATTTTTATGTTGTCGACATGAAAACTGTGTAGAAGTGTGTATTTTTGGGATAAAAATTGCGACGTTAAACTTTTCATTTCACCTTACACAGTTGTTCTCAATCCTAGAATAAGAAACCGCACCTTACAAGCGCATTACAGCACTCTGATGGCCACCTTCTGACCTCACAGTCATCGTTTGTGGAGTAATAGGGCTACTGAGTGTCCGTTCAATAACAGTTATAGTGACAATGTACAGATCGACAAGACGCAGCAAAGCTATTTAGATATCACTGTATTTGGATTAGGACATCATCTGCCTCATATAGAGTTGTACCAAAGTTAAGTACTATTTTTTAACATACGCTTAAGAAACGCTATTTGTTATTTCTTATCATGCTGCATTTTTGTTACAGTACCGCCCTATCAAATAAGTGTTTATTTGCAAGCGCGCAAATCAGCCACCGTTAAGGAATCATAGCAGGGAAACAGCTTTCCACTAACAGGCATGGTTAGGCTGAATTAATAGTAGCATTCAGTTTCTATAGTAGCAACACATACAACTTTTGTTTATAAATGCCCAAATATGTGCCATCAACCGGGGGTAGCTTTATTCAGTTCCTATTTTTCTACAATGTAAGGTTCTGTAGAACCCTCTTCGCATTGCTGCATACAGTTTAGACATTAACAAACAATAGCTTTTTGCGTGAAAGGTGCAACAAAAATTCAGTTTTTGTCTATAAACATGGATAATGACAGAGCTTCAAAAACCAAATGATGAGTTTTCAAATACAAACACCCTTCAAAAACCAATTTACATTTGTAATCCCAGACAAAGACTATTGCGCAACAACATTGGCGCATAGCCAGAAGAGAGTTTATTTTCTCGGTTTCCTGCTGAAACAGTTCTGCTGAAGCACGGACAACAGGTGACTCGTACTGTTGGAATGAAATGGCGCGGCAACTGGAAATATACTCCGAATTTGGAGTATGCGTGACAGTACGATTCTTGTGGACAAAACCACTAAATAACATACAGATTCAACGTGAAAATCTGGCAGTAAATGGAACTAACGCAATGTCACCCCAGCCGTAGTGAAATAGTGACAACAATCTGCCCAAGGCAACACAGACGTGTTCATCGGAAAGAGACACCATCAATATCGGCTACACAGGACAACATCCAGGCAATCAAGGAAGTGATTCGAAACAGTTGCAGATAAAGAGATTATGAACAGTTCACACAGTGGCTCTCGAATAGCCCCGTGCCAAGAAACGGATTTCTGTCGTCGAGGAATTGAGCAACTGTTGTAACGTCCAATCCGTTGCTTACATGTTGAAAAATAGCGTCGTATAGATGTTTCTCTCTAAAGTATAGTGCGGCCTTAAAGTTACATGGCATGCCGTAATAATACACTGAAGAGCCAAAGAAACTGGTACGTCCGCCTAATATCATGTAGAGACCCCGCGAGTACGCAGAAGTGCCGCAACACGATGTGGCATGGACTCGTCTAATGTCTGAAGTAGTCCTGGAGGCAACTGACACCATGAATCCTGTAGGGCTGTCCATAAATCCGTAAGAGTACAAGGGTTGGAGGTCTCTTCTGAACAGAACGTTGCAAGGCATCCCAGATATGCTCAATAATTTTCATGTTTGGGGTGTTTGGTGGCCAGCGGAAATGTCTAAACTCACAAGAGTGTTCCTGGAGCCACTCTGTAGAGATTCTGGACGTGTGGGGTGTCGCATTGTCCTGCTATAATTGCCCAAGTCCGTCGGAATGCACAATGGATATGAATGGATGCAGGCGATCAGACAGGATCCTTACGCACGTATCATCTGTCAGAGTCGTATCTAGACGTTTCAGGGGATCCATAACACTGCCATTGTAGCGGCAGTACCCGATCGAACCACTGCGCCAGACACTTGTATAGGTGTTGTCGACCGCAGCGCCGTATTCTGCCTGTTTACTTATCTGTGTATTTGAATACGCACGCCTATACCAGTTTCTTTGGCGCATCAGTGTATCTAACTTATTTTTTGATGTCGCCTCGTACCATTAGTTTATGAAGAGTTGCTTTATAATATCTTCTGAGACCGAATTCTGAACAGTACGGCGTGCATGCTGACTGCCGTATCAAAGTAATGTTTGTGTCCTTTCAGAGATACTGTAGAAGTTTTCTTCCCTTGGTGTTTTGGAAGATCATGTTCTACCAATGCACACCAACGGTCCAACCTTTCATATCACAGGGCTGTAATGGAGAGAATGTTGTGTTCGTAGAGCAGAGTGAACATCATTAATTTTCCATAAAACTTAAACGGTTGCAATGGCACAGTAAAAATAGATCCGAGTAATCATTGCTCATATCTTTAAAAGAAAATCAGTACTCCAATTAAAAAGCTACATTTACTCTGCGTAATTTTTAAATCGGCGTCGTTATTTCCCTACATCGCTGGGAATTGGCGCGTTTGTTCCTTAGGTAGGACATGATCGAGTTCCTCCCCCATCTTTACCTAATCCTGCTCCGTATGTAACTTTCTCGTCGCGGACATGACGTTTAACTCTAATCATCCTTACCCCAGTGCCGTGCCACTGCAACACACTATTTCTTTCTTTACGATAGTTCTCTGTAGCACAGACCTTAACACTTATTCGATGCATTTTTGGATATGAAAACATTATCAATCGATTTGATTTTCAAAACACGTGAATTTTGAGTTCTAAATATTTTAATTTATTTGAATCTACTTGCCAGATTTCGCAGCATGAAATGCTGTGGAATTCGTCTTTGACGTCTATGACATTAGCACAAGAAAAGTCCATGGTTCTATTTTCCAAAAAGTAAAGTTGATGCCTTGTTGTTGCGTTATTCAGCCTGAAGACTGATTTTTTGCAGCTTTCCAGGCTACTCTATCCTGTGCAAGCTTCTCCATCTCCGAATAACAACTGCAACCTACATCCCTCTGAGTCTCCTGACTGCATTCATCTCTTGGTCTTCCTCTATGATATTTGCCTCCCACGCTTCCCTCCAGCACTAAATTGGTGATCCCTTGAAGTCTTAGAACGTGTCCCATCAACATTTCCCTTCTTTTAGTCAAGTGGAGCCACAAATACCTTGTCTCGTCAATTCTATTCACTACTTCTTCATTAGTTATGTGATGTTCCCATTTAATGTTCAGCTTTTTTCTGTAGCACCACATCCCAAAAGCTTCTTTTCTCTTGTTGTCTGAACTATTTATGGTCGATGTTTCACTTCCTTAGATGGCTACACTCCAGCTATACTTAAGTCTATATTCGATGTTAAACAAATTTCTCCTCATCAGAACAGTTTTTTTTTTTTTTTTTTTTTTTTTTTTGACATTGCCAGTCCGTATTTTATATTCTCTCTACTTCGGTCATCATTAGTTATTTTGCTGCTACATATATCGATGTAATTATTGTAACTGTGACACCTTTCCGCCAGAAATTTCTTACAATTCATTTGGGTTTAAACAGAATTACGATATATTAAACGATTCCGAAAATCACCCTATGTATGGTGAACGGTAGCGGTCCAGTGAAATCTACTTAAGAGTAGCCAAAATAGATCCAACCCTCAATTCCAACTAAGATCCCCAGCAGTTGGTGCGGCACAACATGCCTAAATGAAAATCGTTTCCCACATATTCAAAGTTGGATTTCTCTGTGACTCACACTAAGCTTTAACGAATCTGGTTGAAAGGAACGATAGGTCTACAACTGCCTGATCATTATGAAATACAGAAAGGGAAAAATAATTATAACCTAGGGGTGCTGCATGCAGAAACACAGTTCACCCACTGCTGATACACTGTGAACTGTTCTCAGTAAGAAAGTACCTCCTTTTACTAACCCGTAGTTTGAAAAAAAAATCATTATATTATCGTATAAGAAAGGTAACTACATTTCGTTATATCCCACAAATGACTTTCAATGTCTGAGGGAAATTTTTTAGCCTATGTTATCATTTCATAAAAATGAACTTCCACTTAGAGATTAGAAAATCATGTACACTGGCAGAGTTTTGAAGATAAATACAGATGGGTTATACTGGAATCGTAGCAAGGCTTTCATGACGCTGACCAAGCAGCAGTTTGATGCAATCAGATGCGTCTGGACGCTGGCGCTGGTAATTCTGAGCAGTCCTCACTGGACCGGCAATCTGAAGAAGGATTCAAGTGCCGAAAAATAGATTTTTTTCACCAAACTTGTATGCATATAGAAGCATATTATGAGAAATAAAGAGGGAACAAAACCACACTGATCCCTGTGCAATGGAACGTGGAAATAATCTGTAGTTTGAAGAAAGGAATATTTCCGTTTCGAATCCGTTCACACTCAGCGCTGGCGGTCGTAACTGTTGTTCAACTACTTAAAACCTCGTGTTTACAGTGCATCAGAGTATTGTTTTGTGTTTAATGTCGGACGTCTGAGATTAGATATTCTTCATTCAAGGTAAATGAATAAAAGTTATTGATATAATAACTGTTCAGAATGTTTTAAAAGCGTGTTGGTTTGACCTTTCTAAAGTGATGTCACGTTGTTATAAGTCTACGTTTCCTGACGAAGTATGTAGGACGCTGTTGTTGGAAGCAAACAATATGGATCCTGAGATTAAAGAACTTCATCTTTTCAGCGATTTTTCGGGAGGTCAAAACCGCAACAACACTTGAGCGCGCTTTCTCCTTGCTCTGGCTGCTACTGGGTGATTTACAAAGATTGCAAGGACACTTCTTTCTCCAATGTGATCGCAATTCTAGGACTACATAATGGACAATCAAACGACTTGACAGAATTTAAGCACCACAACAATAGGCTAATTTGATTCTATTCTCAAGGAAGACAGGATTCAATGGTACTCAAATCTCTGCTGAAAGTACTATTTTAACGTATTTCAAGAACTGGTGGCCTAAGTTCTACAAAAAAAAATCAACAGCTTTTCGATTTCCAAGTGCACGCAGCTAGAGTACTCCTTACCTAAAGGTTATTTAACCAAATATGAGTTAACTGATGATGTTGTGAAAAACATTTTCTTGCTGCAAAAGAATAACGCAGGAGTGCGCCACATTCCAATTAAAACGGCGTTCAATAAAAAATTCCAGTACAAGAAAAGAATATACAAGTTGTACGCATGATAGTTAAACACATTGCATATGAGTACAGACCATTTTATGAGCAGGTGTTGATGTGCGCACAACAGCTAGTGCAGAGCACGGTGGAACTGAAGGACAGCAATGATTTTCGGAATAAGTTTTATAGATAATTCTTTGAGAATGTGTGGGGAATATAGGCATTTCCTGTATATGTCGTATTAAAAATGTATTGACAAAATATAACCATTTCTGATGTTGATATCTAATTCATAATCAGAATGAAGAAGGGAACAAATCCTCAGTTTTTAATATCGGGATGCCTCCTTCAGGACAGTCGGATTTATCTTTACAAGGTACTGAATTAGGAGGATAATGCAAAGAATCTCATATAACTGTTTACTTAAGACAAAATTAAAAATAAGAACTAGAGAAAGTTTTCTGTATATCTCCACAAAAGGAGGTTTTAGATTAGTTCTCTTCCTCAAACTACCGATTCAATTAACAGCAAGCATTTCAACGGGCTAATATTTATCTTCATATGTTTGTACCAATTTAATATTATCTTGTGGATACAGTTCGTGGTGCACTGACTATGGTACCGAATTCGCAACAAACGTACGCCCGGCCACCAAGATTTGGACGTTCAGTGATTTTGATAAATCGATTGCAGCGAATGACGAGAGGACATAGCTGGTTTGTTTCACCAACCTTGTGAGCTGTCCAAACTAGAGATCCTTCGTGGACGGGGAATGCAACCTTGATATTCTCTTCTTCACCCAGTTCTTTCTCATTTTCTTGAAATATGAGATGTTTTCACGCTTCAGAGATGACGGTAGACTGCACAGTGTAAACTACCTCCAAGGCACTTCAATTATGCAGCCAGTGGGAACTCCACACTATTGTTCCGGGCAAGGACCTTAAGTGTATGTACACTAACGGAAAAAAATCGCAGCACGCAGAAGGAGTTGTGCAACGTAAACAAATGTTGACAGGCTCGTTCCTACATCTGAAAGATGATGTCTATTCAGATTTCGCACCAATCGGATAAGAATGGGGCTAGTGATGACACTATGAGAATGCAAAACAGGTTTGCTTTAAATTCACGCTATAACTGTCGTGAGCGTCATTTGCCTTTGAGAATGGACAAGGTGAACTGATGTTAGACAAGAACGCCTTGTCGGCGACAAACACTCCATTATCTACACCATCCTGAGTTTGGACGAGGTCGTGTAAAAGAGCTACGAGAAGCTGTACGTTACTTTTGCGATATTGCAGAAAGACTTGACAGAAATGTAGCCATTGCTGGCAGCGGTGGTCGCGGGAATACACGGTCTCAAGAACGCCGGGCTCTGGACGGCCATGTGGCACTGCCGAGAAGGAAGACCGTCGTTTTCGGCGTATGGCTCTGGCACGTCGTACTGCATCAGCAGCAGCAATTTAAGCAGCAGTTGGCACCACAGTGACTTAACGAACTGTTACAAATCGGCTATTTCAAGGACAGCTCCGACCCTAACCACCTCCATTTACGTTTTACGGGGTGTCGATCGAGAGCTCATTGGAGGGCAGGGTGGAGTTCTATTATTTTATCTGATGAAAGCTGGTTCTGCCTCGGTGCCAGTGATGGCCGCATATTGGTTAGGAGGACGCCAGCTGAGGGCCTGCAATCAAACTGCCTGCGTGCTAGACACACTGGACGTACACATGGAGTTATGATCTGGGGTGCGATTTCGTACGACAGCAGGAGCACTCTCGGGGTTATCCTACGCACACTGACCGCACATTTGCATGTCCATCTGGTGATTCGACCTGTTATCTTGCCATTCATTAACTGCATTCTAGCAGAATAATGCTCGCCCACACACCGCTGTTGTAGCCCAATATGCTCTACAGTGTGTCCATATCTTGCCGTGACCTGCGTTATCATCAGATCTGTCTCTACAAATGGGACATCATCGGACGGCAACTCCACTGTCATCCAAGAACAGCATTAATCTTCCCTCTATTGACCGACCAAGTGCAACAAGCACGGAATTCAATCCCACAAACTGACATCTTGCACCTGTACAATACAATACATTCCCGTTTGCATGCTTACATTCAACATTCTAGCGGTATTAATGTACCAATATTTCACATTTTCAGTGGGTTAACTCGCAATAACCTGTGCTAAATATGTTACAGAGGCAAATGTGTTCCTGGAATTCCATTACTCTACATAAATTATGTTTTGGTATTGCGATTGTTTTTCCTTTAGTGTAGTTTGCCCTTACGCTACTCCAAGTTCCTGTGAAATGTCAAGCGTGCATCTGAATAGAGTCGACGAACGTGACTTGTTGTCCTGTAGTGTTATTGTTGTCGAATGTGAAAAAAGAAATGGAGAGGCGAACCGGGAACCGAGTGTGGCTACTTAGTTTCTTTTGGACATCACCAAGGGGCCTGCCAAGGACGACACACCTCTCCTCTCCTTACACGCTAGGAAAGCTTCTCTCACAATCAGGAATCCAACAGGTTACCACTGCTTCGCGCATCGTCGTCCTTACGTTAGCAGTCTCCCTACGGAGGTAGTAGTAAATGGAAAGATAATTAATTTTTTTAATCTCTCTGATATTGTGTGGCTCATTGCATGATGTTTCAGTAAATACGTTTTCTTTGTTGCGATCATAAATAAAGGCTTTAAATACGTGATGATTGTTCTCAGCCCTAAACCAATTTAATCAACTCAGATTAATCTAACCTTAGCCGTTCCGTACCAGCAGGATGGTTTAGTTACTAAACGGCTCGTTGGAAGATACACTTCTCACAAGGTGATCCTCTGACCTAGTATTAGCTACACGATAAAGCAGGAACAACGAGTAAGTGTCTAAATAGTAAAAGAGTTACGGTTCCTAATTCTTTGGACTTAGAAATTGGATACACCCCAAATATCAAGTTTTTAATTCTCTAGGGAATTTTCTTCTGCCATAAACCAGTAGCCTATACCTTAAGGCGCGTCTTCAATTTTGTATCTGTTTTGTCCATCTTCAATATCGCGTTGCAACATTTCTTGCTCCTCTTGTTTCAAAATGGAACATTTACTTAAGTATTATTTAATGGCAGTGAAGGCAGAGATTGGGGACATCGGAACGGCTCGGCTGGTGTAAGAAGTAGCCATGTTTTCAGAGGTGGTATAAAAGGTAAGGAAATGGAAAACTCTGAAATAAAAACCGTCAGCATCTGTTCTCCAGGATAGCGGTGGCCGCAAAGGTGTCTGTTCTTCATGTTAGGGGCAACCTAAAGTTAACTCTGTGGCTTACAACTTCAGTTTTAAATGTGGGGGATGGACTGCACCCACCCTCTCAACTATCTTCAAATTAATAGGTAATGGAAACACTTTCGGTAAAGATTAATCCAGGAGGTAACCGGAAATGGAAATTTTCCACCGCGGTTGCAACCAGACCGTAGGATTCTGGAGACCCTGGAATATTATCTAGCGAAGAGCCGGAGCTTCCCAGAAAAACAACATGAAAGTTACAACCCAAATGAACACATCTGCTCGGAACCCTGACCACCAATATGCTTCTGAAAAGATGAAAATTAAAGCTAATGAACAGTTATCAGTGTTTTGGAAGAGCGAAACATCCATATCCTGGATTTGTAAGAAACCGCATACATGGATGAATAGTCAGTACTTCCAGAAAGGTCCAGAATCTATAAAGGAAAAACAGAAGAAAAGAACAGCTCACACATAACTACTCTACGAACAGCCTTCGTAGTCAAGAAGAACATAACTGAATCCATCATCAGCTTTATGTCACCATCAGAGAGTATTTTACTTATCTCCTTTAACTCTGGAAATAAAGCGTACTTCATTATCAATGTGCAAGTACATATAAATGAAGATAAAAGAGAAACCCAAAAAAGTGGGCAACTTGTTGTAAACTCTCGAAGATATAGCATTCAAAATTCCTCAGCATCGTGTTAAAATCTTACTCGATAATTTCAGTGCTCAGTTGGGTAGGGAAAAGAAATCCAGAACAATAGTGGCAGACTACCCTGCACACACCACAAACAGTAAAAATGGGGAAAGACTTACCGCCTTCCGCACACAATTCAACCTACACCTAACATCAACATACTTCAAAGCCCTCCGAAGAAGAAGAAAATAAGGGTTTCTCCCATCACAAAGCTAGGGGAGTTCCAAATTGGCCAAGCTGCAATAACAGCCCAAAATTGAAAAGAAACACTAAACGTCAAAGTAAGAAAGAGCCCCAATATCTAGGCAGACCACTATCTCTCCGCGATCAAAGTAAAATATCAACCCAACAGATCCATGCCGAAGATAAACAAGAAACCTAGACTCAGCAGAGAGACATTGTAGCAAAACAAAGACAAATGCCTCAAAGACCTGTCTAGTTTGGACACGAACAGCTTGGAAGAAATCAAGGACACCTTCATCAAAGTATTCGAAGGTTTTGTAGGCGCTCCAGTAAAACTGAAGCACAGTTTCTGGAGTGAAAAGTGTGACAAAGCTCTTGAAAGAAGATTAAAATCTTGTAAGAGATGGAACTCTAACAACACCGAGAAGAAAAATGGCTCTGAGCACTATGGGACTTAACATCTCAGGTCATCAGTCCCCCGAACTTAGAACTACTTAAACCTAAGCAACCTAAGGACATCAGGCACATCCACACCCGAGCCAGGATTCTAACCTGCGACCGTAGCGGTCACGCGGTTCCAGACTGAAGCGCCTAGAACCGCTCGGCCACCAGAGCCCGGCACCGAGAAGAAATGGGAAGACTACAATAATGAAAGGAGGGATATATCCAAGAATATAAGTGCAGAGAAGAGGAAATATGACAAAAACAGAGCGGGAAATAGGGAAGAAGAGTTCAAAAAGAACATCGCCAGAGAGTTTTACGGGACCTTAAAAGAGGAGCTACAGGGATATCAAGCACCAACTATGTGCTTTAGGCGAACGGATGGGAGCTTAGTTACAAACGACAAAGGAAACAGTCAACTCTTGGCAGACTATTTCAAAGAGTAGACTGTAGAGAGCCTCAGGAAAGACTGAATGCTAAGAAACAAATCAACAATAAGTTAGATTGCAAACCACCAAACCTCAGTGAAATCACGAAGGTGGTCAAGGAGCTCAAGGATAGTAAGGGACTAAGTGAAGATGTATTGTGGCAGAAAACTGGAAGATGTGAGAGAAAGTCGCTGCAAATGGAATACAACGGCTTGTAGAAGAAATATGGCTAATTGAAAAGATACTGACGAACTGGAAAAGTGCGCTCATATATCAACTTCATAAAAATGGCAACCGAACAAATCCGAACAACTACGAGTACAGAGGGAACTTCTTACTCTCAGTTGCTTAGAATCTACTCTCCAAAGTCCTGCGGAGAAGAGCTGAAGAACAGACTGATCACGTCATCGGAGAATATCAAGCTGGTTCCTGAAAAGGCAAATCGTGCGGGCAACAGATATTGAATCTCAAGAGCGTTCTGAGAACCAGAGCAATAAGAAGCCAGAAGAAGGTAGTAATTTTTGTCGACTCCCAAAGAGCATATGACTCAAATGACAAATTTTATTTGGTATTTTAGAGAAATTCGGAATTGATAGACAACCGAGGGAAATCATAAAACAAACTCTAACAGACACCGTCTCAAAAGTTAAATATTTTGGAGAAACCTCTGAGCTCTTTGAAATAAAGATAGTGGTCAGACAAGGAGATGGATTATCCCTAGCTTTCTTAAATGTCGTCCTGGAGGAAATAGAACCTGGCAAAAAATTCTGAAGTTGGAAGGAATAAGTGGAATACATTTTGGAAAGAAAGGAATCAACTTAGAAACCAGGTTTTCAGCTTTTGGCTATGATTTTGCACTTTGAGTCAGAAATCGGAAAGTTGCGCAAAGAATGCTAGAGATCTTGCATGAAATTGCTGGGAAAACGAATCTGAGAGTGTCATACGAAAAGACGCAATGTATGGATCATAGATACCAAAGAGAGAAGTACTTGGAGGTAAAATATGCAAATTTATCGATTGAAGACATAAAGTCTGAAAATGAGTCTGTGATCATATTTTTGGCGTTTTATTTTACAGGCCCTTACTAGTAAGTGCTCACTTACTGTATAACTACATGTTTAGTTTGACGTTGATACTACATCAAAATATTTTATGATCTGAAGATGGCAGTAGCCGAAACCGGTAATAAATGTTCAAATGTGTGCGAATTTCTAAGGGACCAAACTGCTGAGGTCATCGGTCCCTAGACTTACACACTACTTAAAGTATCTCATGCTAAGAATAACACAAACACCCATGCCCGAGGGAGGACTCGAACCTCCGGCGGGAGCGGCCGCGCAGTCCGTGACATGGCGGCCTAAACCGCGCGGCCGCTCCGCGCGGCAACCGGTAATAGTGAAATAGTGTAAAAGATTGTGTGGTCGAGATGGACCTGTAAAATAAAGTGCCAAAATACGGAAAGATTAGAAGAGCAGATGAATTCAAAGACTTAGGAGAGTCGATCGATGGACTGGATAAAGAGGCAGTCAGAGAAACAGCCAGAAAATTAGGACTTTCTTACGAACTGAAACAGCCATATCTTAGAAGGCCACAATCAGACATTATAATTCAGATGTAAAACCAAAAGGACTCTGTGTTTCGGAGTGTCTTAGTGTAAATAAAAAGTGACAGTTGGAATAACTAGAAAAGAAGGATAGGAGGATACTCAGGAACATTTTGGGAGACTGTTAATGGAAGTTGAAAGAATAGGAAAAACGAAGAGCTCTACCAGCACACCGAAAAAGTTACGGACACCATGCGGAAACACCTGTTGAAATTTTAGGGACACCTTGCAAGACAGCACAAATACCGACTGAGTAAAAAGGACAAACACCGACTGAGCGAAAAGAATTACAATTACATAACATCATTAAATTCCACCTGTAACTGGTCAGAAGAGGTCATAAGAGATGCAGAAGAAACTGATTACACTAGAGATGATCCAAAACAAGGAATAATTCCGTAGTAAAGTCAACAGCATAAAATCATCTGAAGAGAAACCACTAACGAGGATGTCTACATATTATATTTCGAAAGAGGAGAGAACGAAAAGAAGTAAGAGAATGAAAAGTTGACCAAATTCGGAATAAACATAATTATTTCGCTGGTCAACCTCTACACGTGAATCTCTCATTTGTTTCTTTAATCTACGAAGCTGCCTTCTGCATTTTCCCAAGCTATGCTCTCTCTTCCCGCGCTATAGAGCTTTCTTGAAAACTATCCTTCCGCAGCAAGGAGTTTTGCTTTTTTTATATTCTATTGCAGTACAAGTAGCCTATTACTAGAGGACATACTTTATATTCTTGGCCATACATCTGCGATCACAAACACGCAAGCAAATACTATCAATGGATATTTCTAGCATCATAAGAAGAGATGTAGCAACATTCTTTTTTTTTCTTTTTCATGTCGAATGAAGTCTCGAAAGAAAAGCCCACTGTTGTCCTTCTTGCTATGCTCGATGCATGCAATTTCATTGCAGGGTTGAATAGTATAACTGATCTTTATAGCCATCTGATTGCACACAAGATACACCTCTGATTGGACTGCTGAACCAGAATCAATACGCGGCTAACATTACCTACGTGATCATGAAAATTGGTTCTCTTCAAAACACTTACAAAGTAAAAAAAGTAATGGTTCAGAGAAATTTTATGACCATCTGGCACAACCCAGAAAATGTACTGCCTTTGTGAGCCAGACACGTTGAGCCGCTCCAAATGACAATGGATAAACATAAGAAAGGACATCCCTGCCAGACCGCCGGCAGTTCGGCCTAGTATGGAAAATCATCCTCGTCTTGTCGACCTGAGAAGAAATGTCATGTTCCAACTATGGACGCGTCAAGCACTGTGGTTAACCTATGAACAACCACAGCCCAAATTATTACATTGGTGCAGAAGTTCATACCATTTTTCCATTGTTGTTGTTGTTGTCTTCAGTCCTGAGACTGGTATGATGCAGCTCTCCATGCTACTCTATCCTGTGCAAGCTGCTTCATCTCCCAGTACCTACTGCAACCTACATCCTTCTGAATCTGCTTAGTGTATTCATCTCTTGGTCTCGCTCTACGATTTTTACCCTCCACGCTACCCTCCAATGCTAAATTTGTGATCCCTTGATGCCTCAAAACATGTCCTACCAACCGATCCCTTCTTCTTGTCAAGTTGTGCCACAAACTTCTCTTCTCCCCAATCCTATTCAATACCTCCTCATTAGTTACGTGATCTACCCATCTAATCTTCAGCATTCTTCTGTAGCACCACATTTCGAAAGCTTCTATTCTCTTCTTGTCCAAACTAGTTATCGTCCATGTTGCACTTCCATACATGGCTACACTCCAAACAAATACTTTCAGAAACGGCTTCCTGATACATAAATCTACATTCGATGTTAACGAATTTCTCTTCTTCAGAAACGCTTTCCTTGCCATTGCCAGTCTACATAAATTTAATAAACAGAAAAGACGCACATAACAGAGACTTTAGGCGTCAACAACGTATTCTCCTTCAGTATTTACAACAGTTTGCCAACGCTGGGATAATTTTCCATTACGCTACTATAGGAATAACGTGGTGTTAAGGTGAAGAACTTGTCGAATCATGCTCGGTGCGCATTTTCATCCGGAAAGGAAGTTTCATGAAGATTATTCGATAGGGAGAGGAAAAGATGAAAACCTGAGGGTGAATAAAGTAGGTGCGGAATGACTTTCCAACTCAACTCCAGTACAGTCTTTCTTGTCAGCCTAGCAAAATGCGGGCGGGTGTTAGCCTCGAGTAGCATCAGTTCACACAACCTTCCTGATCGTTGCTCTTGGAATGCGTCGCGGCCGGACCTGCTCGGCAAGGGGCCTTCCGGCCAATGTCGCCAAACACTCATTTCCATTTCCATCCCCACACACGGCTGCCTCCGCTGTTGTAGTACTCTACTGAAGTCAAACAGAAGAATACCGCGGAAATGTTCCGATTTCTCAACTTTGCACTCCATTTTCTAGCGTCCACAGCTCCACTCACTATCTTCAAATGAGAAAGTGGCAATATGTAAACTCGAATGGCAACAGTCAACTACAAATAAAAAATGACTAACGATAAATAAATCCATAGCAACCGGTATACTACTATAGAAAACAAAAACGCTACGAACTTAGACATCTATTTAACAATTACGCGATCGGGTAAATTACTATTGTGAAAGCTGCGAAATGACACGTAACAGACTTTCCCCTGGATGGTGAACTAAATGAGTGCAAAACAGACACTAGCAGATGACAAAAGCTGACCTCCGTCGGGCGACACTGCGTTTGGATACGGCCGTTTCATTCCCGTGTCGCTCGTCTTTCTCCGTAGTCCGCCCTTGGATTACATACCCTCGCGCCAGAGCTCCAGGTCCTTGACACTAATTGCCACGCTCATCCAGCACGGCCAATTACATATCTAGACGGTACCCGTGTTATAGAAGAGTAACAGCGTACCCTCGCAATTTATATGTTCCGACGTGACTGGTTTGCCTCACGCGGCCGAGTGCATGCCGGCTGCTTTTTAATTCGCCGGGAGGCGCAGGCGCGCGCGCCCTCATCCCGGCCGGGGCCTTGGACTTTCAGAAAGCGAGCCGCGATATTTCCATGTCGAAGCGAGCAGAAGAGCTGAGCGACCTTGACACTACACCACATAGCTGTACACACACACACACACACGTACAGTCGCTCAGGAGAAACGGTGCCAGTCCGTCCTTTTTGCGACATCCGCTGGAGCGTCAAAGAGTTTTCCAGCTGGGAACGGCCGCGTAGTGGAGCCGACGCTGTGCCAGTAAACTGAGGACGATGCTGTGCGGCTGCGACTCTTGTTGGGAAGGCCGCGAGGTGGACGCTTTCGACACGGCCGCGGCGCCGATGCACTCGGCGCTTACGTCACCGTGATAATCCGAAACGTGCAGCGGACGAGCGGCGATCTGGAACGCTCGCGACCTCTGCGTCAGCGCTCCAGCGCCCGCGCCCGCGACCCCGTTTCCAGTCGCACCTGGAAAACCTCTACCTCGCGTCCAGCTAACTTCATACTCTTCGAATGTCGGTCCTGGTGCCTTGAGAAGTAACTTGGCCATCAAAAAATTGTTCAAATGGCTCTGAATACTATGGGACTTAACATCTGAGGTCATCAGTCCCCTAGAACTTAGAACTACTTAAACCTAACTAACCTAAGGACATCACACACATCCATGCCCGAGGAAGGATTCGAACCTGACACCGTAGCAGCAGCGCGGTTCCAGACTGAATCGCCTAGAACCGCTCGGCCACACCGGCCGGCACTTGGCCATCAGACACGTCCATTCGCGAAGTAACGCTGTGTTCTTAAAACGAGTCCAAGCAAACAAGCGTATTTGAAACTTCGAAACACACAGACAGCCTCATTCCATGCAATGTCGGCCGCATAAATTCGCAGCTATACTACTTAAAACACTGGTAGAAGCCGACCTCGGGGAAGATCAGTTTGGATTCCGTAGAAATGTTGGAATACGTGAGGCAATACTGACCCTACGACTTATCTTAGATTAAGGAAAGGCAAACCTAAGTCTCTACCATTTGTAGTCTTAGAGAAAGCTTTTGATAATGTTGACTGGAATACTCTCCTTCAAATTCTGAAGGCGGCAGTGGTAAAATACAGGGAGCGAAAGGCTATTTACAATTTGCACAAAAACCAGATGGCAGTTATAAGAGTCGACGGGCATCAAAGGGAAACGGTGGTTGGGAAGGGAGTGAGACAGGGTTGTAACCTATCCCCTATGTTATTCAATCTGTATATTGAGCGAGCAGTAAAGGAAACAAAAGACATATTTGGATTAGGAATTAAAATCCATGGAGAAGAAATAAAAATTTTGAGGTTCGCCAATGACATTCTAATTCTATCAGAGACAGCAAAGGACCTAGATGAGCAATTGAACGGAATGAACAGTGTCCTGAAAGAAGGATATAAGACGAACATCAACAAAAAGAAAATGAGAATAATGGAATGTAGTCGAATTAAATCGGGTGATGCTGAGGGTATTCGATGCCGAAATGAGACGCTTAAAGTAGTAAAGGAGTTTTGCTATTTGGGGAGCAAAATAACTGATGATGATAAAAGTAGAGAGGATATAAAATGTAGACTGGCAATGGAAAGGAAAGCGTTTCTGAAGAAGAGAAATTTTTTAACATCGCGTATAGATTTAAGTGTCAGGAAGACAAGAAGAGAATAGAAGATTTTGAAATGTGGTGCTACATAAGAATGCTGAAGATTAGATGGGTAGATCACATAATTAATGAGGAAGTATTGAACAGAACTGGGGAGACGGGAAATTTGTGGCACAACTTGACTAGAAGAAGGGATCGGTTGGTAGGACATGTTCTGAGGCACCAATGGATCACCAATTTAGTACTTGAGGGCAGCGTGGAGGGTAAAAATCGTAGAGGGAGACCAAGAGATGAATGCACTAAACAGATACAGAAGGATGTAGATTGAAGTAAGTACTGGGAGATGAAGAACCTTGCACAGGATAAAGTAGCATGGAGAGCTGTATCAAACCAATCTCTGGACTGAAGACCACAACAACAACAACACTACTTACGCAAATATTTCACAGAATTTTGATATATTCGCTTTGATACCAAAGAAATTGCCACCAAGAAGATCTACGAATCATTAACAGCACAGCGTTCACAAAACCCTTTTGCGATGAGGTAGCCATAATAATTGGAAGAATGTCACGCTGACCAACCTACAGGTGTAAACACTACTATATAGGTACGACCTCTGGACCATACCCGCTGCGGATAGATTCCTTAAAATTAAGCTGCAAGCCATCCCTTATTGTTATCATTACCAGCTGGTCAAAATCAGTTGCACATTTATTTGCGAAGACAAAATACGAATCTGACATTGGAGCAGGGAAAACTATCCATAAAGAACAGCCGTTGAGAGCAAAGTTCCAGTGAATGCCCCTTATCTCGAATGTAAACGTTAACCAGGTGCAACACACAATGGCTACACTGGCCTAATGCGACATTTACTGTACTTCGTCATACCAAACACATGAGCAGCCATACAGGACGTGCTATCCTACACTATAGAGTCAAAGAAACTGGCACACCTGCCTAATATCGTGTAGGGCTCCCACGACCACGCACAAGTGCCGCAACACGACGTGGCATGGACTCGACAAACGTCTGAAGTAGTGCTCGAGGGAAATGACACCATGAATCCTGCAGGGATGTCCACAAATCCTTAAGAGTACTAGGGGGTGGAGATCTCTTCTGAGCAGCACGTTGCAAGACATCTCAGATATGCTCAGTAATGTTCATGTCTGGGGGGGGTGTGGTGGCCAGCAGAAGTCTTTAAACTCAGAAGAGCTTTCCTGGAAGCCCTCTGTGGCACTTCTGGACGTGTAGGGTGTCACACTGTCCTGCTGAAATTGCACAAGTCCGTCGGAAAACTCAGTGGGCATGAATGGATGAAGGTGATCAGTCAGGATGCTTAAATACGTGTCACCTGTCAGAGTCGAATCTAGACGTATCAAGGGTCCCATATCACTCCAACTGCACACGCCCCACACCAATACAGAGCCTCCATCAGCTTGAACAATCCCCTGCTGACATGCAGGGTTCATGGATTCATAAGGTTGTCTCAATACTGCTACACGTCCATCCGCTCGATACACTTTGAAACAATATTTTTCCAGTCATTAACAGTCCAATATCGGTGTTGACGGACCGAGGCGAGGCGTAAAGCTCTGTGTCGTACAGTCATGAAGGGTACACGAGTGGGCCTTCGGTTCCGATAGTCTATATCATGATGTTTCGTTGAATGGTTCGCACACTGACACTTGTTGATGGTCCAGAATTTAAATCTGCAGCAATTTGTGGAAGTGTTGCATTTCTGTCGCGTTGAAAGATCCTCTTTAGTCATTGCCGCGCGGAATTAGCCGAGCGGTCTCAGGCGCTGCAGTTATGGACTGTGCGGCTGGTCCCGGCGGAGGTTCGAGTGCTCCCTCGGGCATGGGTATGTGTGTTTGTCCTTAGGATATTTTAGGTTAAGTAGTGTGTAAGCTTAGGGACTGATGACCTTAGCAATTAAGTCCCATAAGATACCACACACATTTGAACATTTAGTCATCGTTGGTCCCGTTCTTGCAATATCTTTTTCCGGCCGCAGTGATGTCGGAGTTTTGATGTTTTAGCGGGTTCCTGATATTCACAGTACACTCGTGAAATGGTCGAACGGGAAAATCCCCTTTCATCGCTGCCTCTGTGATGCTGTGTCCCATCGCTCGTGCGCCGGTTATAACACTACGTTCAAACTCACTTGAATATCGACTACCTGCCATTGTAGCAGCAGTAACCGATCTAACAACTGCGCCAGACACTTGTTGTCTAATATAGGCGTTGCCGACCGCGGCACCGTATTCTGTCTGTTTACATGTCTCTGTATTTGAATACGGATGCCTATAAAAATGGTTCAGATAGCTATGAGCACTATGGGACTTTACTTCTGAGGTCATCAGTCCCCTAGAACGCAGAACTACTTAAACCTAACTAACCTAAGGACATCACAGAGAGCCATGCCCAAGGCAGGATTCGAACCTGCGACCATAGCCGTCGAGCGGTTCCAGACTGAAGCGCCTAGAACCGCTCGGCCACCAGAGCCCGGCACCGAGAAGAACTGGGCCGGCACGGTTGCCTATACCAGTGTCTTTAGCGCTTCAGTGTATATTATTGGGGAACATCACAAGCTGCACAAACATCCCAGATACAAAAGTCGCTTAAAAAACTTTTTACAGATTACATTATCCTAAATCCCTAGACGCACTGAAACATGTCCTCTAAAGCTCACAACATTAACGAACCTCTGAGAAACAACTATCCTCCTAAATCCCATCAATGAAAACAAAAATTTGAATTTATATGGGAACGGAAGTTTGTGTGTATCATTGAAGAACTGCGGTTTCCTTAAAGGATGCAAAAGAAACATTACGTGGCAATCACAACGAATGAATGACAGACTGACGAAATGATCACTCTGTTTGCAACTCGATTTCCTTTCCTTTCATTACGCCCATTACTCAGGAAAACAAGGAAAACTGATTTACATCTGCCAAAGATGTAACATTATGTAATTCACTAACTTAACTTTATTTCAACTTTTACGTTAATGTAGCACTTGCTTTCCTTACTTTATGGCGTTCCAAGGATGATTTCACTTCCTTTGGTAAGAAACTAAGCTTTTTTAATTATAATTTCAAAGGTGCAGAATTTAGCCTTTTAGTTTCCGTTATCAGAGGAGAACATTGACGGTGTTGAAGACAGGCTGAGAAGGTTGCATATTCGCGAGAGCAATAAAGGTCTGAAGTGGAGGCAGGAACAAAAAAAAAGTGTTCTATTGATAAAGCATGGCGGTGTGGAATCCTTTGCCAGGATACCGATCGCTCGCGGGATCGAATCCCCATCGGAATGTCGAATATTGCAGTTTGGCATCGAACTAGCCTTCAGCTCTCGGCAATGTGCTCATGCGCCGAGAACGGCACATAGTTCACAGTCTGTGCTGAACTGCACGTCCCGTTTCACCTGTAGGATTACTGGTGCAGATAAGTCGCCGAAGTAGGGTCCAATTGAAAGACTTACACCAGACCGTTCAGGCTCGACGGAATTATTATTTTCGGCTTCGGCATCAACGGGTCCTGAGAGTCAGCTCGGGAGGACAGTTCTGAGCTTTCTATTTGTATGACACAAGGGCAACTTCCTGATCACTGTACACATACTTATCAGACGCGAAGACAGGAAAACGGGACCATTACCGCTCATTTAGTGTATGCCTCGAAGCACAGGTGTCACTTCACCCACTATCTGGTATACACTGTACCTGGGACACTCTCGTGTTCTTTTCACAGTGTGCAGGGCAATCACGGGAAGGTATCGTGTTACTCCGTCGCCCTATAGACAAACGTCAGGGCTCTAAAGCAAAACATAAAAACAAATGGTTCCTAAATATGCCGGACTGGTTGTACGCCCACGTTAGGTACCTAAATATCCTTCATGGCAAGGATATCAAACATGTCCCTAAATAATTAAAGGACAATTTCAAGCATGTAAACATACCTCCAACAACCGTTTTAATACCAAATCTTGCCGATATAATGTTCGCCTGTGTAACATGGAGCAGGATGGTGCACAGTTAGTAAACAGCAATTCTAAAACAGAAAAAGAAAGATGTCCAAAACATGTTTATCACAGGTGATGAGATACAATAATGTTAATGTCGGGCACAAAAGCACGGCACATTGATAAGCGCAAACAGTTGTGAAGATATTCAACACTAATACTTGATCGAAACCCTCATTTATTCATTTTCATTGCGGAAAAAATCTTTCATACATGTAAGTAGATCCGAACATGGACATAACTGTCACAGCTTCGTGATACAGGCGTGATAATTCTTGCTGTGGAAAATTTTCGTAGAATGCTTTTGTACTTCGTACTGGAAAGAACAGTCCTTAGGTGTGTATTCACGGCAGGTAGATCAGTTTCATCTGTAGATGATTCGGAGCATCTCCAGCTGATGCTAAAAACGGCCTTGCAAGGCAACGAATTATAGGAGACACACTCGTAACATCTACGAATCGTGCTCGAAATTGCTGCTTAATTTTTAGAATTATTGACACGTATTCTTGAAAGCTAGCACTTCCTTCGACCAAACCAAGGGTAGGGAAAAGTGCAGTGTCTCCGGACAAAGTTGACTCTCCCAAAGAGCAAGCTGCGTTTCAAAAGCATTTACTTTTTTCCATCATGTCAGAAATTACATTACTTGCACATGACGTTCAGACTTTTCATCTGAGACGTAATGTCCACGAGAAATGCAAGGTCTGATATCCCTTTTCATGTAGGAAATGTATTACGACCAAACGTAAATTAAAAAGTCTTCTCAGCATTTTACCTTGGCTGAGACACCTTACTTCGGTATATAAGGTGTGTCACCGTGTTCCTCTCCTAATTCCTCCAAGAACTGCTGAAAGCGGTGATGCTTAAGCCCATTTGTCTTAAGATAGCACAAGAATTTGCATGATTTACTGATTTTGCACAAAGCACCTCTCCATGCAGAATGCAGTGAATTCCGTACAATGTTTCTTCTGTAGGTCCTAGCTATTTGCGCATCAGTGCTGTAAATCCTCTCTGATGGCCTCGCACTGTCGGTACTCCATCCGTGGTCGCTGAGATTAATCGATTCCAGTCCATAGCGACACCATAAATCGCTTGCTCGACAGCTTAGAGTAAGTCTACACCTGTCGTAGCCACTTTCAAAGGCACATAGATCAAAAGGCCGTCTGTTACACGCGGAGCGTTATTGACACCTCGTAAGTGTATCATTGCCTGAGTTGTATCTATAAAATCTGTTGCTTCATCCAACGCAACGGAGAAAGTACCGAAGTTCTTAGCCTTATTTATTAACTGTGCCCATCGCTGGCCATATCACTTAAACGTCGTGTCGCTGTTTCTTTGGAAAGGCCGATTTCTTGAAACCTGCTAACGTTCGTAGGACACGAAAGTTCTGCGTCATCAATGAGATAATCTTTTACAAACTCCCCTTCGGCGAACGGTTTCCCGGCTTTTGCTATTGTTAATGCAAAGTCAAAATTTGCTCGTATTGCAGATGTATTGTGATTGTAATACTCGAAAACTGAAGACAGTACGTAGTACAGTAAAACAGAAACGAATCTAACTCAAGAAACGAAGACTTCAAAAGGTATCAATTATTATGACTTACATTAAAACCCTATTGATGAGCCTTATCCATTTTCTTACTTAATCTGGCTTGGTGTTCTTCACTGTACATTACACTCGTCTTTATGAAATGAGCTGTAGGGTTTTTCAGTTGCGATGCTACGCTTGCCGCCTATTATTCGGCGGCACAGCACACAATGTGAGTTTTCATGTACTGCTGTAACGAATAATTGCAGTTCCCAGTCGTGTTTAAATGACTGAGTACACAGATCTGCCATTCATTGCTTTTTTGCAATACTCGTCATTTCTCAGTACGTCACAAGTAAGGCTACACTTACCAGAGGGACACACGGCAGCGTATGCTTCGGTCCACCAGGTACCGCGAAACAAGGAAGCGGAACCGTCGCCACTCATTTGTTATACGTGTCTAGTCACAGATGCCGCTGTTCCGCTTTTCCCGCTGGCTGAGATGTGCGGACTTATACCGCACTTTCGCACGGTGTGCAGCGTTCGGCCGGCCCTCGTCTACGGCCAAGCGGGAACAAGCGGAGATGGTATTTGTGTACAGCCAAGCAGACGGAGACGGTCAAGAGGAGGCACAGCAGTACCAAAACAAGTTACCTCACAAACATCAACTACATCACGCAACATTTCAAACCCTCCTGGGCGCTTTTTGATCATGGGTCCTTTCAGACAGATGGACGTACAAGGAGGCGACGGACTGTGCGTGCACCAGGTTTGGAGGACCGAGTTCTGCCTCTCGACCGTTTCCATTTGCTTGGCCGTACACAGACACCATCTCGGCTTCTTTTCGACGTGAATACCGGTCCACTTTGCTGCTTTCAGTACGCCGCGTCAGTCACACAAGGCACACACGGCACGTGGTCAGAGGGACTGTCATTCGTCAGCGCCATCTACCGTGGCAACGATGCATTTTCGGACACATGTTCATCAGACTTTTTTCTTCCATTTCCAGTCAGGAATTAATCTCTGCAGCTTGTTTTTATTAATGTTTACCCTGCAAACCTATCCCCGCCAGTTCTCTACAGAATCTCCTCGTATCTTATCGGGATCCACTCAATATTCGGCATCCTTCTGTAGCACAAAAACGCAGTCGCTTGGATTTTCTTCTTTTCCGATTTTCCCGCAGTTTATGTTCCATTACGACACGCACCATAGTTACCATTCTAACATCACTTTCGTTGATGTTTCCAACACACTGTCTCACTGTCTCATTTTAACTCAACCTGCAAAATTGTCTTTCACATCAATCTACTTCCCAATAAATTTGCAGACACAGAATAAACATTGTTACTGTTCTGCCTCTACCTCAGCACATCTGAGACCACACGCCAAGCAGCCATACACAATGCATCATGGCCGACGTCCGGTAACGATAAGATCAACCCACACATTAGATGATTGTTCTTTCATTTTCAAAAGTCCAAAAACGTACAGAGTGTAAGCAGGCTGTTTAGGTTTGTATGTTGGTGACGCCACGTAGCGCTCTGTATGAAAATCACTGACTGTGCTGTGTGCAATTTGTGGCTGGCTTGCATTGTTGGAATATTTGATATTGTAGTGTTGGGCAGTTGGATGTGAACAGCGTGTAGCGTTGCGCAGTTGGAGGGGAGCCGCCAGCAGTGGTGGATGTGGGGAGAGAGATGGCAGAATTTTAAGAGCGGACGATCTGGACCTGTGTCCGCCAGAAAGATTAAATTTGTAATACTGGATATCATGAACTGATATATATACTATGACTTTTGAACACTATTAAGGTAAATATATTGTTTGTTCTCTATCAAAATCTTTCATTTGCTAACTATGCCTATCAGTAGTTAGTGCCTTCAGTAGTTAGAATATATTATTTAGCTGGCAGTAGTGGCGCTCCCTGTATTTCAGTAGTTCGAGTAACGAAGATTTTTGTGAGGTAAGTGATTCGTGAAAGATATAGGTTAATGTTAGTCAGGGCCATTCTTTTGTAGGGATTATTGAAAGTCAGATTGCGTTGCGCTAAAAATATTGTGTGTCAGTTTACTGTTGATCAGAATAAGTAAAGAGAGAAATATCTGAGCACGTTCAGTTCTGCTCAGCTGTTTGAAAATCAAATAACTTAGAGGTTTATCAGCACAGTAATTCATTAATTTTTCTAAGGGGACGTTTCAAGAGCACTAGAAACGCAATCATATTTTTCTAGAAGATGACCCACGTGAAGGATATCCAGAAACTGCAGCCGCAGGTGCAAACATCGATAACGTGACAATACACAGGTACATCTACATCTGCATATATACTCCGCTAGCCACCAAGAAGTGTGTGGCGGAGGGCACTATTCGCGCCAAAGTCATATCCCCCCCCACTGAGTTCTACTCGTGTATATCGCGAGGGAGAAACGACTGTCTGAACGCCTCAGTACGAGCTCTAATTTCCCTTACTTTAGAATGGTGATCATTGCGCGATTTGAAACCTGGTGGTAATAATATATGCTCTACATCCTCGGCGAAGATCGAATTTTGGAATTTAGTGAGCAGCACCTTCCGTTTAGCGCGCCGTCTATCTGAAAGTGTGTCCCACTTCAAACTTTCTATGAGATTTGTAACGCTCTCGCTATGGCTAAATGTACCAGTCACGAATTTTGCCGTTCTTCTTTGGAATTCTCAATCTCTTGAATCAGATCCAACTTGTAATTGTCCCATACAGACGAACAATAATCTAAGACTGGATGAACTAAATTATTGGAAGCAATTTCCTTCGTTGAAAGACTGCATCGCTCCAGGATTCTACCAATAAACCGCAATCTAGAGTTCGCCTTACCTATTACTTGTGTAATCTGATCGTTTCATTTGAGATCATTTCGAATAGTCACACCCAGATACTTGGCGGATGATACCGGTTCCAAAGACTGGGCATTTATTTTGTACTCGTATATAAATGAGTATTTTCTCTTTGTTATGCGCAGTAGGTTACTGTTACTGATATTGAGAGATAGCTGTCAGTCATTACACCATACTTTTATTTTCTGCAAATCCCCATTGATTTGTTCACAACTTTCGTATGATACTACTTTCCTGTAGACTACAGCATCATCGACAAACAGTCTAATGCAGCTGTCAATACCACCAACCACATCATTTATGTATGCCCTGAGGCACACCTGATATTACGCTTGTTTCTGTTGAAGTCTCCCCATTCAGGGACATACTACTCTCTGCCTGTTAGAAAACTTTCTATCCAACCGCATATGTCATCGGATAGACCGTAAGCGCGTACTTTTTGGAGAAAGCGACAGTGCGGAACTGAGTCGAACGCCTTCCGAAATCGAGGAATATGGCATCAACCTGGGAGCTGGTATCTAGAGCCTGATGTATATTACGCACAAAGAGGGCCAGCTGTGCCTCACATGACCGCTGTTTCCTAAGTCCGTGCTGGTTTCTGCAGATGAGCTTCTCAGAGTATAGAAAGGTCATTATGTCTGAACGCGAAATATGTTCTATGAATCTACAACTAATCTATGTCAGTGAAATTGTCCGGTAATTATGTTCATGTGATTTTCTACTCTTTTTATAGATTGCAATGACCTGGGCCTTCTTCCAGTCCCGTGGAACTTTCTGCTATTCCACGATCTCTGATAGATGATGGATAAGAATGGTGCTATATTTGTAGCATAGTCAACATAAAATATTACATGGATACCTTCCGGGTGCCTAAGGATCTTAACTGTTTTACAATCCCAAATACACTAAACACTATGTCCGCCATCCTTACGTTTTTTTGATAACTGAAAGGGGGAATGGTGCTGCAGTCCTCTACCTTAAATGAGTTTTTGAAAGCTAGGTTTAGGATTTAGGCCTTATGTTTATCGTCATCAGTTACATTACCCGTAATGTCAGCAAGAGAAGGTATTGAATTATTTGTACCATGGGAGGGTGGGTGGTTGAAAGCGTAAGAAATAACTGACGCCATAGCCATGTCAGAGTAGTGAGTACGTTCATTTCACAACAAATGTAAGCAAGTTTTTTAGAAGCTGGGAAGTGAATTTGTACAATGCGAAAACAAATTACGCAGCAATATTTTGACTGTTTTATAAGGGATTTAACTGATTTTGCGCGCAAATTTATTGCTACTTACGAGATTTGAATGTACTATCAAAGCTTTGGATGATGGCGAGTGGCTCTGCACCAAAAAGAAGTCGGTGTCATGTAAAGAATGATTACTGTCAGTGATATCTGTAAGAGGGGGGCTCTAAATGAATATCTTACAAATAAAACATAGTTTGCGAATAAGACGTTTGTACGAGGGTAGTTCAAAAAATAATACCTTCTGTGTCGAAAAAAAGTAATTATGAGCATACAACAGCGGAATTAGTACAGATTGTAGATGGAATAGACCTCTACAGAAACATAGTCTCTATGTATTTGTACATATTTGCGCTATAGTTGAACACAGGTATCAAAACCATTTTGGAAAAAATAAGGGTCTTGCTTTTAAAGATGTTTTAACCTCGTCCATAAAGGAAGTGCATGTTGTTGTTGATTTGGGTAGGAGACCAAACTGCGATGTCATCGGTCTCATCAGATTGGGGAAGGAAGTCGGCCGTTCCCCATCAAAGGGGCCATACTGGAATTTTCCTGAAGCGATTTAGGGAAATCACGGAAAACCTAAATCAGGATGGCCGGACGCGGGAATGCGAGTCCAGCGTGCTGACAGCTGCGCCACCTCTCTCCCTTAAGTGTATGTGTACTCCGTAATGGAGAGAGGAAATTTGCAGAGTTGGGTGTAGTCGTTTGTCACGGAGAAACGGACATGGTAGAGAAACAACGTAGGAATCGGCCGACAATACCTGTCACAGATGTCAGTCGAGGACGTTATGATGAAGTGATTCGAGGAGGCAGATGCGTAAAGAGTTCACAATCAACAGTGAAACTTCGGTTTTTAAAATCATGCATCAAGCAGCAAAAACTTGTATTTTTTAAACTGGTTTTTATGTGTGGGTTCAACGACGACGCAGATATGTACTTACTTGTTGTTGTTGTGGTCTTCAGTCCTGAGACTGGTTTGATGCAGCTCTCCATGCTGCCCTATCTTGTGCAAGCTTCTTCATCTTCCAATACCTACTGCAACCTACATCCTTCTGAATCTGCTTAGTGTAGTCATCTCTTGGTCTCCCTCTACGATTTTTACCCTCCACGCTGCTCTCCAATACTAAATTGGTGATCCCTTGATGCCTCGGAACATGTCCTACCAACCGATCCCTTCTTCTGTACTTACTTATGCGTGGTGAATATTTTGAACGATACTGTTGTTTAGGGAACATTTCAGGCTACGGTTTATACTAATTCTGCTGTTAGATGTTCATGCAGACACTCATCCGTGTATGGAATCTACACACTGAATAAACGTTGGCTAAACCGTAAAGGTAAAATAACCCTCTACTCAACTATGTTTGATTCAACAACACAGTACTTCACAGAAGTTGGTATACACTTGCTATCCACCAACCAATTAACTGACTCACCCAGTCATTTAAAGGTTTAACATGGTCTCCGGGTCATATTGTACCTCGTAATTTGTAACATATACAAATCATTACCAGAGCTGTAAGAAATGTATTCGTCTAAAAAGGCGTCTCTGATTAAAAATAAGCACGTTTTTTACACAAAAACACAACTTCTTACTGCAAGGCCTAGGAGCTTTCATCATGTCTTCGTATATGTGCCCTGAATTTCACCATATCCAAGATATATATGTATGAAGGGCAACATCTAGATTCCATGTAGATTTCAGCGTCAGCTCCACTGCACGCCCTGTAAAAGAATCTTAATACTAACTAAATTTAATTGAAGGGGTTTAAGGCTTTCCTATTTTTAATTAGCTGGTAAAATAACGTTGAAAAAGCAGTTAAGTTTACCACTGGAATTTTTATTCTACTCACAAAACATTGTTTATAAACTGTACTATTGATAAAAGGAAATATTTTAATACAGGATGATAAAAACAAACTGCGTTGAAAATAATGTGAACGAATATTCCCTGAATGGGTTTCCAAGTTCTATAATGGATCGAAGGATGACAAATGCCATATCACATCTATAATCTAGGTTTAAATTAGGTTTCATAAAAGAGAAAACAATCAAGAATGGTCTACAGTAACCCTCAATTATCTTTAAATACTTATTTAAGTTGTTATAAATTACAATGGCTGATGTGGCTTCTCAGTATATAACAGAAAAATCATCGCGTTCCAGATTTTAACATAAAGTAGCAAATGTGAATACCACGAAGTTTAATTAACGATCGACACTAGTATTATGTAAAAAGGGGATATAACAGATGACACTTCTGCAGTTCTGAGTGAAGCCTTAAGCTCCACCTACAAAAATTCTGTCTATCCAGTGAGAAACATTATACTTTTCGTGGTGGAGCAATGTTTTTAATGTTTGCTGCGTAACAGAGACGCTTATAGTCTCACGCTGAAACTTGCAGCTGGTGTGGCCCTTTTAGTGTTATCGTAAGATCTATATTGTTCTACTGGAGGGCTCTATCTTTTAAAATTGGCTGGGGGATGGATCTCTTGGCGGTCGGCCGGCGATGCAGGTGTCGCATTGTCCCGCTCTTATTGTAGGGCCTTCTAGCCTACACGGCTCTGCTCTTGGCTTCTGTTGTCATTTCTCCCCTCAGAACTGCGTCTGTTTCATGGTGGGAAGGTATGACATGCATTTAGACGGTCTTGCGTTAGTCTGTGGCATTCACTTTGCTCACTTGTTGATTGTATTACTTTGGTTAATTTAATGTCAGGATTTATTCGGAGCTATGTGACATATTACCGGATTTGCTATCATGTCAGGGTTTTCATGGCAAGTGTTGGATTTGCCTGACACCTTACAATGTGGTATCTCAGTTCAATATAAGTTCCATAGATCTTATTAAGGATAAACGTTACGATGTGGAACGCGTCAACGGAGCAAACATAGAAGATATAATTTAAAAAATAAAAAGACGAAAGTATGTTTCTGTGCCTACATGTTAGCCATTTACTGGTTTTTTTATGTAGGAATGGCTTATTATTTCAATTCAGGAAATCCCTTATGGTACAGAAGGAGTTGTTAAGGAGAAATATCTTTCATTTAAATTCGAAAACACTTCTGCTCTCTCTCAAACATTTTATATCCAGGGGTAGATTGTCAAACAATTTTATAGCTGCGTATTTCAGCCGTTTCTATGATGGAATTAAATTCATTAAAGTGTAATGCACATCATTTTCCTTCTAGTGTTGTACTTGTCCATACTTTTGTTACTCTTAGACTCAAATGGAGTGTTAAAAAGAAATTACGTAAGCGAATAAACTTATTTTGAAGCTGTGGTTAATATTCCTAGCTGATATATAAGAGGCTTGCAAGATGTACGTGTATAAGACACACAAATACTTGTAATTACTTTCATTGGCCAATGAAAACTTTTTTCCTAAGCGAGTGACTCCAGAGTATTACCCCACACGAGATCAGTGAATTAAAATGGACAAAATATGTTAAGTTCGGTAGTTTTTCTTGTAGCAAAAGAAACCAACTCAAACGATTTAGCTGGTCTACTAAATAGTTCTTTCAGTTTAAGTTTTCATCAATATGCACCTTAAGAACTTAGAATTTTCTAGCCTGCTAATTATTTCTTGTTGGTATACTAGGTTACAGGGAAATGGGATATTTTTGACAACACAGAACTGGTTGAGCTAAGTTTCCTCGAACTTTAAAGCTAGCTCATTTGTGCATAACCGGTAAGTAATTTTCACAATATCATTGACTGTTTTCTCTGTTGATATTTTTTCGCTCGACTCCATATAAACGCTTGCGTCGTCTGCAAGCAGGACTAATTCTGCCTCCTGATCCAATTACGATGGCAAGCCATTAACAAAATGCAAAGCAGTGATGGACCAGTGATTAAACCCAGTGAGACTTCTATTGTAATTCCGCCCAGTGCAGGTGATGTGTCTCCCATTTTTTATTAGTCAAATAGCCTTCTAATTCTTTAAATAAGAATTAAACTGTGCAAGTACTGAACTTCTCCAATAGTTGCAACTCCGTCTTCTATGGTGATACGGTATGTTATTTTGGTGAGTGCAGGAAACTTCTTTAGGGATTGGCACTGTCTGCAACACCTCTACAGCAGGTACCAAGAATCAACCACACGTCCAAAGAGCAGACAAGGGTCGTAAAAGCTCGATTAACCTCACCCTGTAGAGAGATGTCACGGTTAAGCGCAGGAAAACTCCATACTGGCCAATTCTTACTCAGTTCATGGTGGATTACTTCGAAGCTAAGCAGATAAGGAATGAAGATTTCGTGGAGTTGTTAAGAGCAAACGACACTGTCACCTAGTTTATCAAGCAATTTCTAGTTTTATAATGTTAAATGGTAATCAGCTTTTCATCTGCCTCTGCAACCGAGGTCGGTAAAGCAACTTTGTGCGGTGACGTTCCACTCGGAGATGAGCCGGTTCGAATCTTTGGTAGTGGATAAATTTTGTTGGCAGTATGTGACTGGCAAGGGGGAAAAAGGTGGCGGCGTAAAATTCCTGATCACCAGTCTTCTCAATAATTCCTAGATTAAATTACAAACCCCTCCTCAGTGCGTCCTGAAGTGAGGGCATGCAACATTGCTGATGGTGATCCTTCCGTCGGATAGAGACGTTAAGCTGGGCAGCCCCCTCTGTGCGTTTGGAGAGGAATGGGCTAGTTGCCAGTAACAGGTTTCATCTCCTGCCTCCCCTTTATCCATGACAACACAAATCCAACACTACACTGTACAATGTACAAGTATTGATCACAGTCATCCACAGGACACATATACACACTTGATAACAGGTCGGAGGAAGGTAACGGCAAACCACCTCCATTAGGACACTGTCCAGGACAGCGATGTAGAACTACATCTGCTCCCCTACACTCATTCATTGGGTCTGGGCTGACGGGACGTTAAAACATAATCTTCAGTTCTTGTCCAGTATGTGGTCTCTACGTTACGTTAATCAGTTTTCTAGAAAGTTTGAAAGGGTCCTTCGTCTCTTCCTATCTTGCACTAATGTTTTAATCTCTGAAAGTCTGTTATGCGCAAGGTGCTCTGTTATACGTTTCACGTCCTATAATTTGATATTATCGACGAGTAATAACAGTATCCAGCCATTTTCAATAGTTTTCAGTTACGCCTTTGCAGTGGTGAAGCGACAAAGCTCAACTTCATACAGGTACATATGGCACAACGTGGCTTGCTCACAGGTTTTTGCGTCTATTGTGTTTAAGACTTTGTAAATAGATGTGAGGACTTCGCCTTGGGTACCACACAAATTAAATTATTTTTAGCCACATTTCATGACGGGCACATTGCAAGTTAGGAAAAAAGACTTTTCTTGTTGCTACAGTGTAATGGTTTTGCGTCTTGCAGACTCTGTGTTAAGACACTCCAATTTAAAATCTAATTCAATTCAGACATTCTAATTTAAAATCAATTCATGCCAGTTATTAGCTTTCCCGATAATACTATTAGTTGTAAATGTCTAGTTGTATATGCAAACGTAAACATCTATAACATTTGAAAAATCAAAACTCATTATGTAATCAACTTTTGAAATATTACCATGCTAGTAACGAAAGCATTATAAATTACTGTAAATTTAGCACACATCTCATTTCTTTTATAAATCGAGGAATGAAAGTCCACTGACGGTAGAAAAACTTTGGCCAAACATGTTTGAATAAAACATAAAATTTCCGATTTTACCTGAAGCCCGACTTTAATTTTTAGATTTGTCTTACGACTTTCGCAACTGGTATATTGCAAGCAGCGTGTAGACGGGCCGGTGTTGCAAGGCAACTGAGTGTTCGTCCTTCAGTGGTATGTAGGTTGTAGAAAAAGTTCCACGCTTTCAGCAGTTCACACGAAAGGGCGCCTCGTGCGGCACCTTCCATTGATAATCGGTGCGCTACATTCACGCGCGCGCTCACGGAGAGGTGCGCAACATCAAAATATCTCTGTGCAAATGGATGGCTGCTAGTAACAGACCTTTATATGCACATACTCTTCTCGTAGTATTGAAACCAGCCACGATACCAGTGGTTCGCGTGAGCTAACAACCAGTCATTTAATAAAAATTCTCGCCATCAAAAATAAATATAAAAATAATAACGTAATGGAATAAAAAAACCACCTCTGCCCCGCAAACCAATTCTATTTTATCCATCATGTGGATCGTTGTGTTTAAGATTTACAATCAATAAGTTTATGCGACTAAAGTTTTAAATTTGCTGTATTTTAGTTTTAAGTTTGATATATATTTTATATCAATTTTTGTATTTTTATCTCAGTGATACTTTAGTATTTCGATGGTTACGTACAAAATAACCTATATGCAGTTTCCCAAGGCCTCATTTTCTTTCTCGGTCATGCATAATTTTCCTGTAACAATAAAGGAGGAATGGATATTTTCTTTGTTTTTACTGGTTCTTATTATTTTTTTTTTTTTTTTTTTTTTTTTTTTACATTTTGTCTTGTTGCCTGTTCCTACTGGGATTCTTGCAACAATAATTATAGTCGTCGTCGATATTGTGCACCTAGATGGAAAAACAACGGACATACAACTAAAATGGGTGTTATTCTGGACATTGCCTTGACTACCATTTCTGGCACTGTAAGACCTACTTCCATGCAGTTGTTGCTTCTTGTAACCAATATTGCCCCTGCCGATCTCAGAACAAAAGTCGGGAAACTGCAAGTACTTAAGAAGATAGTCGTATAAGAATCGTTTCCACAGTGCTTTCCAGAATCTACCAGTTATAAGCCTGAAGTCACACAAGGCACCATGAGTCGATTATCCGGTCACAGATATTTCATTGTCACCGAGAAATGGAAAGAACGCTGCAATGAACACCCACCACAGAGAATCCACCTTATTCAAGAACCAATGAGGAAGGTAGCAGGATTTCATCTTCCCCATCGCGAATGATCAAGACTCACCCACAACAGAACTGGCAAGGGGTGTGCACCTACTTCTTGATCTAGGGTTATTGTCCACAAATCTGGATACAGTACAAATCAATCAGCTCGATAAATTGAAAACTACAATGAACCCAGGTGCTGATAACGTTGTTTGATACCAGTCAGCTGTATCTCCGTGTCCTTGACAATGATGAATCATCAACCGACGCTCTTCACGCCCCATATACATCCCCACCAGAGCTGGTAACAACACTAAACACTAACAATACTAACGCACTCTGATGGCAGTTCTACCTGTCCCAGAGAATTGCAACTCTAATGTTAGGTAACTGGCCATGGTAAGCACGTGTACCAGGTTACGCTGACCTCCGACAATGTCTGCTGGATGCTTCACTTTTTTTGTCAAGCAGTGTATTTTCAACATGCTATTTACAGTAGTGTGAAAATTAATTGGGACAAGACGATTAAACTTTAACTGTACACATTTATTTCTACATGCATAGTGATTTCTCCTTTTGTTTTAATGAGCTTCTCAACACTTATGGGCATAGATTCGACCAAGTTATAGCAAATATTCGTCGTCATGAAACCGTACTTTCATCATATTTACTAACATGTTTTCTTTTGTTGAACAGTTCATTTTACCAAAACGCCCATTCACAATACTCGCAAAATCTCGATGGGCTTCAAGTCTGGTGAATTACCAGACCACTGAAGCACATTAGAGTTTTTTTTTTTTTTTCATGAACGTCTTGACTACTTTAGAAGTGAGCCAGATCATATTGAAATGTTCCACCACCGTCTACAAAGGTCTGTAGGCATGGCGCAATCCTGCGCCTACGTATTTACGTGTATTTTCTTCAATTTATCATGAGATCAACTGGAACTAGGACCCCAGGGTCACATGCAGCCAAGAAATCCCATAACATCTTTTCTGGGAGAGTTTCACAGTCTCATTGCCTCATGGATCTGACAACTCTTGCTATGTATCCTTGAACAACAAAATGTGGCTCATCACTGAAAATTACAGGTTTCCAGTCGTTGTAGGCCCAAGATTTATATATTTTGTACCAAACCAACCGTTTTTTCTTCACGGCAGGAGTTAGCAACTGCTTCTTTATTGGCTTTCGTGCCTTCCGTCCACAGTCAAGAAGCCTAAGCCGAAAAGTTGAAGAGACAGTTTCAACCTCAGTAGCCACGAAAACTCCCTGAAGGGCCTCACTTGTCTTGTGAGGATGAATTCAACTATCTAAATCGAATTGTGTTTGTTTTGGGAATGGTTTTTTTGTTTTCGTCTACGTCAGCCTTATCCCTTTCGAGACAATGAGACACCATCAATCAATATAAGCCCTAACAAGTCTTGAAATACTAGATTTTGACACACCAACAACAGACGCAATGTCTCTTAAAGTTATAGATGTGCGTTCATGAATAGCAACTATTTTTGCCCGCTTCTTAGGTGAAACCTCCATTTTAATACAAACACAAAGTTTTCCTATCGAAATCACAAAAATAACATGCTCTGTTGCTCCATTTACGAGCACTCAGCTGAACTGGAGGGAACATAAATTGTTATTCATACTCAAGGCAAGAATAGTCTCCTAAGAGTCCAACAAATGGGCGGACAAAATTGGTTACAGTTAAGCAACTACAATTCCTTGTAAAATATGCGCTTGTCCGAATTAATTTGTACACCACTGCATTTCAAGATTTCGCACGTGGAATGTGCATACCGTAGCAAATCGATAGTTGATCTGGAGACTATTTCCAGTCTCCTTCTACTTCTGAAAGGTACCTGCCTTGTGCAGCAATTAATATATAGTTTGCGCAAGTAAACTACTGCTTCACTTCCCTGACATTGAGAACATAAAAGACGTCTCCCAATGGAGTAATCAAAAAGGGATAATGGAGATTAGGATTACCATGGAAACGAGCTATAGACATCGTAGTCCTCTGTGGGTCATAGTAACACAACTAGCAGTCGTCCGCGGTGGTTAGGAAGCCAAAGAAGTCATCACCTCTGGTCTGACACAGCTGTAACGCACTCACTGTCGTCTCGGATTGGTGGGCTTTTCGAAGGGGTGAGAGCAGCAGCGGTAATCAGCGGACGGCGGTCGTGATCATGTCGTGCAAGATGTCGAAACAGGTCAATCACTGACTATCATTTCTCCCATTATCTCCTTGATTGTGATACTCTAGTATTCAAGCACCAAGGCCTCCACTTCTCTTGTTATCCCCGTTTCTTCAGAGACATAGTGGACCCAAGTATCTGCCACTTCGTTCTTCGACATTCAGACTTGTTTCACCAAACTGGGAGCGACTGTGTAACGTATTCACTGTGTCGTATGATGGTACAGTGTTGCCATGCACTACCGCCAACTCAGCATGGATTTGGAATATAAAACATATTTTACCATCAGCTGTACAGCTGTATTTTTATTCTCTACCGGTTTCAGGTAATACAACCATCTTCACAGAAGAATACCGCAAGGCACAAAGAAGATGTGCGTGTATACAAACATCACAGAAAGTGGAAGAAGTAAAAAAGATCAATTTAAACCATAGTACCCACACAGTGTACATCAGAGGACAAAAAACGTTTTCGTTAAATCCAATGCAACCAAATGTAGAACATACGTGATTGTCGGAAGGTTCTGTATGAACACAGTCCATATAAACGTGCTGCACCCTCACACAACCACAGTAATGTTGTTGCTGTTGTGGTCTTCCGTCGGGAGATTGGTTTGACGATTTTTACTTCCCCCCTCTACCCCCTCCCTCCCCCCACAGACACACACATGTCCCTCCAATACTAAATTGGTGATCCCTTAATGGCTCAGAATGTGTGCTATCAACTGATCCCTTCTTTTGGTCGCGTTGTCTCACATTTTTCTTGTTTCCCCACTTCTCCTCAGTATTTCCTCATTAGATATGTGATCTAGCCATCCAATCTTCAACATTCTTCTATAGCACCACATTTCAAAAGCTTCTAGTCTCTTCTTGTCTAAAATGTTTATCGTCCGTGTTTCACTTCCACACGTGGGTACACTCCAGACAAATACCTTCAGAAAGTATTTCCTAACACTTAAATCTATATTCGATGTTAACAAATTTCTCTCTTGCCATTGCCAGTCTACATTTTAAAATCTCTCTATTTCGGGCACCACCAGTTATTTTGCGTACCAGATAATACAACTCGTCTTCTACTTAAGTGTCTCTTTTCCTAATCTAGTTTCCTTACCATCACCTGATTTAATTCGACAAAATTCCATTATCCTTGTTTTGCTTTTGTTAATCTTCATCTTATACCATTCTTTTAAGACAATGGCCATATCCATTCAACTGCTCTCGTAAGTTCGTTACTGTCTCTCATAAAATTACAGTGTCATCTTCAAACCTTTTTTATTTCTTGCCCTGAACTTTAATTCCTACTCAAAACTGTTCCTTGGTTTCCTTTACTGCTTGTTCAATGTGCAGATTGAATAACATCGGCAATAGTCTACAACCCTGTCTCACTTCCTTCTCAACAGCTGATTCCCTTTCTTGCCCCTCGACACTTACAACTGCCCTCTGGTTTCTGTAAAAGTTATAAATCCCATTTCGCTCCCTGTAATTTACCCCTGCTACCTTCGGAACTTCAAAGAGAGTATTCCAGTCAACAATGTCAAAATCTTTCGCTAAGTCTACAAATGCTTTAAAGGTGGGTTTGTCTTCCCTTAACGTATCTTCTAATATTTGATAGGGTCAGTATTGCCTCGCATGTTTCTGCATTTCTCCAGAATCCAAACTTATCTTCCCCGAGATCGGTTTCTACCACTTTTTCCATTCTTCTGCAAAGCATTCCTGTTAGTATTTCGCAGCCATGATATATTAAACTGATAGTTCGGTAATTTACACACCTGTCAGCAACTGCGTTCTTTGGGATTGGAATTATTACATTGTTCTTGAAGTCTGAGTTTTGTCATGGCTCGCTCACCCAAGTCTATAACTAGCTGTGACGGAGCATCGTTTCACCTGGGGCCTTGTTTCACCTAGACGTCTCAGAGCTCTGTCAAATTCCTCTCGCAGTATCAAGTCTCGCATCTCATCTTCGTCTACGTCCACTTCCCTTTCTGTAACGTTGTCTTCAGGAACATCTCCCTTGTATAAACGCTGTATGTACTCCTTCCAACTTTCAGCTTTCGCTTCTTTGCTTAGGACTTGTTTTCCTGTCTGAGCTCTTGATATTCATGCAGCTTGTTCTCTTTTCTCCAAAGGCGTCTTTACCTTTCCTGTAGGCCGCATCTACCTTCCCCCTATGCTTGTAAATCCTTAAATTTGTTCTCTAGCCATTCCTGGTAAGCCATTTTACACTTGCATTGATTTTTTTTAACGTTTCTTTCACCTGCTTCACTTGTTGCATTTTTATATTTTCTGTTTTTATCAATTTAACTGAATATCTCTTGTGTTATCCAAGGATTTCTATTAGGCCTTGTCTTTTTACCTATCTGAACCTCAGCTGCCGTCAATATTTCATCTCTTAAAGCTACATGTTCATCTTCTACTGTATTTCTTTCCCCTGTTCTAGTCGACCGAGTTCTAATGTTCACTCTTAAACTATCGGCAACTTCTGGGTCTTTCAACTTACCCAGATCCCATATCCTTAAATTGTAAACTTGGTGAAAACTCCACACTTAATAACTGATACGTTATAGCTGCAAAATTACAGATGTTATATGCTCGTCAAAAAGATCTAGTTGAAACATATACAACATACGAATACCTAAAAGGCTACAAATGTTCTTTGGTCTAGTCAAAAATTACAGTAACGATAATACAGAACTGAAACGGCGTCCTTTCTCTGAACAACAGAAATACGTAACGTGTTTTAATGTGGTAGGTTGACTTCAGTGTTACAGAAATTAAAAAGAAGGTACTGGTCTGAAGTAAACACTGTGAAAGAAGTTAATCTAAGGGACTGTCAGGGAGCAGAACTTTCAAAACCGTCATACTACGTCATAATTGTAGATGAAGTTATTATGCAAGGTAAGTCGGAGAAAGTCGCAAGTTGGGAGAAAACGCAAGCCTCGTTAGATTCAGTGAATGTGCGTCTAGATGGAAGCACCTCCAATGTCACAGCGTTTAGCCACCATCTGTGAATGCTGTGCTTGTGAATGACACTGTGTGCATCGGGTTTAATCGTCGCGAAAATGAAAACTAAACTGTTTGACCGTGGTGAGTACACATATTATAACATTGCGTTGTCGAGTGTTAAGGTTTGGTGACGGATTCGTTAGATTAAACATGATAATGCTGTGATATGTTTGTCGTGCACATCTTGGGGAGCACGCGCTAGTGTGAAAGAATCACGAGGAAGCCGCAGTGCACAGCGATATCGTTGTAGCATTTTTCCCCGGGGCTTGTGATAAGATGCCACCTACTAAATATTGTCTCATTCATTACACTATTATAATTATATATGCCGCAGAATTGACATAAAACAATTCACATCGTATTTTGTAAGATGACGACATAAGTAATCTATAGAAGTAGTCAGTTTAGTGTAAATAATGCCATAAACAGAACATAACATGATTAACAACCAAATTAGAAACACCCTGTTTATTTATGCCTGCAGTTAGTCTTTCATCATGTCCTAAAATCGATCATTGGGAAACTCAGCGCACAGTTTGGTCAGGAGAAGATATGCAAAAGGCTTGTGAAGCATTAAATAGTGGCTCAATGAATTTATGGGACACATTAAAAACGTTTGAAATACCATACAAAACAATAAAGCAGCGTCCTGAGACATTTAATTTTCTGAAAGTATAGCCTGGACCTTCAGATTAGTGATGTTTTTTCCTTAGTAAATGTCTGCGCGGCTTAAACGATTCCATTCTACAAAATTCCTTGCCATTATTTGCAGGATGTCTCGGAATAGAAAATGAGAAAACTCTTGTTGAACAAATTCAACGTCTTCAAGGTAACTGTTAGAAAGACGCAGGGAATTTCGACTACAAGAGGTTGGATGAACCGCGCAGGGAATGGGAACTACTTCACTCTGCTACTGCAATCACGTGTTGAAAATGGCTTTATGGGGTATCCAAGCAAGGTTTAAATTGTAGATGAACGTGGTCTGCAGTTGAATAATGATCCAGGAAATGTCTTTGCAATGAAAGGTTCTCGTGAGGTCCATAAAAGATGAGAGCATCATTGTAGCGCCATGTTGCAATACAGAAGAGATATTTCTGCATCCATCCATACTGGATTTTTAAAGGTCAAAGAAAGAAGGTCGAGTCTTAAGATGGTATGCCACTGGGTTCTATCGTTCAGATGAACCAACAATCAGCGTATGTCAGCCCAGATGTCTTCTTTCACTGGTTGAGGACCCAGTTCGCCCCATGGAAACAGCCTGGGAAGATGCGCCTTATTTTAGATGGTAACAGATCACATTGTTCTAACGTTTGTGTGCTGGACTTCGCATCTGAACACGAAGTCCAGCTCTGCCTCCCAAGTCACACGACTCTGCATTTACAGTCCCTGGACCGATCGTTCTTCAATCCATTGAAGACATTTTGACAGCGTGCCGTAAACTACGGTATCCATTCTAATCCGGAATCACCAGACTTCATTTTAGGTCTTTCCTGGGTGCTGCGTGGAATAGGGCAGCTACTGTTGGAAACGGCAGCGTGGGATTTTCTTCATGCGGAATTTATCAGTATGATCCACAAAAAATTCTAGAAAATGCGTTTATGTTTTCTGACTATGTGGAAGGGAATCTGACTGACGACCACGAACTCAATGCCCTTTCAGCAGTAGCTATAACAATCAGGAGCGGTGCCACAAGTTCCTTTGCGTAAATTAATCCTATTCCCAGACCGCAGACACCCAAGCAAACCAGAAGAAAGAAACAAACTGTTGAAGTCGTTACGGCGGTGGAGAATTGACAGTTCATCTTCATCACCCTCCCCTCCCGAGGAGGAACATGATGTATATGTGTTGTGCGTCAGGGATATTTTTATGACAAAAAGAGCCCAAAGTGCGATTGGCTTCACGGTATAACATGCATGAAATGGCTGAGTAGATTTGCTGTAAAGACAACTTACATTGCAATAAATGCTTAAAAAACACAAAACAAATGTATTGTCCATTGCATCTCTCCCCCTCCCCCCCCCCCCCCACCTCTCGCTCTCTCTCACTCTCTCCTCTCTCCTCTCTCAGTGATTTATAATGGATATTGTGCAGTGTACCTTTCATGTTGAAATAAATTTTGTATTTTTTCCGCCACAATTGTTACTCTAAGATATGTTGCGTCTTGCCCCACATTAAATGGCATCTTCCCCGCGTGGTGTCAGAACATGTCAGTTTTGTTGGCTTGTAAATGCAAATTTCTCGGTTTGACAATTTCATTACCCATAGTAATATATCTGTGATTAATAGTTTAAAACCCAACCAGGACGTTGATATGTTTAGTGTTGTTGTCCATCACTTATTTTTGATAGTAAACAGACACAAGTGTTGAGTGTAGCATCTTCGTCCTAGTTACGTTACATGGATCCACAAAGGCAATAACTGTATGAGAAACTTCGAAAACAAGCTTAGAAAACATCTGATTTGACCCTTAATCCCGTCCAACCTTAAAACTTTGTTGAAATGAACATTAAATCTTATTAATTTACTATTTGCCTCTTGTGGTAACCAGTACATTAATGTGATACGTTAAGTAATATTTCATAAACAGGATTTGGTGTTTACTGTAACACAATTTTGAGGCTGAACGGAAATAATGGTTATTACAAAGTGATGTTTCCGACACCTCTTTCCTACGTTTCTCATACTGTTATTGCCCTTGGAGATCCTTATACGCATTAATTTCATTTACAATTATGACGTAGTTTGACGGTTTTGAAAGTTTTTCTCCATTATAATCCTGTAGACTTATTGCTTTCAAAGTCTTTAGTTCAAATGAATATCTTCTTTTCGATTTCTGCAACACTTAAGCTCGACATTAGATAAGGTTATGTAATTACGGTGTTGTGCAGGGAATGGACACCATGTTAGTTCCATATTTTCGTTACTGTAATTTTCGACTAGACCCAAGAGCATTTGTAACCTTTTAGCTATTCATACTTTGTATGTGTTTCAACTTGATCTTTTCGACGATCACATAACATTTCTCCGTTGACAGTTATAACGTGTCAAATATTAAGTGTACAGTCTTCTCCAAGTGTACATTATTGTATTTGTGGCAAGGCACAGAACGTTTGTATGGATTGCGTTCAGACTGACTCTTCTGACAGTTGTGTACTTTCACGTTCTACCTTTGGTTCTGTCATATTTGACGAAAATGTATTTTTCAGCTACTGATTAGCCAGAACATTATGACCACAGCCCGCCGCGACGTTGAAAGCCGCCTGGTGTCGCTGCAGCCACGTGACGCGGTAACAAAAATATGTAAGCAGAGAGGTCACGGAAGGAGGATCAGCCTAGCGAAGATATGGGCTGCAAGTGAGGAAACCCATTGAGCAAGCGACTTTGGCAAAGAGCAGATTATTATTACGCAAAGCGTGTGAACGAATATATCGAAAACGGTGAAGCTGATCAAATGTGCACGTGCTACTGTTGTCCACATCTAAGGAAAGAGGTAGAAGGACAGAGAAACCACCACTAGGCGCTAAATGGGTGGACGTCCACGACTGTTAACAAAACGTGGAGTTCGGAGGTTTGTCTGCTCTGTAATGTAGGATCTCTGCCGAAACACCACAATACCGCTGCAAGCACAAGTGTTTCGGAGCACAGCTTTCATTATACATTGTTGAACATGGAACTCCGCAGCAGACCACCCCCCCCATGGGATCTGTGGTAGTAATCGAACACACGCTGACGGCTGCGAACCACCAGCACCCCATCATGCTTGATGTATTACCCGACGGTGCTATCATCTTTCGGCAATATCATTGTCCATGTCTCTGAGCCGGAACCGTGCTACAGTAGTTTGAGGAGCATTATAGTAAACTCCTGTTGATGTATCGGCGACCAAATGCGCCTGATGTATTCCTATGAATCCATCTGGGTCGCTATTGGGAGCCATCATCTTGTACACAAATCAGCTGCCCGTTATTTAAGCGAATTACAAGGGTCCTCCTCTTTTTATTCTTGGAAAATACAGGAGATACATAAATCACAACAGCAAAGCTAAATATAGCCACATTTCAACTGCAGACTCATTTTTCCACATAGTCACCACCATTCTTCATGCATTTTTGCCAACGATGAACCAGAGTCTGCATGCAGTACTTGTAAAAAGCAGAACCAACTGAGTCTAACCACTTCTTTACAGCTTTGACAACAGCATCCAAATCTTGAAAATGTTCACCACGTAGTGCATCTTCTATTCAGAAAACTGCCACCATCAACTTCGTATTTATGCAACAGATCCCGACAAATTTCCATTCGATGAGTTTTTTGTTCTTCTGTAAACATCTGCGAAACCCCTCTTGCACAGACTTTGCCAAAACTAAGATGTTCCAACATTTTTTCCAAGGAGTTACGGCTGATATTCAGTTTTGCACACATTTCTCTGGTCATTATCCGTCGATCAGCACGGATGAGTTGATCAAGTCGCTCTTCATTGCGAGGGATGACAGCGGTGCAGGGTGGACCGGGCCGTGACTTGTCATGCACACCCTTTCATTGCCCACATCTATTGCATCGTCTCCATACACCTTTAGCAAGCGTCGATGGATTTAAATTGGCACTATTTCTTCAACAGTGGGGAATTCAATTTCACATCGATGTTTCTTTCGCGCGTCCTTATCAGACTCCATTTTGGAACACTCCTCTACTGGCGCCAGCTACCGCAGCACAACGAAGCCACCTGCAAATGAAAGAGGAAGGTTCAAGCATTAGCACTACATCCACGACATATGGCGCGGACATCCAATGTCACCACAAAAAAATAGGAGGCATTACTTTCGGAACGACCCTCGTTCATAAACTGCGCGTAGACATCGAATGTCACATACCTCCACAAACCTATGAACGAACTGTCGAGCCCCTAAAACGAATAATTAGTGTTGTACTTAGTTCCAAAGACGGACAAACATGCTATTAAGAAGGTGGCTATGATGCTTTGGCTCACCAGTGTACACTATGTCAGCATCTACATCTACATCTACAACCATACTCCGCAAGCCACCTGACGGTGTGTGGCGGATTTTAAAACGATCTTTTTTAATTCCTCACTTTCTCTGACTTTGGTATATATTTTATATTTGTGCTTTTTGTACCTTACAGATTTCGTCTGTGAGGATTGACGTAATAACTGAAAGCGACAGAGAATAAACACAGCTGTAAGCTGATAATACAAGTATGCTTCTTTCAAAATATTTAACAGGCGTTGTTAGTCACCTACAAAAAGTTTTATCATCACGTATTGTTTCAATGGACAACGGCCTTGGCGAAGTGGATACACGGGTTCCCGTGAGATCACCGAAATTAAGCGCTGTCGGGCGTGGCCAGCACTTGGATGGGTGACAATCCAGCCGCCATGCGCTGTTGCCATTTTTCGGGGTGCACTCAGCCTCGTGATGCCACTTGAGGAGCTACTCGACAGAATGGTAGTGGCTCCGGTCAAATAAAACCATCATAACGACCGGGAGAGCGGTGCGCTGACCACACGCCCCTCCTATCCGCATCCTTAACTGAGGATGACAGGGCGGTCGGATGGTCCCGTTGGGCCACTTGTGGCCTGAAGACGGAGTGCTTTTTATTGTTTCAATGCTGTTACCTTTCAAACGCAGGAAACGAAATCCACGCGGTACTCCACTTACCAATGGGTTGCGCTATTTTGTTTGGTTGGTTGACTCGGGGAGGAGGGGGGCTAAAAACGAGCTCATCGGTTCCATCGCATTAGGAAAAGATGGGGGAGGAAGTCGGTCATGCGCTCTCAAAGGAACCATCTTGATATTTGCCTGATGCGATTTAGAGAAATCACGGAAATCTAAATCAGGATAACTGGACGCGCATTGGAATCATCGTCCTCCTGAATGAGAGTCTTGTTAACCACTCTGCCACCTCGCTCTGTCGCCATTTTGTTCAGGCTCCTTTACTATCGTGCCAAGGTACTGTGGTGCCGGGATTCCATTGTATATCATGATTTCATACACGTATTTCCAAGGAAACGAAAAGATAATAATGTAATCTTTTTTGTGTTCATACTTAAAACTTTATGGCTGCCCCTCGTACAACAAATTAAAATCGCCCCCATTAATGGGCACAGGAAGGGTAGAAAAACGAACACAGATTGGAGTACGGAGGATTTTTACTAGTATGATCAATCTCTGTTCTCATTCTGGTCTCGAGTGCTATACTCGCGTGTCAACCCACAGAGTGATGCCGGAGAACTTGTTTTCGAATATGATATTCCCACGTGCAATATCTCTTCCAAAGGACTCATTGGGGATTTGTTCTCTGTTCTCGCATTGCCTTTCATAGCCATGCACTGTGGTCCTGGCCCCAGTATTTACGCAAAGTCAAATCCCGCCTGATATCCCATGCCACCAAAGCTTTAGCAGAAGCACGCGGATTTCGATGGTTGGTAGTGCTGTGAGGTAGAATACGGGAGTAGCGTTTAGTACTAGACTTGTAGAAATCGTGTTGTTTCAGAATTTTTCTTAGAAAAACAACTTACAGCGTACTACTTAGTTTCAAATGACGGCATGATAAATAACTGTCGCTGTAAGCGAGAAATAATTTTACTCGATAGTGATTATCAAACCTTCGGTCGCTTAGAAAAGGTCTTGAAGGGAAGCGTCTTTCGAACGAGGATGTGCAGCAGGCATTTAACGGACTTCTTCACGCAGCAGGACACGGTGTTTTAACAAACGGGCATCTTCAATGTGGTGCTTCGGTGGGATGATTTCCTCAATGCTCCCGGTGATTTTTCATGATTGGCATACCGATTCTGTGTTGAACGGTCTTCGAGCGGAGACTGTTTGATCGCCCCTTGTCGAATCAGTCAAAGCACTGCTGAACCTCTCCAATGTCTGCTTCCGCAAAACGCAGGTATCTCAATGCAGACATGTAAAGCAATGTCTTACAGAATCACTGGATATAAAACGACAAACAAATTTTCTCCCTGAAAACTGGGAAAAGGAGAGAGCTAATTCGCGTACCGTGAACGAAGCGGCCAAATGTAGCTGATCTAAACATTTCATGACAATTATAATGATGGTGATGATGATGCTAAGATAGTTCTTAAGAGATGGTCAGCTAATGGTTATAATTCGTTGCCAGTGATCTTTATCAGTGCATATCGAATAAGAAGTTACAACAGTGGTCATAGAAGATCAGGGGAAATCATAGTAAGACTGGGGTTCAAGGTAAACTAAATTATTTTCGGGAGAGGGATAGAAGGAAAATGACGTTAAGCTGGGAAAGAAACCTTCAAAAGTCGGAGTATGGTAGCAAATAAAGACATGGTTGGAGACAATCGCTGTTGTAGCAACCAGACAAAAAGTGGTTTTAGTTCACTTTATTCAAAAAGTACCGTTACCGGTTTCGAATTTATGTAGTTCATCATCAGAAAGCTTTCATGCTTTCTTCAAAACATATGCTGCATTGGTTTACTGGTGAGTTGCTTTAAGAGCAATAAGAAATCACAGTTACAAATGTGTAATAAAGATAGTTGAGCTATGAACTTGTGTTACAATGCAGCTTAGGTGAAATGTCTGTCTGGAGCATTTGTTTCCAGAGTTTTCTTCCAAAGAACCTTATTCGTAATAGGATTTATATTTTTATGACAGCGAACCGGAGCAGGCTTTTATCTTTAGTAGAATTTACAGCACACTGGGAATTGCTTCCATAATTGGAGGTATACATGCACCTACGGCACCGAATTGTTGTTTCGTACGATAGTTTTCACATTCGTTTGAACATAGCGAGTGGAATGAATGTAATAATATTCCGAAAATATTAAGTGAACTGCATCTTGGCTCCTGTTTGTGATGATGCGATTTGTGTGGTGAAGATATATGTGAGTGTTTTCGAAGTTTTTTGTCTTCGTCTTGTAACGTATCCTTCCTTACTGACAGAATAAAAAGTGAGAGATATTTAAATCTAGTAAAAATTATGCAATGGATTATGAAAGGTTGGTCACGGGAAATGCATGTCACAAATGCAATGGAGCGATGCTGTTTCTTCTTTAAAACACGTCAAATTGGAATGAATCATCGTAGCACACTTCATCACCTTCATTACCCTCCGTCTGCTATCGCCCTTTACCTTTGCTTTTTGGTGTATCAGGCTCTGGTGGCTATTGTATATCGTCATTCCTTGAAATCATCTTGACCATGAAACTACTATGATGTTTCCCACATGAAAGATGCTAATGGTTATTGAATCGGACTTCGTAGAAAAGAATGTACACGTTCGACTTTGTATGTAAGTAATATTCAAACTCTACAACGCGATAACCTATCAGTTGTTCGGCTCTCAGACAATGAGTGCACATTCCTGATATATCCTTCTGAAACATAAAACTCATATTACAAAATTAATGTATTCTCACTAAAGGGACTCTGAAACGATTGCAGACACATTTAGCAAAAAAGTAATAATTATTATTCAGTGAATGAGAAAGTACATAGAGCCCAATACACATACCTTCGATCGCTTCAAACGAGGCAACTGAAGTGACTGCAAGAAAACGGAGCCTTCGCTTCCCTACTTGTCTTTAAGAAAAAGTTGAAAGAGGATTAAAAATTATCCTTACCATTTCTCATGTACACAGTCTGTGGGTTACAGCCAATATTAGTTCTCTCATAATTGACGTTATATTCATTTTCCATTAGATACTTCTCATTCAGTGCAATTATTTCATAATAAGATAAAAAGTTATTTTTTTTCAGACTGATTTGATTTAATTTTGCGTTAAGGTAAATAAAGACCACCCGTTTAATGAGGTGCTCTGTGGTTGCTTTGAATTCATAGAGCTCCACGCACAGTTATGCTAAGATTCTGCTTTACGTGCGGTCTCGAACTGTTGCCTTAAAAATCTGTAGAGCAGTAAGCGTTGAACACTAATGTTTCTTTTGCGAAAAAATTATTCGTAGGCGTAATTGGTGTTGGTGGAACAAAGGATTTCAGGAGCGTTAGCTTAAAGTTTTTGTCGCTAATTTAATAAGTAAAAGGTTGCATCCAAAGATAGTTTATTCGAATTGGAAGTTGGGTAAATGTTCTTCAATAGCAATATTTTCTGTGTAGAGAATCTTAGTTTTTCACTGAGATGACCCACGTCGGAGAGGGGAGAAGTGGTTGGAGGGAACATCAGTGTCCATATTACACTGTTCATCCGTGACTTTAAAGAAGTTCGTCGAATCACAGTTGGAATCTTTACTGAGACTGTGGCGGTTCCCTTTTTGGTACCTTGGACAGAGGGCGTGAGCTGGGAAACGACTGCCGGTGTGCCCATTGCTGCTCCTGGAACGGAAGCCTGTTCTGCGGTAGTTGCGGAGGCGTTTCCCTCCCAGGAGCTTGCGTCTACGATAATTATCAGGTTCTTGTGTCGCAGTATATTCCCCTTGCACTCTCATTCCCCCGCAGTACCTCATGTTAGGCTACCTGAGAGCGAAACCTCTCTAGTTTCTTTGTTTCACAAGCTTTAGCTGCAGTTACTTCATTCTCTTTTACGACCCACCAAATCATCTGGTGTCTCTTGAAAGACACTAATGAAAGCGTCTCAACAAAAGACAAACCCACCAAAATGTGGGATAAATATGAAACGAAATACATTATTCCTCCTTTGGAGAAAATTATTACTGTCAAAAATTATTTTACCTAATATTATGATTACAGATAGTCCGCCCGGCTGGTCGTGCGGTCTGACGCAATACTTTCCGGGCGGGAAGGAGCGCCAGTCCCTGGCACGAATTCACCCGGTGGATTTGTGTCGAGGTCCGGTGAGCCGGCCAGTCTGTGGATGGTTTTTAGGGGGTTTTCCATCTGCCTCGGCAAATGCGTGCACGTTCCCCTTATTCCGCCTCAGCTACACTATGTCGGCGATTGCTGCGCAAATGGTTCAAATGGCTCCGAGCACTATGGGACTTAACTGCTGTGGTCATCAGTCCCCTAGAACTTAGAACTACATAAACCTAATTAACCTAAGGACATCACACACATGCATGCCCGAGGTAGGATTCGAACCTGCGACCGTAGCGGTCGCGCGGTTCCAGACTGTAGCGCTTAGAACCGCTTGGCCACCCCGGCCGGCGATTGCTGCGCAAACAAGTTCTCCACGTACGTGTACACCACCATTACTCTACCACGCAAGCTTAGGGGTTACACTCGTCTGGTGTGAGACGTTCCCTGGGGGGAGCGGGAGTGGGGGGGGGGGGGGGGGGGGGCACCGGGGGCCGAACCGCACAGTACCCTGGGTTGGTGTGGGTTGATGGAGGGGTGAAGTGGACTGCGGTAGTCGTCGTGGTTTTGCGGATCACTGTGATTGGGGCCGGGACGGAGCCTCTCCGTAGTTTCTAGGCCCTCGGTTAACATAACATAACATAACATGATTAAAGATGAGATATTTACACACGACTCTACAAGTGCACACACATTAATGTGACTTCCATTTATGTTCGACGTAAACATGCAACAACCACTCACAGACACCAGGTGGTAGCACCAGCAGTAGAGAGTATATATAGAATGTGCTGGGGCGGGTTGGAACGCGGAAACTCCGCAGTTGTCATAATGCGGAAACTGAGCGATTTATCTGACGTCCAAATGGGCACGATCATTGGCTTTCGGGACAAAGGTGGAAGCATTTTTGGAATGGCTAAGTTTGTAAATCATTCGCGTCCCGCCATGAAGTATACCGTGCACGGAAAAATGACGCTACTCGAAACCGGCACGGAGGTAACTATGGTACACCACGGGCCATAGATCACAAGGATGGACGACAGTCGTGGAGATGTATACGAGCACATAGACTTAGAGGTGTTGGACAACTGACCGCCCAGATGAAGCAAGGGCTACTCAACGACCGCTCAGCGAAAGTTGCTCCGTAGATGCCCCCTTAGCAGGCACCTGGTTCGTGTACCAATGCTCACTGCTGTTCATTGGCGACGAAAGCTGGAATTTAATTGCTAGGACGGCAACTGGACGTCCACTGAGTGGCGCCAAGTGTCCTTTGCAGATGAATCACGTTTTATGCACCATCGGACAGATGGCCCTTGGCGTGTACTGCATGAAACGTCTGGAACCAAAGAGCCTGCAACAACCGTTGAAAGAATCCAGACCGTTCGAGGGATCGTTATGGTCTGGGGGATGTTTTCGTGGCATTCGCTGGGAGATCTCTTAATTCTGGAATGTACAATGGATGAACATAAGTAGGCTTATGCATCTACCCTTGAGACCGTGTCCACCCCTACAGTCAGTTTATTTCTCTTGAGCACGACGACATCTACCAACACCAGAATGCAATGTGTCACACAGCTCGCAGTGTACGAGCGTAGCTGGAAGAGCAGTAGGCTTTAGTTAACCGTACTTCCCAGGCCACCAAACTCCTCGGTTTGAAACGCAATCAAGAATGTGTGTGATCACCTCGATCGGGCTGTTCGTGCCGTGGATTCTCAACCGAGAAACCTAACGTAACTGGCGGCGACACTGGAGTCGGGATGGCTCCACATCCCTGTCGGCCTCTTCCAGGACCTCACTGACTCTCCTCTTGCACGCCTCGCAGCGCTCCTTGCTGCCAAAGGTGATTATTCAGGCTTTAGGAAGTCACACTAACGTGACTGGATAGTGTATAAGTGCAGTCTAGGTACCTCTCAAAACTCTCATACGACTATGACCCTTGCACAGCAAATTAGCACTTGATTAACCAAAACAGCAAATTTTCAGACGTCTTCTCGTTCCATAGCTATTATCCGTTGATGTGGTTTATTTCTTTATCTATCCCAGATAGCTCGGCAATGTTTTCTGTTTATGGCTCTGTTTTGTTTCTCTTAAGTGGAAACAAGGCTCCTGTTCCCGTAAAATCATCTATGAACAAAATAAAATTATTTCACCTGGTGTACAAGGTATAGGAGACCGGTGAAATAATCCCATACTTCAAGAAGAGTGTCTCTGGCACGGTGCATGTTTCGACCACGCGTTCGCCTGGTGAAAGAAAAACTTGTTTCTTCTGACCAGGCGAAACGGTTTCATTGTTCCATGCTCCAGTCTCGATATTCGCATGTCCATTGAAATCAGGACTGACGATTTTTTAATGATATAAAAGCATATTTGTAGCATCAACTGTAGAATTGTATCTTTACTGATTTTGGTTATTACAACCATCTTCATCTGTAATAACCTAAACCGATACAGGATTGACATACATTTGTACGGCTGATGGCACAAATGCGTTTTTTTCAAAATATTTAACAGCCGTAGACAGTCACGTATAAAAATTTTTATTCACAGTTGTGACGATACTAGTTTGTCACATGCCACCAAGCGACAATAAATATCTATGAACTCATTTAACATTGTATTCTTGTAAGGTTTCTGAATCTCAGGTGATGCGGTATCTCAGGTGAGTGCTACTTACGTGTAAAACATTCTAATGCTGGCTTGCAGTTACAGTAAAGCTCGTGACTTATTTTCGTTTAAGAGTGACAGAAGAGCCGAATCAGGTGATTACAAGACAGCTACTCTCCAGTCCCCCCCCCCCCCTCTTCCTCTCTCTCTCTCTCTCTCTCTCTCTCTCTCTCTCTCTCTCTCTCTCTCTCTCTACACACATCGGCGGGGATGTAAAATATTGGGGTACCAGTTCAATCCATCAGATAGAGCGACCACCAGGATGCATTATTGTTGTTTGTGTTTAGTGTCGTTACAGGCCCTGGAAGAGAACAAGAGGGCGTAAACAACATCAGATGTTGATTGATCACGGTGAAGGATACTCGTATGAGGCAGGGACCTCACCATGGGTCTCCATTTGGCCGGCTGGCGGAATCGTGCAATACCAGATTTAGGGCACATTCTGATGTGGCAGTCGCCACATGTTGGACAGCATGGCAAAGTGAAGGAGGCATACTCGTCGGACACCAGGCACTTCGTAACGACTTCACAGTTTCGCCTGCCATCCGAGAACAAGTTCCGGGCTCCCTCCAACATCTTGCGTCATCCCATACCATCATTCGGTGACTAGTAGCAGTCAGACTGTGGAAATACCTTTCTATCCGTAGGCTGCCATTAAACTACGACACAAACGGCTGTGTTTGGAGTGTGCCGTGCCTGAGAAGCATGGACTGCTGATAGATGGGGTCGAAATGTGTTCAGCGAAGAATCGTGATTCTCCAGTACCCCAGATGACCATCGTCGGCTAGTATAGAGGCGATCTGAGGAGAAGATCCATTCTTCCAATGTTTTGATGAGGTCGAGCAATGTTACCTGCTGGCGTCAAGGTGTTGAGAGCCATTGGGTATGACATCAAGTCACGGCTGGTAATGGTTAAGGGAATCTGATGGCCCGAAGGTACATCACAGCCATTTTCCATCTTGATGTGTTACTCATACCTCTTGCGTTAAGGTATCGTGGTACCACATTCCAACAGGACAATGCTCGTCCACGCCATGGCCAGCGAGATCCCGAGGTTTGTCTCTGATAGAACATTGTGATACCAACTCGGACGTCGACTCCGTCCCAGTGACAGTGTCTAGAATTTGTAACATTTTTCCCAGCCGTACTGGAGCATGCATACAGTATAGAGGGGGGAGTGCAAAGTAGTACTGATAACTGGGCTTATACAGCCAACTTATTTGAAAGTTTTATTCAATTTTTTAATCACTGAAATAACTTCACATGCCCTCCTAACTCGAGAAGTTTCATTTCGCTTCTTCCTCCCATTTTGGGTACATCAGTTTTTTTGTCAGGCAGTGTGCATCTCACATGAAAATCCACTGAAGAGGTAGTGACAGGAAGGAACTCATAACATAGCGTCTATCTTGGAACATAGGTCAATAAGCGCTTCACATCTTATACAATTTGGGAAGCTTCATCAGCTCTCAAACAACAACAACAAGAACTGCAAAAAGCCTAAGAACATTCAGGAGGGGGCAGGTGTGTTGTGATATATGCTGTCCGGACAGCCAGCTTACAGCTCAACCAACTGATTTACGGCTTCCCAAGGACAGTCGTAAGTCAGGCGCGGCCTATAGTCTCTAGACCGCCACTCATGAACGGTGTGTGTCGTGTAATAGGTCGTCAGTGTAGTCATTAATGTCCATGTGACAAAACCGATTAGAGATTTATTGTAGCAGGTGAAATGTATGCAGGAACTGCACACTTGGTCGACTCGGTTGCATATCGCTTTCCTGCCCTTTATTTCTTCTCTGATATACAGGGGGTGGACAAAAATATGGAACAACACTGTACCATGCCTAACACGTGTAGGCAGTCAAAACAGGTATTCGAAACAGCTTCTAGTCATCTCGCTATGCATAAATGTAGGTCCTATATGATTATGAAGAGAATCTTATACCATTCTAACTGCGAAATGGTGGAAAGTTAAGGTAACGATGGTGCAGGTGGATAACGGTCACGCACCCTTTTCTCCAAAACAGACAATAAAGGTTCAATAATACTGAGATCTTGTGACTGCGGCCGCCACGGGAAATGTGACATTTCTTGTTCGTGCTCACAAAACCAATTCTGGATGAAGCGAGCTATGTGAACAGATGCCCTTCGTCTTAGAACACAGCATCACCACTGAGGAACTTGTATTGTATCAAGAGATGGAAATCATCGTCCTTGACAGTAATGCAGCCTTGCAGAGCATCCACTGGGCCCATGTGATACCACGATATGGCAGCCCAAACCATCACCGGAAACGCGACGTGTTAAACTCTGCCAGATGTTGGAAACAGTGTAAAACAAGACTCATCCGACCAAATGCTTTTTTTCCATTGCTCTATAGCCCAGGTTTTATGGCCCTGGCATCACGTTTTCCTGTTGCGGGAATTTGGGTCACTGATGATTGCTTCTGGAGTTTCTTTCGTGTTGTGTTGGTACTGGCAGGTCACACGAGTGCGACATTCAGTTCTGCAGTGGCTTTTCCAGCTGCCGTCCATTTATTTTTCTTCAAAACATTCTTCAATGACCGTATGTCACGCTTATTCAACACACTTTTGTCCACGTTGTGAATTAGCGGATGATGTTTCCCGCTTTCCTTGCATGCTGTAAAAATCTTCCATATGGTGTCAGTTGAGCATCAAACATTTCGGCTGCCTTAATTAGGAAACCACCCGCCACAGGAGCACCAACAGTTTGTTCACCTTCGAATTCACTTATCTCCGACATAATGCACTCACAACTACACAAAACACTGCTCTGACACCGATTCAAGCTTGTAAACCATTCAGGAAACTGCACAGCTTCGCGTCTGTGCTCAAATACAACAGCGCAACCTGCAGGCTTAGCTATCATCTGCATTTATGTTCAGGCATGCATTTCTCGGGGTGTTTTCATATTTTTACCCAACCTCTGTACAATTCCACGCTAAACTTATGCCTTTTCAACACCATTCTCACTATGAGCAGTAATTACTTGACATTCCTAATTTACAATTTTTATTTCTTATGTGCAGCTGCTGTGAATCACAAATCTACCTAAATTTTTTATTGCCGTTTTACAAATATTTTAAATATGTTGTGGCACGCCTCACTTCCGGGCACATGTTCAGCACAGGTGTTCGCTTTCTAGTATTTGCAGTCGATTATCAGCCATTAGAAGATATCTTGACAGCAAAAGTGTCTTGCAGGATAGCGGTACGTGATATATTTATAACGCGCTTCTCGAAATGGGAATATTTTCCCGAAACCTAATATAGACATCTCGACGATGAATCTACAATGTCTCTCCAAAATTTTGTTAACACTTTGGACTACCTTTTCTACTAGCCAGTTGCTCTACGTTTCTCGGTTGAGGATCCATGGCACGGACAGCCCGATAGAGGTGAGCCCACAAATTCTCGATTGGGTTTCAATCCTGCCTGGTTGATGGCCAGAGCACTACCGCAAATCGGTCCTGGTTCTCTCTCAACTACCAACGTACACTGCGAGCTGTGTAACACATTGCATTATACCGCTGGTAGACACCATCGCGCCGAGGAAAAACAAACTGCATGTAGGAGTGGACGTGGTCCCCAAAGATACATGCATACTTGTGTTGATCCGTCACATCTTCAAAAATGACGATATCACGCAGGGAATGCCATGAAAACATTCCTCAGACCATAACTCTCCTGCTGCAGCCTGGACCCTTCCGACTAGTGTTGCAAGGTGTTTCAGATGTCGAACGCCGATACCCATAAAACGTGATTCGCCTGGACAGGGCAGCTTTTGCCACTCAGTGGACATCCAATTGCGATATTGTCGTGCAAATTCCAGCCGTTGTCGCCACTGAACAGCAGTCAGCATGGGTGCAAGAACCAGGCGCCTGCTAAGGATGTCCACATGCAGCAGTGTTCACTGAAAAGTCGTTGGAGACACACTGATGGTGGCCCCTTGGTTCATCTGGGCGGTCAGTTGTTCAACAGTTTCCTAACCATCCTTCACCCCTGCCATCTGAGGCCCATGGTGTACCACAGTAGACTCGGCACAGGTTTCGGATAGTTCTTCAGACCAATCACGAACAGTTGTGGCCCAATGACATGGCATCTTGTCATCCATAAAAATTCCATCGTTGTTGCGGAACATAACGTCCATGAATGGCTGAAACTGGACTGCAGGTAGCCGAAAATAACAAAAGATCCAGTCCATTCCATGTAAAGACAGCCCATACTATTATGGAGCCGCCGCCAGCTTGCACAGTGCATAGTTGACAACTTGGGTCCATTACTCCGTGGCGTCTGACCCTGCACGAACCCTACCATCAACTCGCACAATCTAAAATCGGGACACACCTGACTAGGTCACAATTTTTGGAGTAGTCTAGGGCGCAACTGATATGGTCACAAGCGCCGGAGAGGCGTTGCAGGTGATGTCATACTGTTAACAAAAGCGATCGCTTCCCTCGTCTGCTGCCATAGCCAACCAACGCCACATTTCGCCGCACTTTTGCAACAGAAACGCACATCCCACATTGATTACTGCGGTTATTTCACGCACTGGTGCTAGTCTGTTAGCACCGACAATTTTACGCAAATGTCGCTGCTCTCGGTCGTTAAGTGAAGGCCGTCGACCACTGCTTTGTGCGTGATGAGATGGAACGCCTGAAATCTGGTATTCTCATTACACTCTTGACACTGTGGATGTCGGAATACTGAATTCCGTATTTATTTCCGGAATGGTCCGTTGCATGCGTCTAGCTCCAACTACCACTCCGGTTCAGAGTCTCTTTAATTCCCGTCGTGATGCCATAAGAAAGTCGAGAAAGTTTTGACATGAATCACCTGAGTACAAACGACAGCTCCGCCAATGCACTGACCTATCATAACTTGCGTACACAATACTACCGCCATCAGTAAATCTGCATATCGATATCCCATGCCTTTTGCCACTCAGTGTAAATTTAGCACCATGTGTAGCCACAAATCATCTAAAAATTCAATCATGTAGCCTTCCTACGATACTGCATTGACAGAATTAGTAAATTTTGCAAAAACAAACATAATGTCTGATAGGATAGCCGCAATCAGTGATTTTGCAATGTTGCTTACAATCCGTCTTGATTGCAAAATGTTTATTCATACGACCGGTTTCGGTTCATCTAGAACCATCTTCATATCTGATATTTCAGTTACAGGAGCAATCCATCCAAATACAGCAACTTTCACATGGTGCGTCACATAAAGTAACCCAAATATCAGATCTGAAGATGGTTCTAGATGAACTGAAACCGGTCATATGTATAAACATTTTGCAATCAAGACGGATTATAAGTAACTATGAGTAAAATTACGTTATTTCTTCGGCGAATGAAATTTTCACTCTGCAGCGGAGTTTGCGCTGATAAGAAACTTGAGACCTAGACTCGAGGCCGAGAAGTTCTAGGCGCTCAGTCCGGAACCGAGGGACTGCTACGGTCCCAGGTTCGAATCCTGCCTCGGGCATGGATGTGTGTAATGTCCTTAGGTTAGTTAGGTTTCAGTAGTTCTAAGTTCTAGGGGACTGATAACCACAGATGTTAAGTCCCATAGTGCTCAGAGCCATTTGAACCATTTTGAACCTAGATTCGATCTCGGGACTTGTTGCCTTTCGCGAGACAAGTGCTCTACCGACTCCCGAGTTTGAGTCCTGGCCCGGCATACAGTTTTAATCTCCCAAGAAATTACGTTATTTGTTCTCCTTTCTGGTGTTGCTGTTTTGTGGGCCAGTGGTGTGCGACGATTTGCAACACACCTCCACTGGATCTTAGCGTGGGATGGTAACGTGACCCGACTGTGTGTGCACACGCCTGTGGGGCTGCTTCGCGCAGTGGGCTGCCACCAGCCGGACTTGCGGGGGCGGGGGCGTCGCCGGCACAGTGACCCTCTCCTCTCCCCTCCCACCCCCTCTCCCCCGCACCGACCCCCCTCCGCCAACGCCCATCGCCCACGGGGCAGCAGAGGATCACGCTCGCCGGCGGCCAGCAGCAGCAACCCGCTTGTCTTGAAGCTTTCGAAACGTTTGCTTACAACAACCGTTCAGAGAACTCGGGTGGCGCTAGGGGTCGCGGCAGGGGCGGTGACTTCGTAAGGCAAGTCACCGGCTGCAGTTGCAATCGCCGGGACCTCGTGATTTCCAGCTCACTCGTTTGCAGAGAAAAACAGCACGTCATTACTTTCAGCCAATCAGGGGCGTAGCTACGCTGGGGGAACTGGGGCAATGCAGCCGGCACCTCGAGAAAAATAGCACCTGTCACACGAAGGAAAATCAAGAAAAAAAGAATTATGACCGAATTTAAACTGAAAGGAAAAGTGGAAAAATTAGTAAAATCGATTAGTCGAGAGAGTACAGGAAACGTATTCGCAGTTGCGTATACGGGAAGCCTTCAACTGTTGAATGGATTGACGACACTGAAAATCTGAACCAAACTGGAACCTCAAAACCAGATTTCCCGCTTGTCACGAGCGGTCGCCCTAACAAATTCGGCTATCCGTGCACGCTTCATGTGTCATTAACTTACACTCGCACACTTACTATAATTCCCGCGCAGGACAGACATTTAATCGAAAGTCACTAGCCTTGTATCGGCTGATAAATACGATACTGAGTGCCTGTGTTATAACAGCTGGGAGTCGATGTTTTTTCGGACATGCATGCATATTTGAGGGACACTACATCGTTCATCTTACAAATACAGCCATTGTAGTATCGTAGACGAGCGTAGTCTTTTACTATTTTAAAATAATCAAAGACGTTTGTGGGAATCCTTCCGACGTAAACATTTAAAAGAATCCTTAGAAAGAAAGGCAACAGATACAAGCAAATTTTGCGGTCGAGCCTATGGAAAGAATTAAGTCACACTTTGAATTTACTCCTTAAAGACGTTGTGGGGGCTAATCAAGAAACAATCTTGTATTCAGAAGCAGTTGAAAATATCATCAAAAGCTTTGGACCATGCTGCGGTAGGACTACAAATTTGTTCCGTGAGTACCTCCATCGTAAGACAATAAGCCCAATGCATTTGGCCTTGCAGTACTATATTAGATATTTCGTAATATCTTGTAACGTTATATGTTGCTATTAATTAATTTTAATGTTTTATACTCACTGTAAGAAGATTGTCTTACTAGTTAAATTCATATTCACATTTAATTAAAATGTAACTTGTGAAGAGTGCAATGTTTGTTACATGCAGTAATGTAGTAATGAATATGAAAACGAAATAAACTGTTTTTGAAAAAAAAATTCACACTAAATTCACTTTTAGCTCTGGTGAAAGGGGAATGGGCAGAGAGATAGAGTAGTGTAGTGCATAACTATTGGGTGATGGAATAATTAAATTTCTCAAGCACCAAGGTAAGAAGTTTTTGGAATATAGTAAAAAATGTGGAAGGAAAACAAAATCAAGAAACCGAGGAAATGTCTTTAAAGACGGATAATGATACGATCAAGGATAGTTCCAATTAGTTTACACTTTCAATAAGTTCTTTTTCTTTTTAAGCGGCAAATAACATAGGTCTGGGAGGTCCCTTAGTGAGTAGATTACAGTTCCTAAGAAAAGCGTTTTGAAACAAGTTTATAAATTTGAATTCATATTTTTTACTAATATTTGTCGCTATACGTAAATCAACTGCTTCCATCATAGCAGTTCATTTTCCATAGCAGAATTTCCCAACACAATGGCGTTCGAAATGCTGGTCGCAATTACTTGGTAGATCGCTCGTGTGTGGCTCGTTCGATGAGAGCGACCTATTGCATACGATACTTCTGCCTGCGAAATATTTCCCATGTGTGGGATCTTTAGTGACCCCGCTACGATTTTGCAGTACCTGTGTTACTCATAAGAACGATGCAATTTCACTTCGGACTTCTGAACTGGACACATAGGCACTGAAATATCGTATTTTTTCAGAAAAGCGACTTTCAATTAAAATGTCTCCTCTGTACTGGAATAGACGTGTGAATATACAAGTAGACACATGGTTGACGACATATGGAAATTTGGCTCTAGCTGTGAGTCGTGCTGGCATAGCCTGATGGTAAGACGACCGCTCGTGATAAGCGGGTTGCAGTCCCAGCCCGGTGCGGCGCAAATGTCATTGTCGTCATTTCATTACACAGCTGGTGGTGTCCATATTCGGAAACGCGAATATATTTCATGTATACTGTAATGCTTATCGTCGACAACGGTATTTGGCGTATTACAACAGTCGTAGGCAATGGCGAAAAAGAGAAAGTACAAGTGATACTGGCTGTTATAAATTATGTAAGCTATCACAGAAATGAAACATAACATTAACCAGTGACGTGTGGCCTATTGCTGAGGGTGTCGCTTCATGAACAAAGTTCGTAGCGAGAGGAATCAAAATTCTAGCAGTTCGAATTTCAGTGACTCCTTTTGATTCTCTACTAGGGAGACAAGAAGCCAGAAGGATTGAGGTTGCGGACTGCAGTGGCAAAAAGACGATAAATGTAAGTATTTGTCGCTAGAACCAACAAATCCAATCGCATTTCATTCCGTTAATAACCTAACTTCTGAAGACTCCTGGGGTTCAAAAGGTGAATTAGTCTTCTGAAAAGAAAAGGACCTAGACCTTAATGCAAGTAATACGTCTACAAATCGTTAACATTCTTATTAAAAAGTATTATATCTCACAATATGCGCACAAGACACGCATATCCACAACACCAAGGGGGATAACACTCGACTTGCCCAACATTATATAACCGAGCGAATGCATAAGTACGCTTGTCAAGGAAACTTCATAGCAAAAATTTATAATTTAGATTTGTAATATTCCAATTTCAGTGTAACTGCAAAATTTATAAAATTCGGGATTCTACATCAGATTCATGGAAATCGCGATTTTTTTTTATTTGTGAAATCTTATGGGACTTAAATTCTAAAGTCATCAGTCCCAAACCTTACACACTACTTAACCTAAATTATCCCAAGGACAAACACACACACCCATACCCGAGGGAGGACTCGAACCTCCGCCGGGACCAGCCGCACAGTCCATGACTGCAGCGCCCAAGACCGCTCGGCTAATCCCGAGCGGCAATCGTGATGTTACACTCTGTAATATTGCTTTGCAAAATCGAATTACCGTGAATAAAATAGAAGTCGCGTGGTTATCAGCCTGGTGCAAGCCTTTCGAGCTGACGCCACCTCGGCCGCTAATATAATTGTTATGTTGGAGATCTCCGTATTCGTTACACGTATATACTTACGAGAATTTATGCTGTGTGTCCGCAGGAAGCCGGAGTCTGTTGGATGACTTTGTTTTGGGTGACGTGGATTGGCAGAGTTCAGACTTTGTGGGCTGCTTGCCTTTTGACTGCATCCTCGTTCCTAATGTTCGTGCACTGCATGGCTTTTGTAAGTGTTTGGTGATTGGAAAATGGCACAGTAATGTTGCTCAGCAATCGACTCGAACTGAAGCTAAGCAACGACGTGTGCCACAACAAGAAACCTTTTATTATTGACAGCCTCGTCGAGTCAGATTTCTATCTTACTCTTAGAGGTCATGCGAAAAATAAATCATCACGCAATTAAGGAAATTAATTACCGATAATAGCGGGGCGTAACGAGTTGGGGCATTAAAAACGATTTAAAAAGTTTTTCCTTAATACTTCCAAGGTAAGACAAACACAACTACTTGGGCTGCCAGACACAAAGCCATCTATAAATATAAAGAGAGATTCATTAACATTCTGAAGGTTCTGATCAACATAATTTTTACAAGTAATAAATGTAACGAAATGTGTAGCATTAGATCATAAAAACATAAATGAATCCTACAAGTTTATTGTCCAGTTAATGTGTAGAAAGTAAAAGTATAATGTGTAAGCCCTTGAAGTCTGAGAATGTGGACTTAGAAATGGCGCTGTCAGGAAAGATCGTTCGACGAATTGCGTGACGGAGTATCGAGTGTAAATTCTGTACAAAACAAATGAAGACAGTAAAGAGTACTTCGACGAGCTTTGCTAGCACGTGGGGCTGATAGAGCACTTTATTTACATAATGATTGATTGATAACATTTATTCAAAACTAAATACCAGGCTTTAAGGAATGAAATAAGGTACATACGTATGCAGAGCAAGACAACCTTTTTTCGTGTCTACCACCTATAACAACTCACCAGGACACTTCTGTTTCTAACACAGCTGACATATGTAAGAATCGCATTTAAAGAAAGATATCGAAATTCTCTTCTATACAATACTTAGCAGAGCTGGTGTCGAGTTACCCTGACACAACCGTCCTGATGCATCTCATAGAACCTTCGGCTGAGCGTTCCCTTTCCACGCCTAATTTTTGTTTTTTAACTTTTCGTCAGGAACGGTTCTCTGGTCTGGCAATACTATAGGTAGGAAAGTGTGCAACAGAAACGTTGAAAAATCTTTGCTGGTTAAAGCTCGAGGCAATAAGCCGTACATCACGCAAGAGCGTGCTTGCAAAAGTCTAAGATCCGCCTTTCACTGCAAAAACTACAAATATTCTTCATCCAGCAGCGTGTCTACCTCGTAGAAACAGTGCAGATAAAATACGGCAAGCGACAGCTCCCACAGAGGCGTATAAGCAGCCACTCTTCCCACGCCACGTATGTAAATGGAGCTGGTAAAGACTAATGCAGGGTTCAGTACAAAGTGTCACCTATCTCTCACTTCACAGTGAATCGTAAAGATGAAGAAGTAGATGTATCTGTAGAAAATGAAAGAGCATGAAATACTGAGTTTTCTGAAAATAGTATACCGATTTGTACAAACAAAAACGAGGATAAACTCATTAAAGAAAGACAATAATTTAGGCCATTCAGCACATACATTTCATTAGCAGATTACGTTATCGCGTGGATATTAATACTTACGTACTTTGAAATTATTTCTTCGTTTCTGTTTCGTCTAGCAATATTATATTAGATATTATTACACTTTCGGAGAATTATTCTGTTTTGATTCATCAATTAGTAATATTTTTATCTGAAATGTAAGAAGATTCTCACAAGTATGAGTTTGGCTTTAATTCAATTACAATGTAGCTTGGAGTCTGTGCAGTATTTCCTATGGGTAATGATGTAGGGATGGACATAAAAATAAAACAGACTGATTCCTTTGAGTTTTCTTATTTATTTCGCATTTTAACTCAGATCAGAGGAAAACGACCAGGATAAGTATGTAGGGGAGTATGTAACATGTGGGGGAATATGAAGGATTCATAGTAAGAGATGATTTGTGGGCGAGGTTCTGTTGGTTTTATTGAGATGGGATTGGGGTAGAGTTAGGGCAGGCGTGCAGGAGATGTGAAACCCCACTTTATGTACTTCATTACAGTTGTTACGTTCCTGCTTGCAATACCGGATAAGAGGTTACTCTAGATTTTCCGGGAAATAGCACAAATTATCAATGAAAACGCTGACCGCATTGATGAGTTTTAATGTTTAGAGTAGTTGAAGACAGTAGCCTGATTGGGAAAGGAAGGGCAGCAAAGAGATAGATCTGATAGGAAGGCTAAATGTCAGCGAGGATTTCATTGCCAAGGATGAAGAAGTAGGCCGATGTCGAGTTGGGAAAGTATATGGAGAATTTGTGCTCTGGGAGAGCAGGGATGTGTTGGTTTTGGCTCGGCAACAGAATGGGTAACTATAGGCGAAATTTCAGAGTTCTTTGAATTAAGTTTTCCAGATATGTTGTACTGAGAAGTTCGATGTGGATATGGAGGGAAAGTCATGTGATGAATTGGTAAAGGATATGGGCAGGTAGGATAAGCAGATATGGTAGACAAGACAGAGTTCATAGTGTCCAAAAATTTTGGGAGGCTGGTAGAAACTGAAATGAATCCACGAATCCAGGCAACACTGGGTCAAAATAGGATTGGGCACATTAAGCTTTGTGGGTATGGAGAGTGTTGGACGTATTCAAATTCCATTTTTGGCCATGTAATAGTTTTAGTCTGTTGTTGGTTTTCTGTTGGACATTTACTGCGTCTTGTTTCCATATTAGTTTACAGTCGAGTTAGTCTAAAATATTTTAGTGTGTTAGGTAGCTGCACAGGGTAGACATAAATGTGAGATGATTTATTTTCACACCGCCATATCTCGTCACATAAACACTAATTTGAGTAATGAAAGCAGCGAAAAGCCATTTATTTGCCAACGTATAATATTTAACTAGGCATTGTAATGCTGTATTTTGACGATTTACAAGAAGAAATGAATCCAGCGCCATTGACGCACCTAAGAAACTATAGACTAATTCAATCCGAATATTAAAGACAGACTCTGAACACATTTGAATATTACAAAAAACAAGTGCGCAACCCATCGTCCACTGCCGGACGATATCACTCTCTTTTATCTCTTGTATAATACGAATGCACCATTACATAGGCTTCATTATAAAATTTTTAATTTGTTTAAGTCTATTGAGAAATACTGTTATTTTGTTGCATGTGAGACTAGTACGCGTTAAAAACACAGAGTGTTAATAAATAGACATTTTTACGTGATTTACAAACTTTTATGGACATAACAAACCACTCAGGCTCTGTCATTGTTATTGACGTAAATGTTAACATGTTATATGTGTTTCAAATCCAAGCTCGTAATTATAGTGTCAATTACTCTAAATTTGTGTTTGCTTTACTTGTTGGACAACCTTAATCATTTACTTTCTATGTGCCAAGTTTTTTTTTCCACATATTCAACTGTGTCCGACGTGTCATTGTGTGGACAGAACAGTCGAGGCCGATGTTAACATACTACTTATATTCCCCACCCCCTCCCCCCTGGTAATATTTGTCAAACTCTGTTATAGGTACATTTTCAGTGCGAGTGACGTCCGGGAATTTCTTAGCAAACTTTACTTCTCCAACCGCACATCGCTCGCACAAAGTATCGCTGTTCCACAATGGTGCACGGCACTTTCTAAAGGGGAAAGGGAGCCCCGCAAGTATATGTTGCTTCCTCTTGTGAATCTGATGCTTAATAATAATAATACTAATAATAATAATAATAATATTTCCTTACATCACAAATGGTTAGCTAGATTCCATTTCCATGGGCATGCAAGCTCTAAGTGGTTCAACCTACAATTATTGTATACGTTTTGGAAGTGTTTATCTTAAGGAGTCATTGGCTGCTCCAGTGAGTGAACTGTTTGACATAGAGCTGAAAGCACCATTGGGATTCCTGGACGGTGGAGTAGAGGGCTAGGAGGGCGGTGTCATCAGCGTGCTTAAGAAGGTGGGTAGAACGAGTAATGAACGTAAGGGATGCACAGGATTCGAGAGAGTACAGAGGAGTAATCCTGTAGTATGATGGAAGATACGGGATATAGACTGGGACACTCAGATGTTAAGGACGGGTGGTAGGGACAGAGAATCGAGTGACATTATACTGAGTGCACTATCCGAAAACTACCTCGAGCAATTAAACAGAGAACCGACTCGTGGAGATAACATCTGGGACCTACTGATAACAAACAGACCCGAACTTTTCGACTCTGTATGTGTAGAACAGGGAATTAGTTATCATAAGGCCGTTGCAGCATCCCTGAATATGGAAGTTAATAGGAATATAAAAAGAGGGAGGAAGGTTTATCTGTTTAGCAAGAGTAATAGAAGGCAGATTTCAGACTACCTAACAGATCAAAACGAAAATTTCTCTTCCGACACTAACAATGTTGAGTGTTTATGGAGAAAGTTCAAAGCAATCGTAAAATGCGTTTTAGACAGGTAGGTCCGAGTAAAACTGTGAGGGACGGAAAAACCCACCGTGGTACAACAACAAAGTTAGGAAACTACTGCGAAAGAAAAGAGAGCTTCACTCCAAGTTTAAACGCAGCCAAAACCTCTCTGACAAACAGAAGCTAAACGATGTCAAAGTTAGCGTAAGGAGGGCTATGCGTGAAGCGTTCAGTGAATTCTATGTACCGACTTGACAGAAAATCCTAGGAAGTTCTGGTCTTACGTTAAATCAGTAAGTGGCTCGAAACAGCATATCCAGACACTCCGGGATGGTGATGGCATTCAAACAGAGGATCACACGCGTAAAGCTGAAATACTAAACACCTTTTTCCAAAGCTGTTTCACAGAGGAAGACCGCACTGCAT